>NC_142149.1:30862806-31168306 GCF_024610735.1 Ursus americanus
ACCCCACCCCTCGACTCACCTGGCCTGTCTCCCACGGCCCTTCTGTGTTCTCTCACAACCAAAAGTAGGAAAGTTAGGGATGGTGCAGGGTTGCCAAAGACAAGCTTCGCCTTCTTAGGATTTAAATTGGAAACTTCCTGGGATTAAGCTGGCTTTCTCTTGTTCTAACCTCAGGGGCCTCATGAGTGGGGCTGGACGGGGGCAACCAGGAGCCAAGGCTCAGGCACTCGCTGAGGTGAGCCAGGCACTGACCCACCCCTTTCCCCAGCCTGAAAAGGGAGCCCCCGCCTGTGCTAGGAGTCAGCTCAAGGCTGCCGGCAGAAATGGTCACACAAGCCCATCGTCCCTTGAATTATACATTTAAGGAGCTGGAAGCCTTGAGGAGCCAGAGTGTCATCCATGCAGGGCATAGGAAAATGGCTCCAGCAGGGAGCCGGGCCTGAGAAGGGGATGAACTCCGGTGGGGGGGGGGTGGCAGGGAGGCCATGACCCTCGCTGCTGAGATGGAGCAGGGCCATTTCACCTCACCTGCTGGGAGCCAAGGCAAGCTGGTGATAAAGCCCAGGTCCAACGCTCTCTGTGCTGAAGATTCAAGAGAGAACGCTGAGCACACTCCGGATTTAAAACAAGCACCCGGGAAGGGGTTTGAAGACCCCGGCATGTCCTGCAGAATTCCTCGGCACGCGGAGCCTAGACCAGCAGCCTCGCCTGCTGCCAGTCCTCTCCTGAGTCCGCAGTCCTGGGCTCTGCTCTCCTTCTGGGGCAAGCCCAGCACCAGCAGCTCCAGGGGCATGGGCTTCTGACCGGCGTCTTTATTTTACGGAACTGTAGAAGGCTTCAGTTTCCAAAGTTCTGCCACAACCAGCATCTTCTTTGGGTTCTGCACCCCCAACAATACTTGGTGCAGTACTATAATCCCTATGTTTAGATGGGGAAACCATTCATTTGTTCATTCATCTACTCAACAAGTACACTTTCAAGATCTATTAGGCTCCAGACCCTATGCTGGAACTGAATGCAGCTCAGAAGGGATCATGACCTGCCCGAAGCCACACAGGGAGTGGCAGTGCTGGGATTGCAACCCAGTTCTTTGACTGACACCTGAAGAGGAAAGAGGCCAGAGCTCTTCCTCTGTAATGTCCCTCAGTGGCACCCTCAGCCCTGTGTCCTCTAGCCTAACACCCCAGGTGACGAGTGGCAGAGGGGTCCCACAGCACACCGACCAGGATCAAATGGAGTGAGAGGAGCACAGGAGAGTGGGAAGGACATAACTAGATCTTTTTTTTTTTAAGACTGTATTTGAGAAACAGCACACAAGCAGGGGGGAGGGGCAGAGGGAGGAGGAGAAGCAAACTCCCCGCTGAGCAGGGAGACTGACGTGGGGCTCGATCCCAGCACCCTGAGATCATGACCTGAGCTGAACGCAGATGCTTAACCGACCAGTACAAGCCACCCAGGCGCCCCAGGACATAAATAGATCTTTCCTGCTCTCCAGCCCTCACTCCCATCCCACGTACCATTCCAACCCTGGCATCCCCCTGCCTTTCACCAGGGGAGGAGGACCAGAGAGAGTTCCAGAAACTCCTGCCCCAACGGCTGAGCAGCCCTGGGCCCCAGGAACAACGTTTCTGTGGTTGGAGCCATCTTCTTCTGTTGGACATCTAGGTGGTAACCCTCTGGTTTCCCTCCACAATCGGGAAAAAGAAAGGAGTAGAGTTTACCACAAGGAGGGCAAGGGGAGCAACAATGAGGAAGGAAAGAAGAAACAGAAGGAATGCCATTAAGACATTGCTTTCTACACACACACACACACACACAAAGAAATAAACAAAGGCAAGTTTTCCCGCGAAACCTACAAGCACTGGGTAAGCTCCAATAACAGAGTTCCCAGGTTGCTCTTTAGCTTCCTCCTTTGTTTTTGTTTTTAATTGTTTGATTGATTGGCTGATTGATTGGTTTGGTGCTAGAAGGTTGGAAGAAGATAAAAGAGATCGCAATTGCTGGGGGGGGGCGTTGAGAAGAGAGAAGGAATTAGACAAGTAGCTGGTGAAAAAGGACATAATCCTACTTTTTTGTTTCTTCTCCATTTTTTTTTTTTTAAAGATCTTATTTATTTGAGAGACAGAAAGCGCACACATGAGCAGGTGCGGGGTGGGAGGACAGAGGGAGAGGAAGAAGCTAACTCCCTGCTGAGCAGGGAGCCCAAGTAGGGGCTTGATCCCAGGACCCTAAGATCATGACCCCAGCCGAAGGCAGGCGCTTACCCAACTGAGCCACACAGGCACCCCTCTTCTCCATTTTAATCTAATGTACATTCGCCTTCACCCAGTGGGAAGCAACAGTTGCTAAGAGCTTTCAAGCACTGAGAGCCAAGATTGACTCTGTGCCAAGAACTTTGTTCCTACTCTTCTTTAACCCGCACAGCACCTTGATGAGATAGATGTTAGGACCCCTGCTTTACAGATAAGGGAACTGAGGGTCCAGTTATTCGCCAGCTCCCCTAATGTCATCAGACAAAGCAATCAACCAGGGCTTCCGTCGCAGGTCTGACTCTGCAAGGCCTGGGATTTTTCCACTACTCCATACTGCCTCTCTGTCTGCACCACTCCCCTGCTCTGTCCTCCGCAGCAAATTCGCAGATTTTGTCACTGACTGGAGAAGGTTAGGAAACACCGCTCTGGGCAGTCTCTAGGGACTCAGCACAGTTAGCTCCTTCTTCTCCTGCTCCCACTGTGGTGCAAACACAGTTGGTTTCCCCCACAGGCCTTTATCGCTTGTCCTGTGGCCTATCGGCTCCCATCTCTACCCTACCCCAGGCACCCCAGGACCTCAGCTTCCTAAACCTCAGACAGAACATTATTTTACAAGGACACTCGCCAACCTTGAAAGGCAAGGTACCCCGAGGCAAGGAAATAAAATTAATGTGGTTAAGCAACATGAGAGTGCAGCGCCACCTAGCGGTTCTGGGACCAAATGGTCCCTGGTGGTGACATTTTCAAACAATCAATATCTCATTATTAACCATAATCACAACCTGATGTTTACTTTTGGAGAAATGTTCAGCAGCAAGGGATGCACATGCACTTTTCTGCATGTTTCAGAGGCCTGCGGTCCTAAATGCCACAATGACTATTAAACAGTGTCCTGCCCATGAGCAAACAGGAGGGAGCAGAGATTGATTGTATATCTTTTTCATCTAAGCTACTCACCAAAAACAAAGCATCCGTTGAAGCCACTGACCTTTCACTAACTGCTGGAAGGAAAATGCTTAATAAATAATAAATAGACCACTATTGGATGTCGCTTAGAACCATCTTTTAATTAAAAGAGCAGACCAACTAGAAGGTCAGGTGACTGACATTTAAGTTCCAGTACAAGACAAGCATCAATCGAGGGTAAAACTATACCCCAAATGTAATTTCACTGTCAGCTACCATTCAACAAAAATCCTCTGCTGTAATACATACGGAGGCAGGGGACATAGCACGCAACTTCCTGCCTGCTTTGCTTTCCCCTAGTGACCTCTTCGCTTGAGCGCCACAGCAAAACCCCACAACTGTCCAGTTCGGCATCTGCACAGAAACGGCCCCAGCACCGGGCTCACCCAGTCACACACCCACATGCCACACTGAGCGCCACCCCAGCAGTGACAGGGAAGCTGCTTCCTGTCTTTCCCACAGGAGGTGCCCTTCCTCCACCAGACAAGGTGACCTGAACCTGCTCGGGCATCCGTCTCCCTAGCACTCCTCCACCTTTTGGCTGTTCTGGACTAGAGCTCAGGACGTGGAGACCCTGAACCAAGTAATAATCTCACCCCCCCCCCACACACACACACACCGTTCCCTGTTCCCAGCTCCACATTCTTGAGGCAGTGCCAGCACTTGCACTACCAGAGCCGTGTCATGTCACGGGCCCTAGGGCCCATGCAGTCAGGAAAATTCCCAGCCCGGTTCTGAGTTAGGCCTGCTCATAGCTGAGGGCCTAGAAGGATGGAAGAGGCCCCACAAGGCCTGCGTGCCTGTCTGGATTCCCAAGAGCAGAGGCAGGCACCCGTGCTGGGCTCAAAGAAAATCTCATCCCACTTGAATGACTTTCTTTAAAGAGAAAATCTGTGGAATGCTCTTAAGTGGCAAGCCATCATTATTTACAGAGAAGAGTATCATTAAAAAAAAAAAATCCGGAATCCTCTGGGAGAGTATTTTTCTATAATATTGCTTTCATGATCAGAGAACATGACACTAAAAATTACACAAAATTACAGGACAACTTGGCCTTGCCTTTTAAGGACACATGATCAAGAATCAGGCCTACTGGGGCGCCTGGGTGGCTCAGTCTGTTAAAGTGTCCTCCTTCGGCTTGGGTCGTGATCCCAGGGTCATGGGATGGAGCCCCACATTGCGTCATGCTCCCTGCTCAGCAGGGAGCCTGCTTCTCTCTCTCCCGGCACCCCCTCCCCCGCTCAAGCTCTCTTGCTATCTAATAAATATAATTTTTAAAAAAGGCTTGCTATTTAGATGATGGGAGATAAGGGACCGTTTCCTTTGTTGGCTTTCTCATTTCTTCATCCCTTAACTAAGAGCATTCACCTGGCTCAGCCCCCATCCTGTGTCTCTCTACACTCCCCTTGGAGAGCTCATTCACTCTCCTGGCTCCAACCCTTACCCCTGTGCTAGGGACCTCCTCCCCACCTCCCAGACACCTAACTCGTCCACCTGTCTGCCCCCTGCACCATGTACCATCACCCCCCAGGATGTTGAGAACCTGCAGGTATTCTTCTGGTCCCTCAGGTTTGTCACCCTGGAATCTGCCTCCAACTGGCACGACTGCAAAGACCAAAGTCTGACAGGTCTCCTCTTCCTGCCCTCCCCGCTCCCTGCCCACTCTGCCAACCCCATTCTCTGGATCACATCTGGGTGAATTTTCCTTCCCCCGACACTGCTTACACTACGTTACTTCCCTGCTCAAACTTTCTTATACCCAGCTGAACAACTCTGGGAGTTACTGAGGCCCCCGTGGTCTGACCCCATACTACCCGTTCAAACCTGTTTTCCACCTCTCAAGAGTAATAGAAGCATCTGTCATACATAATACAAGTGAACTTTGTATTCGGTCTCAATTTTCACAAAACTAACTAGAAGCCAGAGAGGCAAACATTATCCCTATTCTGTAGTCTGAGACCGTCATAGTCACACCAGCAAAAACCGGAGTAACCAGAACTAGTTCCACATCTCCGAACTTGTCTTTGCAAACTGCACCGTAACCTGGACACGTGCCTTTCTTGGCTTCAGCTCAGCAAACCCACACGGAGGGCCCACTTTGAAAAGGTTCTGTGTGATGTGTCAGTGGGTCCGAGTAAGAATTTCTGCACCTGTTTACACTCTGAATAGAAAGCAGGCGGTCCCCTCCAGAACGGACGGGACGACCAGGGTGAGGCGGGAGTGCACACAGTGGACCAGGTGCGCCAACCGAATGACGTGCGCCAGTGCCGCCCGGAAACGGCTCCACAAGAGACGAGATCTGCTTTGAACACCAGGTAACATTTCCAAACACGTACTATTTCTTTTTTCTTGTCTTTTGTTACTGCGCTTTACGCCCCACATGTGGATTAAACTCAGAACCCCGAGATCAAGAGCCCCATGCTCTACCAGCTGAGCCAGCCGGGCGCCCCCGAGCAGGTACCATTGGAAATGGCAGTGAAAATCGTTTCTCAAGACTGTGGTGGCAGGGAGGGTGCTCCGGGCAGTGGCGACAGCATGCCTACTTCAGCTCCCCCGCCTTTCAGGGCTCTCTGTGCAGCAGTCCTGGACTAGTCTAGAGCTGGCTTCTCCCCGTGACCCAACCATTATTTTATATCATAACTTAAAAGAATTTCTGTTCATTTGATTGTTTCCGAAGTCACTTGTCTTCCCAATGAGATTTTAAGCTCCTGAACGCAAGAATGAGCTCAACTCCCCCCCTCTCTGAGCATCTCTATCCCGACGATGGCTTTTGCCCACACCAACTGTGGGAAGGGCTCCGAATTCCCCAAAAGACTTCACTTTCACTGTTTTGACCACTGAGATTCAACATAAAGGAAGTTTACTGTAAGGTCTAGTCTCTCTCCCTTCTACCAGGCTTAGGCTCTCCTCAGGGAAGAGTCTGTCTGGTTTAACAAGATGGAAATGGGGGCGCCTGGATGGCTCAATCGGTTGTGTCAGTCTTTGGCTCAGGTCGTGATCTCCAAGTCCTGGAATCAAGCCCCGTGTCGAGCTCTGCGCTCAGCAGGGAGTCTGCTTCTCCCTCTTTCTCGCCCTCTGCCCCTCCCCCTGCTCCTGTGCGCCTGCATGGTCTCTAATAAATAAATAAAATCTTAAAAAAAAAAAAAAAACCCAAGCTGGAAACCTACGGGGGAGGGTGGGGGATACAGGCATGCCCGTATATTGCTGGCGGGAGTGTAACAGCAGTTTCTATGGAGGGCAACATCAAAATAAAAGACACGCTACTCCAGCAGGACCCCTGTGAGGGATGCACCCACAGCAGCACCGGCCTGTCTGCAGCCCAAGAAAACACGGAGCCACTTCTGTCACTCGGGCACTGATTAAATCACTAGGCATCCACACAAAGGATCTGAGACATAGTAAGCAGAAAAATGAGGTACAGGACAGCAAGCAGTCTCCCCAAGCATATGCCCAAAATATTCCTGGAAAGGAAATAGTGATAGCAGTGGCCTTAGGGGAGAGAAATAGGTGGCTGAAGATAGGTTCGGGAAAGGAGACCAGCCTTTTACCTTTAAATCCTGAACCACGTACCTGTATAGTTTTTTAATTACGCATCAGGCGCACCTCAGAGGTAGTCGGTCATGCATCTGACTCTTGCTTTCGGCTCGGGTTGTGATCTCAGGATCGTGAGGTCAAGCCCCGCGTCTGGCTCCGCGGTTAGCGCAGAGCCTGTTGCAAGTTCGCTCCCCTTTCCCTCTGCCCCTCCTGCTCATGCTCTAAAATAAATCAGTGAGGGGCGCCTGGGTAGTTCAGTCGTTAAGCATCTGCCTTTGGCTCAGGGCGTGATCCCGGCATTCTGGGATCGAGCCCCACATCAGGCTCCTCTGCTGGAAGCCTCCTTCTTCCTCTCCCACTCCCCCTGCTTGTGTTCCCTCTCTCGCTGGATGTCTCTGTCTGTCAAATAAATAAAATCTTTAAAAAATAATAAAATAAAATAAATCAATGAGTCTTTAAAAAAAAAAAAAAGTACGGGCGCCTGGGTGGCTCAGTTGGTTGAGCATCTGCCTTCAGCTCAGGTCATGATCCCGGAGTCCTGGGATCGAGTCCCCCGTTGGGCTCCCTGCTCAGCAGGGAGTCTGCTTCTCCCTCTCCCTCTGCTGCTCCCCATTTGCGCTCTGTGTCAAATTAATAAATAAAATCTTTTAAAAATAAATAAAATAAATTTTTTAAAATGCATCAAACAACTAAAAATGTCTTCATCATTATGGCAAAAAAACTGCCTTTTAAACCCCAGAAACATAAGGTTTAGAAAAGTTAACGTGTATCCCCCCCCCCCAGTTGCTCCTCTGAGAACAGAACCATCTCTTCCACCTGCTTAAGTCCTCCTCCCAAGGCTCGGCACTCACTGGCCATCCGCGGTTGTTGACTGGATGAAATTTACTTTCCCATCTAAAAGTAAAGCATTCCATAAACAAGAGGAATTGCAAAACGGTGACGGGGTGGCAGGGAGATGTGGTGTGGCTGAGAATTACTTTTGCCTCATGTACTATTCACTTTCCATCCACGGAGCACCGTGTGCAAGGCTGAGGCGTGGGCTCTGCCCTTGGTCTACCAGGAGACAGAAGAGGCCGCACGCAAAGAACAACAGGAAAGCGACGTGAGTTTTAATATCAGGAATTTCTGAAGCAGCTTATTACTAGGAGCTGAAAACCTTGGCCTGATCACAAATACAAAGGCTACAAGCTCAGAAGAAGATGTCATGTATTCCAGAGAAGATATGAAAATGAAGAAAGCGGGGCAGCTGGCGAGGTCTCCTGAGCGCACCTCCACACCAGCAGGGCTGGCGGATGCCGGTGCAGAACGGTATCGAAATGAGCTGGCCCTTGCTTGGCAATCCAGTTATCTACAGATGTTCTCTGAATTCAGTCTTCAGCTGGTTATAATCACTTATTCATTCAAATCTTTACTGAGCAGACTAGGTTCGGGCCTGTGCTGTCTCCAGCACTCTCGACCTAATCTATGAGATGAAAGCTATAGTTTTGACCTTTGTCTATCATCAATGATAGGTTCTCACTCTTACCGCAAAGCATAAGTCAGCCTGGCCTCTCAAGTTCAAGATCAATAGCTCTACAGCAAAATGTAAAGATTTTCTGCAGACACAGACAGTTGGCCCAGGGGACACACCATATGCACAAGTAAAAGCCTGACGGAGCCAGAAAAGAGAAAAGATACGCGAGAATCAAATATAGCCAACCCACATGTTAACACAGAAATCCAAGCAGACCTACTCAGCACGGGTCCCATTCAAACCATACTTATAAAGGTTTCTTCATGCTATTTACAATTTTAAAGTAAATTTACTTTACAAGCAGCCAGGGAATTCTTTATTTAATACCGTCCTCACATAAAAGTTCATTCAAACCATGAAACTGAGCTTTATGACAACCTAGAAATAGGAACTAAAAGAAGGCAAACATAATGCCTTAGAGATCGGGAAACATTTACACAGTTCAACTGTTAAAAACAGTTCAACATTCATCTAGTGAATACAGTCTGGCTGTCAGTATACACGGTACACAAGTTCTTCAGGGAGGGGAGAGGTCTCTCGGTGGTTCTTCACATGTCTCCAAACGCCGGTCCTGTGGAACTTCCGGCAGAGGCTGGTTTTCTTCCAATACCGCTTGGGGTTTGACACCCGTGGGTTCAGATTCCCAGGAAACAGGACTACCTTCCTTTTGCTTCAAAGACCAGACATAAATACATCACACAGATGTTGTCATTTTCACTCCACTGACTGGCTGAAGCTCTATGACAAAGCTGCTATCACGGGGTCAAAATGTAACATTAATATCCCAGATCAAATTCTATTATAACAAGCAATACACATGATAAAAATCTCTAGAGAATAATAATTTCAAAAGCCCTAATGACAACTCATTTGCTCCAAGTAGCAGTCACTATCACAAAATTTTAGTGTGTGTACACACTTTTTTTTTTTTCTTTAATTTCAGTATATTTCATCTACCAGTATTTGACCTGGTGTTCAAGGACATAAGCCAAGGGTGGATAAGGAAAACCAAGCCTTCCTTTAACTTCTAACAAACAGACAACTAACCCTAATAACAATTTTAATTACAAAATACTCACAGTCCTTGCTTCTCCTACTCTTCTCAGAATGACACCTGCTGCCAATAAAGCCTTCCCTGTTTCCGCAAATAACTTCTCTTCATCTGTTTCTCCAAGTTTCTGTAGCTCAATGTACTTCTCCACAAACCTGGAATTCCAAGCAGTCGCACCTAAGGTCTGTATATTTAGAGTCATGAAGACATGCTGTTACGCAGAACCAAGCATTCCCTTCACATGTCTTCCTATAGGAATGGCTTTTTCCTCCAGTGGAATTCAACAAAACTCCTCAAACCGACAACTAAATTCCTTAAAAAACAAAAAAACTAACCCAGGACTCGTAAAATAGCTTACTGTTGACAGGTAGACTTGAAGTTTGGATTGAACAGATCAAAAGCTTTCTGACCAGATCCATAGGCTGAATAAAATTTCCTAGAAAATATAAACAACACAATATAAATCTGTTTACAGATCATGGCCAAGAACAGAGTAAAGAAAAACCACTAGGCCAAACATAAGCTACTTTTTTTGTTTTTTTTTAATAAGTAGTGCATGCACATGGGAAACATGCCAAACATTACAAAAAGGTATCCAATGAAAAGTTAACATTCCTGCTCATCTCTGCCCCCAACTCCCCAGTTCCCTCCCAGGAAGCAACACTAACCAGTTTCTTGGGTATCCATTCAAAAATATTCTAACATACAAGTATATATGTATCTATCACTCCTTATCCCCAGCCTCACAGTTTAACTCCAAGGACAGAAAACACTATTGTACATCCTGCGTCTTCTACTTAATAGCTCATAGAGATCATTTCAAGTCAGTGAACCTAGATTGTTTCCAATCCTTTGCTCCTTTAGACAGAGCTGCAACGATTAACTTAATCAGTATTTCTTAGTACACTGTGCAAATGAGTCTGGAATAAATTCATAAAAATCGTATTACTAGCTCAAGGTGTGTGCATTTGTAATATGGCCTTCCAAACTGTCAAATGCTTCCCAAAGTAGCTGTGCCAATTTACGCTCACACCAGTAATGTATGAGAGTGTCTATTTGCCCATACCTGGGCCAAATTCTATTTCCCAACTTTTTGTTGTCAATTTGACAGGTGAAAAATTATAACTTGTTATACTTTTGCCTTTTCTTATGAAGTTGACTAGACATCTTTTCATGTTTAAAAGCAAACTGAGGGGCGCCTGGGTAGCGCAGTCGTTAAAGCGTCTGCCTTCGGCTCAGGGCATGATCCCGGCGTTCCGGGATCGAGTCCCACATCGGGCTCCTCTGCTGGGAGCCTGCTTCTTCCTCTCTCACTCGCCTGCTGTGTTCCCTCTCTATCTGGCTGTCTCTCTGTCACATAAATAAATAAAATCTTTAAAAAAAAAAAAAATAAATAAATAAATAAAAATAAAAGCAAACTGAATTTCCTTTTCTGTGGCCTGTCCATGTTCTTTGCCTTCCATTTGGTAGGTTTTTTCTACTGATTTATAAGTAAACTTTATAGCAGTATAAATAGGAAATTAGCCCTCTATCATACTGGTTGCAAAAATTTTTCCCCCAATATGTTGGCTGACTTTTGATTCTGCTTGTGGTACTTTTTTGGGGGCAGAAAATTTTAATATTTTCCTTTATGGCTTCTGGGTCTCATGTTATACTTAAAAAGGTCTTTATCACTCAGATTATTTTTAAAATTCTCCCATGTTTTCTTCTAGTACTTATATGCTTTCATTTTTTACATTTAGGTTTTCATATGTCTGGAATTCATTTTGTTGCTATAAGTTCTTTAAAATATTAAAAACACTAAAAAGAAGCCAAAAAAAAAAAAAAGGTTAAAACAATTAAATGCAAGGTATTATTATTTTGACATTAACAGTAATAAAAGGGAGCAGTAAAATATTACACATTCTCCAATGACCTATCACCTAGCTCCTGCTATCCACACAGCAGAAGCACAAATGATTTTTTTTTTTTTTTTTTTTTTGGAGAAAGTTAGCACGAGCAGGAGGAGCAGGAGAGAGAGGAGAGAGAATCCCAAGCAGACTCCCCGTGGTAGAGCCTGATGCAGGGTTCAGTCCCAGGACCCTGAGATCATAACCTGAGTCAAAATCTTGACTGATTAAGACACCCAGACGCACCCACAAATGATTTTAATGTATAAATCCCAACCAAGTGCATGCCATGAGCCTACCCAGAAAAGCACTCACAAAGTATTTAATGCCCCCAAAGATCTCGGGTGCTACCCTGAAAATTTCCAAGTAGAGCAAGAATATACTTGTTCTCCTATCTCACAGAGTCTTGGGGCCCGGGGGGGGGGGGATTCCTCAAATCAAAGGGACCTAGACCTCAAATGAGAATATAATGACTTCATAAATTATTTTTTTACATCCGAAAATAGAGAAAAGAGTAAGGGGACAGGGGCACCTGGGTGGCGCAGTCGGCTGAGCATCTAACTCGTGATTTTGGCTCAGTTCACAGCCTCAGGGTTGTAAAATCGAGCCTTGCCTGGGGCTCCATGCTCCCTCTGCCCTCCCCCTGTGCTCTCGTGTGTGCGTGCGTGCTCTTTTTCTCTCACTCAAATTTAAAAAAAAGAAAAAGAAGGAATATGTATTACCCTGAATAAGGTACAACCTCTGATCTTAATATATAAGAAAAAAGAATCATACAAAATTTAAGTACTAAAAACTGACATCAGTATTAGAGGGAAAGAGCTCTGCCACTGAACTCCCGGTGAGCTGACCTCCTTGAGCCTCACAGTCTTCCGGAATAAAATGAAGACAACATACCCATCTTGTAGGGTAGAGTAAGGCCTGAGTTAGGGAATGTTTTTTAAGAGCTCAGCATACTGCTAACAGATGCACAGAAACCGGTAGGTATAATTGCAATTATCAGTCCATTGCTGGGCTCCAGATTCTACTTCCCAGAACTTGTTACTGATTCCCTAAGTTGGTAGATACACAAGACCTTCTCCACAGGGCAAGCCCTGGCTCGACTCCTATTACAGTTTACCAGACTGCTAGGTAAATCTTTTCTTCTGAAGTTTTGCTGCCTCCTGTCCACCATGTGGGCTTTGTACTCACGCTCTAATCCGATCCTCGGGGTACAAGATGTCCTGGATGGCAGCTTTGGCTTTGCCATATCGCAAGCGGGGCCTTCGGAAGACCGGCTCTCTCAGCGGGGGAAAGGCATTATATATGTCAAACCAGAGGGGCTTCTCATTCAACACCCCAGCCCGCATCAGGTCCCGAGTCCTTAAGGAAGGAAAAGTAACGAAGGTCAATCAGTTACAACAGCCTGTCTAAGCCCCTGAATCAGTCTAGTCACGGCCTGGCGCATCAGTGGGATCACGGAGTCCACAAGACAGAACCGGAAGAAGACCAGAGCAGGGGTGTTCCCCACCTACAGTTAACATATTTCCATATTCCAAACCAACCTAACAAAGCTCAGGGGTTAAGTCCTATTTTTTCATGTGCGTCCCACCCCCCTCGCCCCATCCCGGTCGCATCGAAGAAAATACAAAGACGGCCCAGCCGGGCCCATCATCATCTTCCCTCCTTCCTCTTCCTAGAGAACTCCACTCCGGCAGGGGAGAGGAGCAATCCTGAACGGGAAAGATACGTTCAAGGAATGGTGTCGTCAAGCACACCTATTCAGAGACAGGAGAGCACGAAAGGGCCTCACCCGGCTCTGACTCCCGCACTCCGGAGAATGCCTCGCCCTGCTCTGACCCGCCCAGACAGAGCGTGAGCTCTCGAGAGCCCCCATCCGGAGGACGTACCCTCAGCCCACCCCGGCTCCGAGCACGCACCGCGAAAAAACGCTCCCCACAGTCTCCAGCCGGCTCCTCGCCATGGCTAGCGCCTCGGACGCTCACGGCCAGGGGCTACCGGAAGCGGAAGCGCCAGCGGCAGGCGAAATGGGCGTAGGCTGCTGGCCGAGCCAAGGATCGCGGCGCTCTCTGCGCAGCAGCAGCCTGAGAGCCGAGCCAGGCAGAAGCAAAGGATGGGCCGAACTGGCGCGACCCTCGGCCCCCGGCCGGTTCAGACGGGAGCACTCGATAGCCGAACAGAAAGGGAGGGAGCGGGCCAGAGCCGGGCAGAAGCAATAAATGACCGATCTAGAGGAGGGATTCACGCTGGCGCTTGCGTTACCCTTTCTGGCCTTGCGGAGCCAACCCCAGTGAAGAAGGTGGGGCAGCGCGGAGCGAAGATGATGGGGTGGAAGGAGGGAGGCGCAGCCTACGTCCGGGGAGCTATCCAGGCCGGGACACACGTAAAGGCAGAAATGACAGGTCACAGCGGGGCAAGGCCCGGACTGCGCCTTATCTTACTTGGAGCCACAGACCCCGCAGAAGGAAACCGAGGCCGAGGACGGGCAGGCACAAGCCCAAGGTCACACTAGAGCCCGAGCCTCCGTCCTCCGTGCCCTGCGGTGCAGCGCGCCCCGGGAGTCCGTTGGCCCGGGAGCGCCTCCTGCATCCGCTGAACTTGGGATGCTGCCGGCAACTAGTGCTTTCTCCGCGGAGCCGTCGCGGGCTCGCTCGTCCTTGGAGCTGGAAAAGCGAAAGTGAACAGAACAAATTCCGAGACCGAGACTCAAAAATCTGCGGAAAGTAACCTCTCAGAGTGACCTTTTGGTCCAAGAATCATACTTCGGGTAGAGTACCCCAGAGAAATCAAAGCGCAATTTCAGGAGGATATTCGTGCAGGGATCGTCATTGCAGCGTTGCAGTGGGGGAAAAAGTCCAATGGAAAGTGATGGTTCATATAATCCTATGCAATCCTATGCAGCTATTACAATGAACAAGTCTGTCCCTATGTATTTACCTACATGCATGCCCATGACTTCTGGTTAAATGAAAAAGGTAGTTGCAGAGAAACATTTTAGTGGGATCCTAACCTGTTTAAAGAAAAAAGAAAACACCTTTATTTGTGATTGAAGATAGAAACTATGTGGAAGGCACACAAGATTGTAAACATTGGTTATCTCCAGGGAGACTGCAAGAGAAGAGAGAATTTTTTTTTCTTTGTATATCCCTCAGAATTTGACCTGTAAAGAGTTTTTATTCATATTTGAACTTTTTAATCCGATGAAATGTTTTGAATCCCATACACACAAAACAGCTCCTGGGAGCCCTTTACCATCTTTGTCAGCCAGAAAGAGCAGCAAGTCATCCCAGAGCCCTCCCACTCTATGGGAGGCTGGTAAGGAGGCGGGAAGTAATGTTTGAGGAGCAGTTACTGCTTGTGTGTGTTATCTTGGAATCCACACACCTACCCAGAGGGTAGCTATTATTAGCCTTTATTATAGATGAGAAAGTGAGGGGGGGTGAAGTAACTTGTCAGATAAGTGAGTGACAGAGCCAGGCTTCCAGCACGGCCTGGGCCCTTTCCAGAACCCACAACCCACCTTACGGGTGCCTCAAGCTGAAGAGGGCTAGACCTACGGAGGTGGGACAAAGCTGGCCCAGAGCTAGGGGCCAGGTGATTAGAGGAGGCCCAGGGCTAAACTAAGAGGTGGGTTTCACCATTGCCACAGGGCCCTGCGACACAGGGACAAGAGAACACAGTTCTGGCTGCTGGGCCAAGTGTAGAGATTCCAATCTCCCAGGCCTAGGAAGGTCTGGAAGACTCTGCGCTAGGGAGAGCAAACATGCTCCCAGCTAAATATAGTCTTCCCAGCCTCATAACAAGTTTCTAATTCTGTCCAAGTCAGAGCTAGCTGCCAGCCCGACCACAGACACACTTCCCTTCTCCCACTCGGGCCTGCCCCCCCAGGCCACTGCAGTTACCACTGGTGAAGAAGTAAAGGGTTTATTCCACAATCAGGAGAGCCAAGAACCCAAACCCTCAATAGGGGAGGAATTGCAAGGTGGGAATTTGTCCTTTAGATCTTCTTAGGAAAGTTCCTTCCTCTTCTGAGCCTTTTAAGTTTCCCCTCCAGCATCCTATTTAATACCTCTGTGACTGAGACAGGGGAATGCTGGTGGGGAGATAGGAGGACCATGGGGATGTGGCAGCAAGATGAATCAGGAACCTCTGAGCCTGCAGCAGGAAGTGTGCGCCCCAGGGAGCATTCATTCATGAAAGGGAAGAAGCTGTCCGGCAGCTGGGGGCAGGGAACTGGACCTTAGAGGCTTCTGTCTTTTCACCAGGACCTCTCAAGGCTGCAAGGGGCTGACGCACTCATGCCAAGCACTACACCAGGAATCTGGATTGTCTTGTTCAATCGTCCAGCTACCTGATGCCACAGGTAATGTCCTGGCAATCTTACGCAGAAGGAAAGAGAACTTCTAAGCTCTCGAAAAGGCCATATTCCTTCCACTACACTGCTCGACCCCTGGAGATGTGCCCAGTGAATAGTGTCGACTATCTGTGTGACTTGCTGCAAGAGGAAAAGCCTCCATTCGTGTAAAGCCCGAATCATAGCAGCCGGCTCTTAGTGCTTCTGATACGTGACAAGTCTCATGGCAGTCACAGCATCGCTGCTGCTCTTGGGACCTGTAACCCACCGACTGCCACCTGGGACCGCAGCATTCTGGCATTTCATCAATTGCCTTCTTGTTTTATTTTCTTGTTAAATGATCCATTCCTCTTGCAAGCATTTAAGCACTGATCTGACCCTCTGCTGAGTCCTGGAGAAGCTTGACTGTCCAGTGGGGGAGACAGAGAAGCAAATTCGTAATGGATAAGTTATGTGCTGAATAGCGTGTGGATTACAGGATTACGGCTAGGGCAGCCATAACGAAGTAGCACAGACCAGATGGCCTCAACACCGGAAATGTATTTTCTCACAGTTCTGGGGACCGGAAGTCCGAGATCAGCTTGGCAGGGCTGATTGCTCCTGAGGCCTCTCTCCTTGGCCTGCAGGCAGCTACCCTGCGTCCGCACGTGGTCTTCCCTCTGTGTCTGTGTCCTCTTCTTACGACACCGGTCATACTGGATCTGGGCCCAACCTAATGGCCTCATTTTAACTTCAATATCTCTTTAAAGACGATCTCCTAACGCAGTCACATCCTGAGGTACTGGGGGTCGGGGGTTCAACATAGGAATTTTGGAGGGACACTGTCCAGCCCCATAATGTTGATAAGTATTTATGCCGAAGAGCTTCCGTCCGCCCAGCCAGATCCACACCGACTCTGTGCTCTTCTTCACCCTACTCTGTTCCCTAGAATGCTGACTTCTGTGGACCTCACTCCCCAGCCCTGTGCTTCCAGCCAGCGTCCAGTTAGTACCACCAGTGGGAGGCACAGGCAGGGGAATGGAAGGAAGGGAAAGAGTGAAGTCAGTCTTGGCTTATTCGCTTAGCATAAAACACAGTTCCATCTGTGTTGTTGTAAATGGCAAGATTTCATTCTTTTTGATGACTGAGTAATATTCCGTGTACGTGTGTGTGTGTGTGTGTGTGTGTGTGTGTGTGTGTGTGTGTGTTTACACCACATCTTTTTTTTTTTAAGATTTTATTTATTTATTTGAAAGAAAGAGAGAGCACAAGCATGGGGAGGGGCAGAGGGAGAGGGAGAAGCAGACTCCCTGCTGAGAAGGGAGCCCGACACAAGGCTCCATCCCAGGACCCCGAGATCATGACCTGAGCCGAAGGCAGATGCTTAACTGACTGAGCCACGCAAGTGCCCCCCACATCTTCTTTATCTATTCATCAGTCGATGGACATTTGGGTTCTTTCCATAATTTGGCTATTGTCCATAGTGCTGCTAGAAACATGGGCGTGCACGTGCCCTTTTGAATCAGCATGTTTGTATCCTTTGGATAAATAGCCAGTAGTGCAGTTGCTGGGTCGGAGGGTAGCTCTATTTTTAACTTCTTGAGAAGCCTCCATGCTGTTTCCCAGAGTGGCTGCCCCAGCCTGCATTCCCACCGACAGAGCAGGAGGGTTCTCAAAGGGCGGCCTCTTCACACAGAGCTCTCTCCCCCGGTTCAGGTCCCTGTTCCCTCCCTCGCCCCTGCAGGCCTAGATTCAGCAAACTGCGCCCCTCTGTCACTAGCGAAGGCTCTAGGCCATCCTTTGTGGCTTCCCTACACTCTGCCCACATCTTTATGAAGAGTGCCCTTATTTATGTAGTGCCTGGAAGTGTGTCAGACAAAAAGAGAAAAAGCACCCCCACTAGCAGAACGGCCTTGGTAAGTAAAAATCCCAGCACATTGACAAAGTCATTAATACTGCTACTCACCTTTGGCAGAGAGCCAGGGTCAGGGAGAAATTAGCTGCTTGCCTTAAAAAGGGGGGGAAACCATAGTATTGAATAGTATATATTCAATACGAAGTACTGGGACCAGAAGGATAAAAAACAAGGAGGGAAGTGTTCAAGGAGGAGGCAGGAGTGCCATCTCCCTCCGCCAGGCTCTCTCCTGGGCCAGCACGCTCCTCAGAGGCCCACACCTCCCCTTCCTTTCAAGAGTCAGCCAGGAGGGCACTCGAGCCCCCGGCACACACTCTGCCAGACTCTGCACCACCCCCCCAAGCTTCTCCCTCTCAAAAAGTGGTGTTGTGACTCTGTTTACTTGTCTGAGTCTCTGCCTGGCCTCTCTGAGAGCAGGAACTGGGTCTCTTATCTCTACCTCCCCAAACCCAGCTTGCTGCTTGGCCCGGAGCTGACTCTCAGAGTTTGCTAATGAACAACATGGATGAATAAAGCCAAGTTAGGACAAATGAGGACGGAGCCATTCCAGCCCTCCTTCCTGGAGGCCTTCGTCAGATAAACTCTGGGTGTACGCGCAAAAGCTGTGGTTGAACGGAGATAGTCCTTCACCCCACCACGAACCTGGTCATTTCCAGTTCTGGCTATCCTCTGTGCTTCACTGACAGATACGTTTTACAAACCTCTGGGGCCTCAGCTTTGTTATCTGCAAAATGGGCATAATCGCAGCACCCATCATATCACCTTGTTGTGAGGAGTCAATGCCTTCAGAGTATTAAAACCGTGCCTAGGGTATAGGGTCGATAAATAAGAGTGATGATGATAATGTTTTCTGACCATTCCACATTTAAGAGCAATGAATCACGATTTATTAAATCACACGTAACAGTGTGCAAAGCGTGTTCACACGGCTGCACGTCCATTTTTTCAGCAGTCTTGCCCTCAACACGAATCCAGTTCAAGCAGAGGAAAGAGAAGCACTTTATGCCTCTCCCCACTCTGTATCACCGTGGCTCCTTTCACGGCCAAGGGAACAGGAGCCTGCTGGGCCCAAAGCAACCATCTGGCCTTTTATTACTGGAATTAAAGGCTAATCGCAATCACTCTGGAGCTTTTCCAGCTGAGGATGCGACCCTTGAAGGCAGATGTTTCAGGCTGGTGTGGGCCCCTCTTTTCTTGTGGAAGACAGAGCAATTCCATCCTTAATGTGCACCTGAACCTCCCAAGATCTTGGAAAATGCAGATCCTGCCTCGGAAGGTCTGGGGTGAGGACCCAGACTCTGAATTTCGATCTCCCAAGTTGATGGCAGTGCTGCAAATCTGCAGGCAGGCCAGCCGACTAGAACCGACCAGAACTGACTGGCCCACGTCTGCCCAGGACTCTCCCAGCTTCAGCATCGAGACCCTCAGATCTGAGGAACGCTTAGGCGGGGAAAACCAGGACAGTCGTCGGTCCCTGTGTCCACAGCACACTTTGAGTAGCAAGGACGTAGCCAGCTGAGTTTGTGCTGAGCTCTGCAGCCCCTCACTCGGGAGTCCCTGGAATAATCCTCTTGACCTGATAAAGAACTGACTCTTTAATCTCTAGAAATGACAGGGTAGCTGCTGGTTTTGTGGGGCCTAAAGCTTATGTAATCTTAGTGGCTCTTTTAAGGGAAAAAGAAGTACAAAAATATCTTTGTTGTGCAAAATTTGCAAAACGTATCACCATGCAAATAGAGTAAATTCCCTTCTGTCTGTTTGGTCTCTGGCCAAGCAGGTGCTCACTTCCTTCTGAGGGAATGGTGTTGGCCGCTCCCTGGCCAATTCTGAGAGAGACCAGCAGGTGGCAGTAGATTTACACAGCCCTCCTCAACCCCCGCCAGGCCCCCGCCCATCTCCAGAAATTTCTAAATCTTCCTCCAGCTGGCCTAGCCAGCTAATCCAACAAATTAATCTGTGCTGTGATAATGGGCAAAGGAGTTCACGTGCTTCTCTCTAAATAGCATATTTTCCATTTAATGGAAATGCTAAGAGGTTGTTTTTAAAACCAAATAAAGAGCGCTAATAGGTGAGTTCCAGGCACACTGTTGGAATCACACATCACTGTGGAGATGTTTTTAATCAGGGAGACCTCTCTGTGCTCACCAGATTGCATCTATGGAGGGCTTCTAGGAGGTCTTATCACCTGTTCCTCCACCCCAATATATAGCTTAGTGTTTAGGTACCAACTTGGGGGTTCGGCTGCCTGGGTAGTCAGTACTATCACTTACTGAGGGTCATGTTGAGTAAGGACCTTAACATCTCTGTGCCTCAGTTTTCTGATCTGTGAAATGGGAGTGATAATACCGATTTCATACACTAGTTGTGGGGATTAGTTAAAATAATGTATATAAAGCACCCCAGAAACGTTGCATACAGTAAGCACTCAATAAGCAGCTATCATCTTCATCATCCCATGCCTTGCCTGCCTTCTGCCTTCTTCAAACCACATTCTCCGTCTTTCCTCCAACCTCAGCCCCCTACCAGCTGCCTCAAGAGAACAGAGCAGGGTTGAGCCCCCAGCATGGTAATACCCAGGCCAGTTCTGGGCACAGCCTTCTCCAGCCCCATGATCTCTTTGCCCGTTGGGGGTGAGCCCTGGAGACACAAAAGCACACAAAGCGGGAGGGGCACTGGCTGGACCAGGACTCCAGATCGCCCCGCTCAGCACTTCTGCAGGAGGTAAATTTCCAAGCACCACTTCATGGATACCAGGAGCCCACCATCTGCAGGTGAGCCTGGCATGCGAGGGCAGACAGATAAGGGGGTCGTCTGGCCCAGCCTGACTCCCTCGTTGATCCTAGCAGGACGCTGTGCCACATGGAGGGACTCATCATGGAGCCAAGGCTTCATCCACTGCATCCTCACCTTCCTGCTGGATCTGGGAAGCTCTCTCTGCCTTCTCCCCCCATGTCCCCTTGCTGGTTAGTCACCTTCAGTCAGCTACACTAAGAGGCAAAAGGGTGAATGGTTCTCAAACTTTGCTGCATATTAGAACCACCTGAGCTTTTGCAATCCGATTCCCGATGTCCAATCTGAATCCCAAACCAATGAAATCAGAATCTTTTGACAATGAGACCCAAATTTCCGAAATAATTGCAATACGGAGTGCCTGGCTGGGGTGAGTCAGAAGAGCATGCAACTCTTGATCTCGGGATCGGGTTCGAGCCCTGTGTTGGGTGTGGAGATTACTAGATAAGAAAAGAGAAAAGTAATTCCGACGTACAGCAAGTTTGAGAACCAGTGCTCTAGAGTGGTGTTTCTCCAGCCTCAGTGTGCATTCAAGTCACCTGCAGAGTTTATTAAAATGGACAATCTAGTCCAGGAGGTCTAGGGTAGACCCTGAAATTCTGTGTTTCCATCAAGCTCCAGATGATACAAATGTTACATAGCACAGATTTTGAGTAGTAAGGTTGTAGCACTGCGCTTCTCAAACTTGGCATGCGGCAGAATCATCTGGAGGGCTTGTTAAAACATACTCGCAGTTTCAAATTCAGCAGATCTGGAGGAGGGCCCCTGGGGACGCCGGTGCTGTGGACGCAGGAGTCCACCGTGAGCAGCAGGGGTGGAGAGCAGAGAACAGCGCTTTTGCAGTCGGGCAGCCCGGGGCCCTGTTTCTGGCTTCACACCTTGCTAGCTCTGTAATCTTGCCAGTTCCTTAATCTTTCTCAGTTGTCATTTCATCATCCCTAAAGTGGCCATTCTTGGGTAAGATTAATTGAGCTAGTATGAAACACCTACCAGACTTCCCAGCGTGCCGGTCCTCAAACTTGATTGCAAATTTAAATTACCTGAGGAGCGTTAAAATAAATCACTCCATGGTTGTTGATTTAATTGGTTTGGAGTACTGAGCATCAGGATTTTTTTTTTTTTTTTTTTTTTTAAGCACTCAGGTAATTCTGTGCGGCCAGTACTAGGTAGTGGCCTGGCTCTGTGTCTCCCAAACACAAGATCAGCTTGCTGGGCTAAACTCCCGGAGTCTCTGATGCGGTATGTCTGGGCCAGGGCTGAGAATTGACCTTCCTAACAAGCCCCCAGGTGTTGGTACTCTGCTCTGGGGCCTACACACCTATCAGTAACAAATGCATAGGGCCAGGGTGCCCGGCTGGCTCAGTCGGTAGAGCATGTGATTCTGGATCTCTGGGTTGTAAGATCAAGCCCCACGTTGGGTATAGAGTTACTTAAAAATAAAATCTTAAAAAAAAAAAAATGCACGGAGTAGGGTTAGGTTAAAGAAGTAGTTTGGTTTGCCCACCTGCAAACAGTATGTGTGGAGAACATCACCAGCTGCCCCCCTCGGTCTGACTGCTGCTGAGGGAGAACCTCTTTCTAAAAGGAGGGCAGGGGGCGCCTGGGTGGCTCAGTCGTTAAGCGTCTGCCTTAGGCTCAGGGCGTGATCCTGGCGTTCTGGGATCGAGCCCCACATCAGGCTCCTCCGCTGGGAGCCTGCTTCTTCCTCTCCCACTCCCCCTGCTGTGTTCCCTCTCTCGCTGGTTGTGTCTCTCTCTGTCAAATAAATAAATAAAATCTTAAAAAAAAAAAATAAAATAAAATAAAAGGAGGGCAGGAGGGACCCACATTGTTCCTCTGGACACCGTGCTCAACTGTGGCATTGGCGGAAGAACGGTGGCCTTGGCCTGCGTGACTGGGAGCCCAGAAACCAGATGTGTGGGTGGAAGCCACAAGGAAACCTTTGGGCTCAACACAAGGAAGAACTTTTTACCCTTGAGAACTGCCGTCTGGAAAGGGCACTGGCTCTCTTTTGGGGGTGAGTTCCCTGGCATGGGGGGTAGGCCGGCAGAGCTGCGGCCTGGGGGAAAGCTGGAGGGACTTGCAGGGAGGGAAGATCTCTGCCGGCCTTTGAAGTCTGACATTGCACATCCCTGAGGCTTCCCCTCAGCGTTATTCCAGAAGTTTCTGTTTATTTGGGGAAGTGACAGGCTGGAGCTTTCCCGACAGACTGCCTTTCCCTCCTGGTGTTTTCCTTCGCCTGTCAGCTAGCGGTTTACTTTCCCAGGACAAATAGGAGCACGCCTGCGCTTAGCAAAGCCAGCAGGTCGGGGAGGTTGCTGTGCGGGTAGCAGGTGGCACCCAGAGTGCGCTGCGGTGAGGGCTGAGCCCTTGGGGCCTTGCACACGCTACGGGTTAACCAGTTAACGCGGGTGGGGGGATGGCGAGGCAGGTGGCCCTCAGGAGTGACGGGGGCTCTGGGGGCCAAACCCTGCCCAGGGCAAGAAGAGAGAAGAGAAGGGTCCAGCCCACACCGCCGGTCAAATCAGAGCACCAAGAGAACACCAAGTCTTTATTACAGGAATTCCTATGAAACAGCTCCAAGAAAAAAACCCACACATAGGAGAAAAAACAGCTAACAAAGCAACACACACAGACTGGGGTCTGGGGCTGCCCGCCATGCGCCGGGAGAGGTCCGGGCCACAGCCCAGAGGCCTCTCCTCGGCCTCCGGGGCCAGACGGTCTGGAGCTCGGGCTGGCGGCCCGGGGGCTCCTGGGGGGGGGGGGGCGGACACCACGGGCCAGGTCGCAGGGAGCAGCGGGGGGCGGGCGGCCCCGCGCCAGCGCTCCAGGCCCCGCGCGGCCGCCAAACTTGGTCGGGCTCCGCCTCGGCGGCGCGTCCCGACTCCCCAGCCTCCGAGTGGGCCCGCGCCTACGCGGAACGGGGTGCGATCGCGCCCGCCACGCCCTCATTATCTCGGGGTGACGTGCGGCCACCAGGCCCGGCGAAGGCCGGGCTCCCACTCCCCACCTCCCCACCCCGCGCGGTTGGGCTGGCGGGTTCCCCACTGCGGGGGAGGGGACGACCCCTCGTGCCTGCCCAAGCCCCCGGCTCTCCGGAGAGGTCAGCGCGTTCCCGTCTTGGAGGCGGGCCGGAGAGACTGGGCCAGCCGCCCTCCCCCTGGCAGTGGTTGGTGCCGGCTAAGGCTTGTAGAACCGGAGTGTGCTCCTCACATCCTTCGCCCTCTTGCTCTTGGCAAGACGCACCCAGCAAGCCCTTCCGCCCCAGGCGCCCCGCCCGGGCTGGCAGCCTCAAGCCCTTGCTCCGCAGTCCTGCACTTTCTCAAGGGTCACCTCAGAACCTGCTGCTGCCCACCCTTAGTGACAGCAGGACTTCCACTCGGAGCCCCCCACCCCACCCCCGTGAGCCCCCACTGTTGTGTGACTGCAGGGTCCCATCCAGAACTGGCTTTTGTCGTCTGCCACAGTCAAGAATACCCCTGTTGAGCCAGGGTCCTCCAGCTCCAGGGTGGCCACCCTCCCCATCCCTGCTGGGGGCCCGTGCCAACCCCTAACAGAGGCAGCTGGAGGGACCCTGGCAGGGTGGTCAGGAGACAGCTCTCTGCAATGGCCCGTTGCTCCTCAGAGGGGGCCCGAGTGACTGCCCAGCGCTCTCCCACCCAGGGCTCTGTCCAGGGGTTGTAGCAAGGCTCCATGGCCCTGGGGAAAGGCTGAGATGCAGGAAGCCACGGGGATAAAGGGCCCCAGGTGCCCAGAAGGGAGCTGGGGATGGGGATGGGGGTCAGGCAGTGTCTGTGGCCCAGAAGACGAGATGGGGAAAGGAGGGGGCAGGGGCTCACCTTCCAGGGCTTCACCATCCAGTCCTTTTGGGTACTCCGACCTTTGCCTTTCTTCTGGGATTTTTTTAAGAAGGCAACAGGGGATTGGGGTGGGGTGGGGTGGGGGACGGTGGTGGTGGTTCCTGCATTTCCACTCATTGCCCATAGACCGGCCTGGCTACAAAAGGGGCTAGGATTGGCTGCTGCCCCTAGGGCCCCAGGTCCTTCCTCCAGTCACAGCACGAAACTCCAAAGTTCTAAGTCGCATGGAAAGTGGCAGTGACAGTGGCAGTGGCGGGGCCGGACCGTGGCTGAAGAATCACCAGGCCTCAGTCCTCGGCGCCATCTGTCCGGCGGCAGCGGGGCCCTTCAGCTGGGGGCCGGTTTGGCTCTCCAGCCGCCTCCACCAGGTCAGACCATCTCCAGCAAGGAGGAAGCGCCCACATCTGGTAGGGAAAAAGAGCTGAAAGAAGTCTTTTTCAATGGGGCCCAGTGGTCTTGTCAGGGGTCCCTGCAGAGATGGCTTTAGGCAGAAGGTCCCAAAGACAGGAGCCCTCTCCTTCTTCCAGGGACTCTATGACAGCCCTGGAACTCTGCCTGAGGTCATGTCCCGCCCTCTAACTCCAAGCTCCTGGAACAGCAAGAGCACAGCGTCTGGCAGCTAGAGACAGGAGTGGGGGCTGCAATTCCAGGTGGAAGCCAGTGTACAGGAAGGGCTCAGAGGTGGGGAAGTGGCCAGCCCGTTCTAAGATGCAGCAGGAGCCGGCTCCTGTTCACAGGAGCTGCAGAAAATACACTGGGGTCAGAATTTGGTGGGCCCCACACACTAGGCCAAGTTCACAAGCCTTCACTGGAGTGACTGCAGGGTCCCATCCGGAACTGGCTTTTGTTTTCTACCACAGTCAAGAATATCCCTGCCTAGCCAGGGTCCTCCAGCTCCGGGGCGGCCACCCTCCAACAGCAAGGGAGAAAGGGCAGAAGAGCGGTGTCCTGGTGACGGGTGAACAGTCGGGGCAGTGAAGACATGAGCAGCTGTGAGCCCGGCGAGGCAAGTCGGCCAGAGGAGGAGAGGAGAAATGAAATGGGGGAAGTCCAGAGAAGATGCCGTCTGGATTCCAGTGACTTCAGACCCAGGCCTGGACAGACCTGATCATGGGCACAGCTGGGATGCAGAGTGGATGTGAAGCAACTGCTTGGGAGGGAGGGTCTGAGTTAGGGGCCCACTGCACAGAGGTCTTGCTGTTGCTGTGAAAGAGGGTGGCGAACTGCCAGAGAGTGGGAGCGAGAGAGTCAAGGGCAGAGCTGCCGGGAGAGCTGGGACTGAGGGACTGGGAGGAGCACTGGGAGGAGTATGGAGAATAAACGGCAGATAGGAAGAAGGCCCAGGACTCCTGGGCCACAGGAAGAGGGGTGGGCAGGGAGCGGTTTCAAGAAAGACCGTGGGCATGGCATGCAGAAGGGAGCACCAGAGAATGCAGAACGGAAGGACCTGGACCTGGGGTGACCTTCTTGAGTCAATCTGGGGGTGGTGGGAGGGCTGCCAGCCTGCAACGGGTGAAAGAGGATGCCGCTTTTTCGCAAGTTGGGCAATTAAGGAAAATAGTGAAACCTCTTGGTTTTTAAGATGGGGAGGAGGAGATGGAGGGTGTAGACTTGAGAAAGGAGCTGGAAAGGGAAAAGCTGGATGACTTGGGAGAGAAATAATGACGGCAAGGTCCTAATGTGGGGGGAGGCTTCGGGGCAGACACATTTTCCTAGGGGGGAGGTGGAAAGGGGACTGAATGGCAGCAACGGAGTGGGAGTGGGGCACTTCACGCCAGCTCGCTATATTGGGGCATCCCGGGCCAGCGGGAATCGAGGGTGCCCCTCCGCGCCTGAGGATGGCCCGAGCTTACGCATCGTGGGGGATGTGGGAGGCAGTCGGCTAGAAGTGGTGTGAAGGCCCGCCGCCCAGGCTGGTTGACCCACCTCCATGACAACCATCCTGAGGGCAGCAAGCCATTTCTTCATAGTGTGAGACAGGGCCACACCCGCCACACCACCCGCTCCGCTGGGGAAAGCCCTGTAGATGCTGGCCACTGGGACCAGGACGGCGGCTGGGGGAAAGGTGGGCGGGCCACCTCCTGATGGGGAAGGGGGCCGGGACAGGGACCAGGTTCTACTGAGCCCCGGAGGGGATGCGGACATTCCCTGGTTCGCCCTCAGGGATGCACAGGAGAAAAGGAGGAGAAGCAGCCTGAGGGCTCAGGGCTCCAGCCAGCAACAGAGCTGCCTGGAGGGAAACTGTCTCTTCACGTGGTTGCCGCAGATCCTACACCACCCAACCCAAGCAGGCAATGGACAGCTCTGCGTGGGCACGGCTGTGCAGAGGCCACTTCGAGTTTTCCGAAGTTGTCCCCTTACTGTGCCGCTTGTGTCCTGAACTGTCTTTCAAATGGGCTGTCAACTATCAAGGTCAAAGCTGACCTTTTCCCCCTTGTTCCCAAGACCTGGCACAGGCAGGTGTGATTACTTTGCTAAATGAATAACCAAAAAAAAAAGGAAACACAAAAGACTGGTTTCCGTGCAGAAGACCATGTCCCCGCCACAAAGGCAAGGGAAGAAAACCACGATCTGTGCCATCCGCTTGCCTGAGCCCAATGCCTCTGGATCCCTGGGAAGACCCCTGGGGTACGGGGCATGGCAGGCCCAGCCTCGGGCAGTCCCTGAGCAGCTGTGGCCCCAGGCCTTACCTCTTACTGTCCTTCCCTTAGGGCTTCCTCCACCTTGGGCACCTCCTGTCGCCGTCCCTGGAAGTCTTCATCTGAAAAGCAGAGAGAAGTTGCCTCATGCTCCACTGTGCAGGGCCTCATCAGGTGTGTCCCTGGGGCTGGCCGAGAGAGCTGACGCTACGACCTCCGCCCCCTCGCTTGCCTGGGACACGTGCTGATCCTGGGGTGGGGTGGGGTGGGGACGTGCGGGCATGCTGAGAGGCACCAGGGCACAGTGTGGGGTTAGGACGCCTGGCTGCTGGCCTGGCTCCATCACTGAACTCGGCAAGTTCTCTCCTCAGCTTCTTCGTCTGCACAATGGGTGGGGAAGTGGTCCCCTCTATATGGCCTTTAAGATGCTCCTTGCCCTTGTTTCTGGATGTCTCCTGACCACCCAAGGGCCCCTCTGCTCTGAGGCATGAGGACCAGGTTCCACTGTGGGACTGCTGGGTCTAAGGCAGTGTCCTCTGGTCCACATGGCCTTTGGGAGGGACTGCATGAACTCCGAAATGCCTCTGGGCCCAGAGACTGAGACTGGGCAGCACCTGGCCGTCCAGGTGAGGCCCCTCCACGTGGGCAGGCCTGTCCGCCCCTCCCACCCCAGAGAGAGACCCCAGAAACAGCACCTGACACGCGGTGCTCCACGGAGAGATCTAGGTGGGGGTGCGGCTGGGGCCCCCCTTGGGGGTGGAAGGAAGGGAGAGGCAGTATGAGCCAAGTGGGAGGACCCATTTCTTTGGGTCACCTGCCCACCTACCCACGATGTGTCCCCCAGGTTGGGTCTACCCATGAAATACCCAGGCCCTCCTCTTGGAGGGTCACCGGTCACAAGCAGCTAAGAGCTCAAGCTCCCCTGCCCTCCTCGGCTCACCACAAGTGTGGCCCTCCACGTCGTCCAGGAGATTAGCAGTTGACACCGCGGCTCCCAGCCTGCTGGCCGTTCAGGAAAACTGTCTCAGGAATGGGTGGGCACTGCCATCGTCCTCCCCGTTCTACCAGTCCCTGTCCCTGACCCTCTACCACGCACGCCCGGCTCAGGAGGCTTCTACCATACCAGCATTACCCCCAACACTCCCCAGAGCCTTCTTTCATCAGGATCCGGTTGAGCAGCCAGATCCTGACTTTCTCACCCAGCTCTCATTGCTGGGGATGGAGAAGGGAGTTCCTCCCTGTTCCCCTTTGGCTATTCAGCTTCTAATATCCGGGGCCCATGTAACAAGCATGGTGGGAGTTAACAAGCTGGGTTAAAACGTGGAGAACCTTTTTTTTACTCAAGAAACTGAAAAAAAGGAAGGCAGGGCCCAACATGCTTGAAATGGGGAGGCAGCAAGATTTATGGATCAATTCAACTCGAGAAATTAGGGAGAGGTTTGCTGATTTCAGTGGAAGAACCATGTTTTCTCCCATGAGCAGATCAGCCCAGCCAGAAAGTGAAGATGTCGTGGGACAATGCGGGAGCCCACAGAAGGAAGTGGGAGACGCTGGCCTGCTCCCCAGCCCGGTCATGGTGCTCCAGGCTGGGTGGTGGGCTGGCCTCGGGCGCATGGAGGAGGCGAGCGGCCCCAGAGCCGGTCCCAGCCCCAGCCCTGGGGAGGGCGCAGCCTCGAGAGTCCGGCCAGGGGGTCAGCACCCACGGTCCCCCCCTGCGCCAGGCCGGAAAGGATACGACTGGTGCTTGGACAAGTGTTTCCTCTTTGACTTCCTCATCCTGGTCTTCTCGGAGAAGGCCCTGGCCAGCTCGAACAGCTTCCTCCGGGTGGCTGGGGCAGAGAGACCCGTGAGCCGCAGGGCCGGCCCCAGGATGGGGGCAGGGGGCGGGGCTACAGGAAAGCGGTGGGGAGGAGGGAGGAGGGAGGGGGAGGGGGGAGGGGGAGGGGATTGCCCCCCCCCCCCAGCAGGGAGGCTGCCATCCCGGGCCGGCCTGCAGGGGCAGCACAGGCCACCACGGAGAGCGGGGTGGCCAGGCAGGCAGCCCGAGATCCGGGTATTCCTGCCCCAGCGGCGACAGACAGCAGCCCGTCTTGGCTGTCTTTCCCGCCGCCTCCCCCGCCCCCTTCGCCACCTCCAGAGTTGGTTCTGGGATTTCCATGACTAATCCAAGATTTTCCCTGAAATGGAGCCTGGAAGGATGGCAGCCTCATTCACACATGGTTGTGTGGTGGGGAGGGGAGGGGGAAGGGGAGGTGCGTCCTGGCTGGCAGGACTTTGTGGGAAGAGGTCACAAACCCTCGGGCCTCCCCGCTCATCAGGCCTGGCCAAGCCCCCTCAAGCCACAAAGGGCGTGAACTCTAATACTGGGGGGGGGGGGGGGTGCAGCACATTATTAGTTTTCTGTAGACAGCTGGCTCAAGAGGATTTAAAACTTAATTTGTATCCAGACTCAGCTGCAGAGGGAAGTGAGGCAGGAAGGCTGAGGGAGCTGGCCTGCGATTAAAATGTCACTTTGGTTCACCAAGAGTCCAATACGTGTTCAGAACTCCTGCTGGCTCCCTCCCTCCTATGAGGCCACAGGGCTTGTCTTGGAAGAGATGGGGAGGGGGCATAGGCTGGACTCACATTTTCCCATGTGTTTCAACTTGTCCCTGAATAAGGCATCTTCAGACACAGCAGGATTGGCGTCACTGATTCCTGAAAGGGGGAGACACCTCTAAGGGCCGGCTGTAGGGGGAGTGCGGCTGCCCAAGGCCCCCGGCGGGAAGTGGGTCAGGGCTGGCCCCACAGGACACGGGTTCGGCCCAACCCTTCCATTTGAGGAAAGTGGCGAAAGATCAGGCTTCTTCCCTAAAGACACTAGGGATTTGAGGAGTACTTCTTGCTCCACCGGCCTGGCTTCTTTGTGTAAAAAGCGGGACAGTGGTGTGGTCTGCTGGACGCGTGGACGGCCAGCTCACGCGGGCTTCCAACTCTGCTTCTCTGACCAACGCCGCGTTCCGTGAAGTCATGCTGGTAGCTTGGAATCAGTCGTGGTGGGAGTATTTACATCATGGAAGTCACCCGACACTAAGCACTGGGCTTCCCCTGCACCCCGAACTGGCTGGAAAATATTCACCAGCACGTGGCGACCGGCCTGCATGCCGACCCAGCGTGAGGGTTCATACGGGAATGGAAGGGAGGTGCGGGCACAGAGCAGGCCTTTGCCCATGGTGATTCCCTTCTCTTTCCTGCCTGGGTCAGCCCCTCCGTTACTCCCTCCAGGCATGAAGTTTCTCACTCATTAGATGTAGGAATGAGAATAGGGCTAGTTCCAAAGTCAAAACCCAGCTGGCCACCTAGAGTCTCCCCGCTCACTCAGCACCCAGTTACGCCTCTCGCTGCCCTTCTAAAGCCCCTGCTCTCCACCCTGCAGCTCGGGCTAATCCTAAGTCACCTTGCCGGCTAAGTCCCGGGCGAGTCATTACGCTCCATCTCAGCAACCCTGGTGTGATTAGTTCATTCAGGATCAAGGACGAGAGACTGTCGTTAAAACTCCCAGATGCACATCTGCTGGGGCCTAAGCTCTGAGCCTGTTGCTTATGAATCAGTTCCGCGGAATTTTCTCTCGGAGCTGGGCTCAGCCGAGCTCCCCATCCTTCTGCTCCTCCACCCCACTCCACCGTGTGACGGAAGGTCGGCTTCGGGCAAAGGCTGCTGCTGCGGCTGCTTTCTCCGCAGTGGGCAGCCTATGGGTGGATGGAGGCAGCTGCTGCCTAGGGGCCACGAGGCACCCCCAGGGACACATGGGCAGGGTCCAGGTGTCCAGTATGGAACCCAGGCCTTCTGCCCTCTCTGCCCATGTTCCCAGCTCCAGCTCAACACCTGTTCGTGCAGCCCAATCGCCTGCTGTCCACTCCTGGCCCTCCTTCAGTGGGTTAGGGCTCCTGGAGGGGCCTGGCCCTCTATTGAAGCAACTCCTGCCTCCCACCATCTGTACGTGAAGCTCCAAATTCTCTTCCTCCAGCACCCAGGTGGGGCCTGGCCACGGCAGAGAGAGCCTCTGCTAATGAATGAACGAGCCCTGTCCTACCCTTTCCCTCAGCAGGAGCCGCTGCTCTCACCAGTAAGTGTGTCCCCAGCTTTGCTGGTTTGCTCTACCCATCTCTTGGATGCTTCTCCTGCGTTCCCCACAAGACCATAAGCTCCCCCAGGGCAGAGATCAAGCCGTGGAAGTCTCTGAGTCCTTCCTGAGCCACCCCCCCCCATGGCACATTTGCTCAGTGGCATGTCCCCTTCTTGCCCATGCTCCAGGCACTTTCTGACCAGTTCGGCCAGCCTGTTAGCCAATCCCAGCCGGGGCTCCAGGAGCTGCTGGCTTGGCAAGAACCCAGGTCTGCTAAGTGGAGGGGCCACATCGCAGTGAGTGTGGTGGTGGGCCCCATGGTGGGCTCAGAACCCTCCCCTCCAGCCTCTTTCCCCACCCTACCCCCAAACTCCAAATATGCAAAGCGCAACAGGGGTGTGAGCCTCTCTGCCCTCCAGGCCTCTCCCCCAGGAAGGCAAGGTTACCTGGGGCAGGAGTAGGAAAGCCAAAGTCATTTCCCACAGCCACGCTGCTGCTGCTGGATTTGGATTTCTGGGACTCGTATTTCAAACGATCTGGAAAAGGACCACATTCCTGTCAGGACAGTGAGCTCTCTCCCAGTGGCACCCTGGGCTGACATGCAGGAGGCCGTTGGAGGCTGAGCCCCCCGATCTCACACAACACACACAAAATACGTGCACGCTTGTCTACCGGCTCTCCAAGAACCAGCTGTGCCGTAGAAACTACGGCCCTGACAAGCACCTGCAACAGCACAATTAGAGGGACCCTGAGAGATCACACGGTCCAACCCTTCATTGAAAAGGAAAGGCCCTGGGGCGCCTGGGTGGCTCAGTCAGTTCAGCATCTGACTCTTTCTACTCTGGTCATGATCTCGGGGTTGTGGGATCAAGCCCCACGTCCTGGCTCCATGCTTGGTGGGGAGTCTGCTTGGAATTCTCTCTCTCCCTTTGTTCCTCCCCCTGCACTCTCTCTCTCAAATAAATAAATCTTTTTTTTTAAGATTTTATTTATTTATTTGACAGAGAGAGACAGCCAGCAGGAGAGGGAGCACAAGCAGGGGGAGTGGGAGAGGAAGAAGCAGGCTCCCAGCAGAGGAGCCTGATGTGGGGCTCGATCCCAGAACTCCGGGATCACGCCCTGAGACGAAGGCAGACTCTTAACGACTGAGCCACCTAGGCGCCCCATCAAATAAATAAATCTTAAAAAAATAAAATAAAATAAGGGGCACCTGGGTGGCTCAGTTGGTGAAGTGTCTGCCTTCGGTTCCGGTCATGATCTCAGGGTTCTGGGCTAGAGCCCCCTGTCCGGCTCCCTGCTCATCGGGGAGTCTGCTTCTCCTTCTCCCTCTTCCTCTGCCCCTCCCCCCTCTCCCTCTGCCCCTCCCCCCTGCTCCTGCTCAAGCCCCCGCCCCCATCAAATAAATAAATAAAATAAAAGGAAAGGAAAGGAAAGGCCAGGCCAGACCCTGAGACCCCCAGCACCTGCGTTGCGGAGGTGGGGCCAGCCTTCTCCCTACACACCTTATTCTTCCCCAACGACACGCTGTCAGTCACATGCACACATGTACACACTCCCACTGGGACCCTCACAAAACAGGCCTCCCACAGGCCCCTCACTGTATCCCACCCCAAACACACCCCCACCCTGAAGAGGAAAGGCAGCCAGGCTGGGGAGTAAGGTCCCCAGCCAAGGACAACCCAAACTGCCAGAAAACTTGAGTCCCTGCTCTGACAGCCTCTGCTCAGGGGGGCACCCACAGACCCAGCTCCAGACATGTCATGCCAAGGTCAGTGCCTGGCACACAGGAGATGTGCAGGGGCAGGGGCAAAGGAAGGAGGGCCTACGAAGGCCCACGTGTCTTCCTCTGAGTCCCAGGGGAGGGAGAAGAGTTGGCTGGTGACTCGTGTCCCTGTTGGCAGAATTCTGGGATTCCCACAGGATAATTTGGTGGGGGCCGTGTATCAACAGGACTGAGGCCCCCGTGGCCTCTAGCTCAGTGCCTCCTCTGAGCCCCAAGGCTGAAGCCGACTCCGGCTCCTTTCCCCAGCCACAGAGGAGTGGCCACAGCGCCCCCACCCGGGGCACCACCTCTCTCCAGGGCCAGGAGGAAGTCCCGGTTGCGCTGCAGCTCCTTCATGAACTCCTCGTTCTGCAGGAAGAGCGCAATCCTCTCGTCTTCCAGGTACTGCTTCCAGCGGTTCTCCTGGTCCCGGGCCCCGGGCCCAGCCACAGGGGGCAGGCCTCCCTCTCCGCTCCTGGGCTTGGAGCCCCCGGGGTTACCCTGAGGAGGGGAGCAAGCGCGTTGAATGGCTGCTCACCAAGGCACGTACTGCACAGACATCCATGCATATCTGGTGCACACGTGTCCTTTCCCAGGATCCTCCAGCCACGCCCTGGGGCCTGCACCTGCTATCGGGCTCTAGTGGGCAGCCAAATCCAATCAGCGCGCCACAGCCCTCTCTGCTGGCGCAGCAGCAAGGGCTTAAAAACAATGTTTCCTCTCCCTCGGACCACTCCAGCCCTCATCTACAGTCTGCACAGTCCTGAAGAGGGATCTGCAAGCCACTCAATAATTTGGCTAACTCCACATGGCTGCCCAAACTCAAAACTCTCCCTGGCCTAGCTAGCTGTCTCAGGGGGAGACCCCCCTCCTGCAAGGGCCCCTCAGACCATGCCCACATCAGGGGGAGAAGCTGCCCCTGGCCCTATCCCACAGGAGGGCAGAGAGGTGCCCGGACCCTCTGCCATTGGCTGCCCCCCCTGCCCACCTCCCTCCAGCCTGGGATGATCATGGCTGTAGCCACAGACTCCTCAGGGCTGTCACCTTCCCTGGGTGGAACAGGAAACCTCCAGGCCCAGACAGGAAACGAGGCTTTCGACTCAGCATTCTTTCCCTGCAAACCCAGGGCAACAGAAAGAGCTCAGCCCGGGCTTAAACATCGGGAAGTAAAACAGGCTGGCACAAACGGGGGTCAAGCAGAGACGCCGCGCGGGCAGTTGGGGGGCCTCCCCCATTACCTGTATGCTGCCCAGCTGCTGAGGCAGGATGCGGAGAAAGTCCTCGGGGAGGTTGCCCAGCAGGGGTGGGTTCCAGTTCCGATAGCGCCTCTGGCTGGAGGCGGGTCCAGAGCCCAGCACATCGATGCTGGAGAGTGAGAGATGACAACGAAGAGGGAACAGTCAGGCCCAAACACAGGTGTCCTGGCCCATCACACCATGATCCTGCTCCAAATGGCACTTCTGCTCTGAAGCTTCCCATGGCCTCCACAGCCTCCAGGCAAGGGCCCGGTGCTCTATCTCATCTTCCCAATCAGGCCTCTGCTAGCCTCAGTCTCTGGCCCCAGGGCCTGGCTCCTTCTGCTCCACACAGTCACTGCTCTCCAGCTACCCTGTGCCCTCAAGGTCTCTAGGCCTAGGGCCCTCAGTGTTCATGGCACAGCTTCTCGGCAGCCTGGGTGTCATGGGTTTACATGTAGATGCTTAGGAATGTCCTCTAAAGACAGCAGGCATGTCCCTAGTAGCCAGCATAGAGGAACAGGTGTGCTCCCCATGACCAGACCCAGAAGAGGCCAAGCCCAGCCAGCCCGAATGCTGGTTTGCTGGGGTTGGGGGGACAAGGAGATGGTGGGACCCCAACAGAGTAGAGCAGATCCAGGCTCGAGTTCTGGCTTAGTCACAGCCCGCAGGGTGGTCCTGGGCAAGACCCTGCTCCCCTCTGGGACTGAGCTTCCCCAGGGAAAGAGCGTCTCCCTGCCGAGGTGGGCAGGAGCCCCTGGTGAGGCTGTGTCTTGGGCAGAGTTCGGAAGAGGCACATGGAAGGTGGGGGTGGAAAGGCTCCTGTTGCAAGGGGCTCGGGAGCAGCTCTTCCTAGGTAAAGTGCCGGCAGGAGGTCACGTGCCATGGCAGAGGCCATCGGCAAGGGGGGGGGGAGGCGGGGACAGGAAGAGAAGCGGTCCAGAAGAGCCCTCCCTGACCCCCAGGCCCCCCGCCCTGCCATCCGGGGCCTGAGGGCAGCCCGGGGCCAGGCCAGGAGCTCCCTACGGCTCCTCGGCGGCGGCCTGCAGCGTGGCAACCACAGGACACGTGTTCTGCTGAATCAGGGAAATGACACACACAGAAGGCAGCGGGCCGGGGGCGGTGGGCCGGCCGCTCTCGCCTGGCTTTGATTTGTCTCCAGCTCCAGGAATCCCGCCCGCCCCCTCACTGGAGGGGAGCTTTTCCGGGCTGCCGCTGACTGTGGAAATAACTTCCTTTCCTTTTCTATTTTAGGCGGGTGGCCTGGCAGGGCGAGGGGGGGCGGGGGCGGCGGCAGACAGGGATAACAAGCTGCTAAGTGCACGGTGGGAGCCAAGGGAACCCGCCCGCCTCGTCCACCCTCTCGCGGCACAGGTGAGGGAGGGAAGGCTGCGGAAGAGCCTGCATCGCAACCCGGGACTCCGAGTCCAGGCAGATCTCTCTCTGCACCACCGGCCGCCTTCTGTCGCTGTCGGAGGCTTCCTTTCTCCCAAGGGCCTGAGGCAGGGGAGAGGATGCCCCCTCTCTTAGGGACCTGCAGACCACCCGTGCTTGGCCCCAGCACAGAGAATTCCTCTCCAGGGTCTTCCCCTAGGACCCAGGTACCCACTCCAACTCAACCACACCCGGAGCCACCCAGGAAGTGTGGAGGGAGAGCCCCAGTTGCACTGTGACCCCTCTAGCCATTTGTGGCTGAGCCCAAGAGGGGAAGGGGACAAGGAGCAGAAGACCCCTCTTCAGCCCAGTTTCCTGGGCTGCTGGGCCCATGGTCCCAAGGAAGTTCGGGCCCAGCCCCTCCCGGGCCCAGGCCCTGGCAAAGGCAGAGATGAGGTCAGCTGCAGCTGCGAGAGCCAGGGGGGCCCTGAGCGCAGGCGGCCCAGGCAACTCCATTGTGGTCGGAAAGGAATGTCAGAAATGAGCTGAGAGGCAAATAAAAAACTTCCAGGGCTGTAATTTCAACGGGAAAACGGCAGGTGGCCTGTGCGGAGGGGTAGCTCTGGGTCTTAGAGACCTCCTTCATTCCGGAGATGGAGGGAAGGGCAGGCTGGAGGAGGGGAAGGGGAGAGAAGGCTGGGAGGCTCTCCTGGCCCAGAGCCTCTGCCCCAGGACCCCAAAACTAAAACTTCATGCCCCATCAGACCCCCAGTTTTACCCAAGGTACAGGGTACCAGAAGGATTTCAGACACGAATGTTCCAGGCAGGATTTTTGGTAAAGCGTGGACACTGAGGCCCAGAGTCAGGCCCTGTCCAGGGACACACAGATCGTGCAGGCAAAACCTGGGCCCAGGGGTGCTGACTTTCCAGGTGCGCACGACTGGGGTCACCCTGCCTCTCTGTTGCTCAGCAGGGCAAGCTCCCAAACCCTGTCCCATCTGCACTCCCTCAGGTGACTGGAGGTAGCAGAGGGGCCTCCTGCTACCCCTCCTCCACCCCCCCTCCCAGGAGGCAGAGATTCTAAAACATTAACCTGATCCTGTCACTCTCCAGCTTAAGCCTGCTGGCTTCAGGATAAGGCCAAACCTCCTCAGAGGAACCACAAGGCCCCCATGATCAGCTCGCCTCTCCAGCCTCATGGTCATTCCATTTCCTGGAGTTCCCCAAAGCTCCCAGATGGTTCCCCCTCTCCTGCCTCCTGACCTTTGCACATGCTGTTTCCCTTGCCTGGCATGCCCTCCTGTCCCCTGCTTCACCAGGACACAGCATGGACATGAGTTCCTCTAGGCAGACTTTCTTGCCCCCAATTCTAGGCCTCCCCCAGCCTCTGATCTCCGCAGGGGGTCAAGGCAGTGCTATATTCATCTCAGTATCACACACATGGCCCAGCACCTGCGTACTGCAGGAGACTCAATAAATGCTGAAAATGAATGTTCTGGATAGAGAGACTGAATGAGACCCTGGAAATGGCCTGCGAGTGGACCTGGCCTAGCAGGGTCATCCTGGGGCAAAGGGGCACAAGGTTGGAGGCTGGCCCTGCTTCTTCTGAACACTGGCCTCTGAGGGAAGCCTCACCGCTGGTCTCAAGATTCCATGTTTGAGCTCAGAAGCCAGCTGTGCAGCAGGGGTGGGAAGAAGCAGTCAACCACAGGTGACAGGACTGATCCCTGCCTGGGACTATGCTAAGTGCTCCATGCACAGTATCCTCACCACAGTGCTGAGCTGGGGATTAGTATTCGCATTCCACAGGGGAGGGGGAGGGGAGCCAAGCTCAGAGAGGTTAAGTAGCAAGCCAGAGGCCACACAGCCAAAGCACCTAAAGCCAGAAGCCTGGCAGATGAAAGAAGGGGGTAGGAGAGCACTTTCTTTTTTCTCCTGACTCATGTTCTCTGCCCTGTATCCTCCCCAGGCCCAGCGAAGCCTTCGTTTCCAGGTCAGGGCCTGGAAACTCAGGCCTCTTAAGCCTTGATCTAGGGCTGAGCTCACCGTACCCCCAACGGTGGCCTCCATCCCTGAGCTGCACTGTCCCTGTCCTCACAGCAGCTGCACACCCAGCCAGAGGGGAAGAGGGAGGGTGGGGCCTGGGCTCATCCTGGGATTCTGTCTCTTCCGGCCTCAGTTTTCCCTTCTGAAAAATAGGCAGAACCACTTTGCCTAGTAAAAACTGGACGTTTTGCAAAAGCATCTCGGATTATTTAAAAAAATTAATAATAGGGGTGCCTGGGTGTCTCAGTCATTAAATGTCTGCCTTCGGCTCAGGTCATGATCCCAGGGTCCTGGGATAGAGCCCTGCATCGGGCTCCCCGCTCAGCGGGAAGCCTGCTTCTCCCTCTCCCACTCCCCCTGCTTATGTTCCCTCTCTCGCTGTGTCTCTCTCTGTCAAATATAAATAAATAAATAAATAAATAAATAAATAAATAAATAAATAAAATTAATAATAGGTCAAAGGTAAATCACTTAGCCCTGAGCTCCATGACCCACGCCAGGCTGCAAGTCCTGCCAAAACCTCCCCCAGATCAACCCACGCATTCACTCCCTTCCTCCCACCCCACTGGAGCCTCCTGGTACCACCCGCAACAAAGGAAGGACCCCAGCTCTGCTCCTGTCCCCAACACAAAACATTGTTCCCTCTGTCCTGTGACCTTCCAGGCCTCTGTCAGGTCCTGAGTTGTAACTGCAGAGAATTTTCCCATTAGGGAGGCGACAGACACAGCAGTGAAGACATTGGTTTTGGAATCAGAACGGCCTGAGTTCACAGCTCAGCTCTGTGGTCTCGGAAAAGTTATGAAACCTCTCTTAAGCTTAGTTTCCTCGTCTGCGAAATGGGGGCGCTACAGTGCCCTTATAAGTCGTTCGAGGACTAGAACGCATGTCAAGAGCCTCACCGTTCCTGCCCTTGGTAGCCTGTGGCTGCTGTCATTGCCCTACCTGCAGAGCAGGGGTCTCCACTACCACGGCCTGGGGCGCCCAAGATCCCCAGAAGGAACAATCCCCTGGGACTAGTCCCCTCTCCCATCATTTCCCCCCAGCTCCTCAGCCCCCCAGCGCTGAGCCAGTCTAAGGAACGGCAGCTCGAGGACAAAGAGGCACCCCCGCTCCAGCAGTCCCACTACAAGCATGAAGCACAGAAAAACAAGCTCCTCAGAGACCGTGGGACCCAGCCGGCAACCGGATTCCTGTTAAACTTCCAGATTACAGAGCCCCTCACCTGGAAGAAGTCTCCCGGGACCCAGCAGTCCACTCCTCTGCCTCCACTTATCAAACTATCCCAGAAAAAGACTCACTTGCTCCCACTGTCTAAAAATCCGCACCACATCCCTAGACCAGGGATGGCAAATAGATATCCACTCGGCCAATTACTGCTGAGGGTCTGGGAGGTGCTGTGCGGAAGAGGTTCTAAAGCTCTGTCCACCGAGCAGGAAAGAGCCCGGTGGTCAATTAGTAATGTGTGCCATGGGCTCAGTGGGGGAAATATCAGTACACATTCCCTATGTTTGCTTCTCCCACCTGCATGGGTCTCGACTGTGAGAGCCCAGAAGGCAGCGCCAAGCCTTATGTAACTCTGTGCCCCATATCGTGCTCAGCGTCTCACCTAGCCTAGCGTAGGAATTCAGTGAATGTTTGCTCTTGCGATCCTTCCAGTGTGGAAGTTCTCCTTGGTATCTAGCTAAAATGTCTCTTGCTGCAGTAGAAGCCTGTTCTTGGCGGCAATAATGGCCTGAGGGGTCCAGCCAAGTTTCCCAGGGCGTTTGTCCTCAACCCCAGCCCCTGATCCCTTTCCCCACTGCCCTGCGCTCCGAGAGGAGACGGGTTCTCACCGGGGAGGTGGCGTGGGGGGAGCCAGAGGGTAAGGCCTGTCGAACATGTGCATGTGATAGGCTGGCGGGGAGTATACAGGCGGGGGTTCCTCATCAGAGCTGTCAGGCTCCAAAGTCCTTTCCAAGATCTAGATCAGAAACAATAAATTAAAAAAAAGACATATTAACAATCCTCCTCTGAATATAAATACCATTAAACAAAATCCAGGGCGTGCAAGGATGCGTAGTAAGGAACTCTGCGTCGCTGTGGGAGTGTAAAGGGATGTGGCCACCAGTTTGCCAAACCGCTTGGTTTTCTATAAAGCTGAACGCATGGCTGCCTCTGACCCTACAATTCCAACACACTCAATGGGCATGAAAGCACACGTCCCCAGAAGAATGTTCAGAGCAGCATTATCCATCCAAGCAAGGTTTAACAACAGACCAAACAAATCACGGGGCTGCAAGTTGGAGCAGTAGGACCTCTTGGGGGTGCCGCAGGCAGGGAGGGACACCAGGGGGATTCCAGGCTCTGTGGATGTTCCTTAACCCGGGTGCTGGAGCAACTTCATTGAGCCGCACACGTGTGGTTCATGTACTTTTCGGGACATGGGTTCCTTCTGATAAATAACTTCAACATCACTCATACTCTTTCAAAGTACCTCCATGTCAATTATCTCACCTGGACCTCAAACAACTTGGCAAGGTAGGATAAGGATTGTTACTCCCATTTTACTGATAAGGGAAGTGAGGCCCTGGCTAAGTGACATGGCAAAGCCATATGCTCCTTTTAGAACTGAGTCTTCAACTTGGACATGGTCTCCACAGCAAGGATCCATCCCTCAAGCACAACACCCACACGCCTGCTTGGACTCTTCGGGCAGACAGTGGCAAGAGGAGTACTCAGGATGCCTCTCCCTGCTGGACGAGTCTCTTCATCCAGAAGCCAGAGAGAGGGACAGGGAAAAGCCAAGGGCTGGGCAAGGCTCAGAGCTGCTGCTCCGCAGACTGATGGGGATCCTTCCCCAGAGATCCACAGAGGAGTCCCGGGCAGGAGGCAGGAGGCAACCATCAACCAGGAGATCCCAGGGCAGACACCCCCCAGCTGGCCTACACCTTAGCTTCCTGCTCCCTGTCCCCTGCTCCCCACTTCTGTTCGGAAAGACCGAAGAACACAGGAAGGGCTCACAGGCTGTCAGTGGGCCCCAGAGTCCCCAGGCCCTTCCTTTTAACTCACTGCCTGAGTGAGTTTGCAGAAGTCATGCTAAACTGCTTCTGCAAGCCTGGGCGGGGCCGGGCCGCACTGGCACCTGTCCGCCCCGAGCCCACCCCTGCCCGGGCACCCAGGGTCTCGTGGGGACACCCTGGCAGGTGGGCGGGCACACACACAAGTGCGTACATGCTCTCACAGACACTGCCACACTTTGCGCATACGCAGCCAGCCTGACCCAAGGCGGCCTCCCGCCCTGGAATGCACTAACGTTCTCTCCTTTCAGGCGGAAAGTATTTAAACAGATGCTTTTGCAGAAAAAGAAGAATGTAGCTGCTTTGTGGGCCACTGCTCTGCTTAGCCCAAATTTCCACAAGAAGAAAAAAGGGGGGGAGGGAGAGCACGCGCGAGAGAACACTGCAAGCTCCAGTCCAGGTCACTGGGGAAGCTGGGGGGCCTGGCACAGGACAGTGGCTCGGCAGCTACCCAGTGCACCCAGAGAACAGTGTTGTTTCTGCCCCGAGCCTGCTCTCCCTGCCCCTCAGACCCTGCTGCTCTGAGGGACGGGGTTCCGGACTGGGGCCTTGAGGCCAACTTCTGCAGTGGCTGGCTGGCGGGCCCCACTGAGGCTGGCGTGAGGGAGGGAGACGGGGGAGGAGGGGAGAGTGGTTTCCCCGAAGGAAGCTGCCTGGGGTTTCCTAGGCCGCCTCCAGACTCAGGGAGATCAGGCCTCTGGCTGCACCAGGAGGCCCCCTCCCCGCGCAGCAGAGCCGCCCCCCGGGGCTGCAGGAACCAGACGTTCATCAGAGGCTCCTGGAATGAGGAACCGCCAAGGAGGCAGGCAGCGGGCCAGGCACGCTCCAGAAAGGCTGATCCCGAGTCTCCAGGGAGAGTAACCCCAGCCATGCTCCTGGCCTCCCTCGGCCTCTCCCCACAACCCTACCAGCCACAATGAGATGGTTCTTTCTGGCTCTAAAGGTGCTGAAGTTTTCGGCTCTGTGGCCCCTTGGCTTCGCTCAGTGTGGGTGACGGATGCCTGCCAGGTGCTCGGGGGGCTAGGGCCCGGGCCATTGATCTGACAGGAGATATTTTTCTCTGGTAAGGACACCCCTCGGGCCAGCCCACCATCCATCAGCCCCCAGTCAGCACTTAGTGTCAGGCCAGCTGCTACTCATCAATTTTCTGAAGCACTTTCCGCCGGCTCAGGAACCGCCTGCCGATGGGCCAGGCAGAGCTCCGAAGGCGGGGGCTTGGGGAAACAGCCAAGGAGGGGTGCTGAGAAGGGGCTCAATTTGGAAAGCAAGAGTCTTAGAAAAACAGAAGCACGCACAGTGCAGGCCTATCCAGCGGATGGTGAAGACCCGTGCAGATTCCTAGGCCCATGCGCGCCGTGGACAAAGGAGGAAAGATTGTTTCACCCTACCTGCCAGACTGCAGAATCAATGAGACCGCGGAAAGGGTCAGAGTGTGCAGAATACTTTCCTTCGGCTCACACTTAAAGGCTGTATTTGCAAACACACACACACACACACACACACACACACACACACTCACCCCTCCTTTCCACAAAGAGGATCTGGGTTTTCTGAGACTCCTTCCACTGGCTAATTCAGGCAGTTCAAAGGAGTGGTCTCCCAAGGAAGGAGACTAAAGAAACCTGTGCAAAGACAGGAACAACATTTATTCACTCAACGAGCGTTCCTTGGGTGCCTGTTATATGCCAGGATTGTCCTGGGTGCTATAGGTGACGCGGGGATGAGGCAGATGTCATTGCCCACAGAGCTTCTCCTCCACCTGGAGGGAGAAAGCCCGGGGAGCACCAACTCAGGGAAGAAGGGCCAGTGGCCTGGCCCTGCAGGACTCTGGCTGACAGAGAGTCGATGCCTGCAGGGCTGTGTTGACCAGGAATCTGAGGCCATATCTGGGTCTAGGTTTTCTCTGTCAATGAGGGTAATAATAATAATGCCACCTCACGAAGTGTATGAGGACTGTAAGGACAGCCTGTAGGAGGGTGCCTGGCACAGGCTGGGACTCAGTGAAGAGCAGAGTTAAATGCCATCTGCTGGGTCCTTCCGTCTTGCACGGCCACATGCCCCAGATGCCCCTGCAGGCAGTGACCTGGCCGCAGGAAGACCCTGTGTGCCCCATCTGCACCCAGCACGGCAGGCTCTGCAGAGACCGGGGCGGGGGGTGGGGGGGGGCGTCCCACATGTACTGGACTCTCGGGGGGGCTAGGTGGGCCCTGAGGCAGCAGGGTGGTCCTTCTCCCCCGGCGACCTCACTGAGAAAGGAGGGAACTGCTCGGGCACTGCCTGCTGTCGCCTCTATCACACCATGGTCGGAGGAATTTAACTGGTACGTCTGAGGTCACTCCTCTTGGGTGGCTCCCTATGCTCTAAGGATACAGCCCTGCTCTTTCTCCGCGGTCTGGCCTTCTCAAGTTCCCGGTCTCCGCTGGCTCCAGAGGTCCTGCTGCCAGCTCCCGAGTGACTCATGCTCTGTTTCGCCTCTGAGCCTTTGCATGAACCGTTCCCTCCGCAGGCACCCCCTGCCGCTCACTCCCCACTCTCTTTGGGCTTCCGCCTGGCTATCCCTTCCTTTGGGAAGCCACCCCTCCTCTCCTGCTCCTGCTTCTCCCACCATAAGCACTTACCGCTCCCGGCTACCAATGCCCGAGTCTTGTGAGCTCTGTGCCGGCAGAAACTCGGTCTGACTTGGCCAAAGTGGACACCCAGAGGTGCAAAAGGAGGGTTTCTAGGAAAATACAGGCTAGAGGGCCCCATCTGGAATTGGACTTCAGTATGGTGGAGTAGGGCCTGAGTGTCTGCATTTTTAACAAGCTCTTCAATTCTGATGACCCCTGAGCGGGGTCTAGTACGGTGCCTGGCACACTACCGAGTAGGCGTGCCATGTTTGTTGAATGACTGCATGATTTCTGCCCATAAAAGGCCACCGACCGGCTTGGATCCGGCGTTCCTTCGAGAAAGGGGCTACTCGCGAGTTAGAACTCAGGCCGGGCTAACAACCCAAGTCCTCTAAGAGGTTCCAACAGCGTCGGGCCTCCCGGGAATGACCACGGCCGCGCGCCTACCTCCGGGGGGATGCTGTCCTCCGAGTCGGAGCTGTCCTCGTCGATGCTGCCGCCACCGCCGTCCAGGTTCATCTGCAGCAGCTGGTCGATGGTGGCGTCCACGGCGCCGCTGTTGGCCCGCAGCACGCACTCGATGATGTCGTAATCCATGTTGGGGAACATGGTCTTGAAGTCGTCCATGGCCTGGTTGAACTCGAGGCGGCGCACCTGGCGGGCCGGCCGACTGTTGTTGAGCTCCTGCGAGGCGGCCGCGCCCGCCCCGGCCCCGGCCCCGGCCCCCGCCCCGCGCGCCCCCGCCGAGCCGCCCCCGCCGCCGCCGCCGCCGCTGCTGCTCCGGCGGAACAGGCTGGTCATTTTGCCGAGCCGCTGGGGGAAAATGTTTGCGGCCGGCGCCGAGCCCCTGCCCCCGGATCCCTGCGCCGTGGCCGCTCGCTCGGTGGGCTCGGGAGGCTCCCTCCCGCGGCTCCTGCTCCCCTGGGCGGCCAGGCGGGGGCGGGGCGCGCGAGGTCCCCGGGTCGGGAGGCTAGGGCGCAGGGCCACCGGCGGCCCTCGGGAAGCGGCCCTCGCGGGGCGGCGGCATCCGGGCCTGGGCAGCCGGTCATCCACACCCCCGGGGCATCCTGGGGCACACGGTCCCACCTGAAAGAGAGGGAGGCAGAGTCAGAGGTGGGATGCCAGGGGCCTTGGCCTGTCTGCCCCCGCGCATTGGTGCTTTCTCTCCAGCTGCCATAGTCAACAGCCAGGGTTCTGTACTAGCACAGGACTGCTACCTGTTAGCAAGGGCCGACTCTGGGCCGGGCACCAGCCTAAGTGTTCTGGGTGGGCTGACTCCTGACACCACTATGAGGTGGGTGCTAGTATCCCCATTTCGCAGGTAGGAAAACTGAGGCATAGATGCTGAGGAAGTGGAGGAATTAGGATTTGAACCGGGGACTATGGTCACTGGTCTCAACCACTACTACTACTGGCAAGGAGCCCTGAGGACCTGAGGCAGGAGGGGCTCTGTACAGGCGCCATCCTGCCCTCTGGTCTCCAGCCCACTCAGCCTCTGTTTCCCACATCACGGTCCCAACTTGATGATCACAATATCATGGCCTCCAGTTTATGGAGAGTGCTATTAAACCTGCGACTGAAAACTGTCCCGCCCACTTGCAACCAAGCACGTAAATCACTGCCAAGGTCATGTTTTTGTTAGTGCAGTCAACTGAGAGTTGACTATATCTAAAAGCCTCAAATTCTGACTTTCTCATGCTTATCCCAAGATTTACAGTAATTTTGTTAATTGTAGAAAAGTGGCAGCTTTAAGGGAAGAGTCCATCAAAGGATATTTCTTAAGTCTGACAAAAGAGGTGCAAAGCTGTTTTCCCTTTTCTAGGACTTGGGGTCATCATCTTAACAGCGGACATAGAAACATTCGTGGGAGCAAATCAACATGAACCCTAGCTTGCCGTGATCTCAACCGTCAAACAGCTGATGGTGTAAGAAGGACAAGAGCAGAGGAGTGTGGAAGGTGCTGCAGATGGGCTCTCAGGGCCCCCAGGGCAGGAAGATCCAGCGCTATCATGGATGCCCTCTGTCCCTTTCAGTCAGTCCCTGCCCAGGTCCAATGAGACTGCATCTTGTTCCCCAGGGCCACCACGCTGAGATTCTAACCTCTTTCACACCTCTGAGTCCTTAGACGGATGTGGAAATTGTCCAGGGCTCCCGTTCTGGGGCTTGTTGGGTGGGCGTCTGCCTAGTTCCAGAGAGGTGGGTTGTATTGAAGAATGGAAAACTAGGGGCGCCTGGGTGGCTCAGTCGGTTAAGCAAGTGTCTGACTTTGGCTCAGCTCATAATCTCAGGGTCCTGTGAACAAGCCCTGCCAGGCTCTCGGCGGGGAGAAGCAGACTCCTTGCCAAGCTGGTGCATCTCCTCGGCTCGGCAGGGGAGTGCCCCTCCCTGTACGTGTTCTCTCTCTCTCTCTTGCTCAAATAAATAAATAGATAAAATATTAAAAAAGAAAAAAGAATGGAAAACTAGAAGCACTTGGTCCCCAGGCTGCCTCTGGACACTGATGTCACAGAACCACAATCCCTTCCAGCTTCTGGAAGACACCTATTATCACTCTGCTGTATCTACATCTAGATACTTTCTCTAGGCGTCCACTACCGTATGTATGAATTTATTTTCCAGAAATGTGATCAAACCTTAAATTCTATGCAACTTCTTTTTCCACTTAATAATTTTTCGTAGCCATCTTCTCATGTCAGAACATACAGATCTACTTCGCCATTTTTAATGCCTGAGTAGTATTCTATTGACTGGGTGAGGCATGATGTATTACCCAACTTCTTCCAGCCCCTTGTCTTCCCAAATGAGCAACTCACAGCCCAGGGAGGCCAAAGCCATTTTACAAGGAGACACAGAGGGGTGACCGCAAATGGTCAGTCCAAGAACTGTGATGAAAATGAGCACAGGAAGGGAGCCAAGTATGACAAGGCGTCCCACAGCCAGCTCTAGACACCCCAACCCCCATGCCACCTCTCCGCCACCCCTGCTGCATTGGAAGGTCAGAGCATGCTGCTCTGACTCTGCCGGAACTCTACCCTGGAGCCTCCGCCTTTGTCCTGGGCTCTGGAAACCTGCGCTGAGGCCTCTAACTGAGACCTTGGGGGCGCAAGGCCCCAGAAGCCAGTGCCCAGGGCTGCCATCTGCTATGCTGATGTCATCACACCTACGGGTCAGTGCCTTATGTTAACACCCTCTCTGGAGTAAAGCCACCTTCTCACTGGCCTGCAAATCATTTATTAAGGGAGAGAGGGACCGGGCTCTCACTTTGCCGAGGGCAGACCCTTGGAGACAGAAGCCAGGACCCGAGCCACCCCTGGTGGCGGAAGAAGGAAGATGATGGGGTCCACATTTCCCCCATTAGCAGCCCCCTGGCTTGGCCCCTCGGGCTGCGAGTGTCAGGAAGGTCGTCCCCACACGCCTACCGTCTACAGGAAGTGCAGGGGTTCAGAGCCAGGCTGCCGTCCCTGCTCTGCCACTCCCCAGCCATGGCACCTCGGAGGGTCCTCTCCTCTCTGTGCCCAGTGCCCTCACCTATACTTACGGGACTTGGATGGGAACGGAGCAAGATCATCCCCCGTGCAGTGCCTGGAACACGGCGAGCTGCCTGACGGGTGTTGCCACGGCCCCAGAGGGCTGGCGAAGAGCCAGCAGCAGTCGGGACACGGGCCAAGCTCTTCCCCAGCGTGGAGAGGGTGGGCGAGTCCTTCAGGCCTTAGAAGAAGGACTGATTCTCGAAGCCCCAGGGGAGGCTGGCTGGCCAGGGCAGCTGGAGACACCACCGGTCAAGCCACCTCCTCTTCCATTCACCCCAGGTGCGAAGCCTGGAGAAACAGCCTTTCCTGCGTGCGCCACGATGGGGCACGGCTGACGACCCTGGGCCAGCCCCGCAGCCCGCTCCGCACGTCCGACGAAGACGCTACCACCCAGGACTTATCAGAACGGCTCAAAGACACATGGCCAGTGGTGGCAAAACCTACACGTTCCCACCACAGGTGGTCCTGTGGCTGAGAAGGTGACTCAGAAACGCTATGGGAAGTGCGGGGAAACAGGACTGGTTGTTCAGAAATACCATCTCCACAGGACTCTGCAAGAACCACAGACCCAAAAGCCGAGCTGCCCATAATTAGCACCAGGTGGGGGATGCAGGCCCCCCACCCCTACCCCGTGAGGACCATCCCTCGCTAAGCTCAAGGGCAGAGCGTGAGGCCAGGGCCTAGGGGGGCTAGCACGGCTGGGAGCAGGGGGAAGGGCCGTGCTGGGGGTCAGTGTCGTCCTGCCTTGTGCAACCAGCGTGGCTCAAAGGAAAAGCAATTTAAAACACGTGGAAGAATTAAGGCAGAGGCGACCTCGGTGTACGAGCTTGTGCCGGCGCTTTCACGTTTAACCTTTATTGCAACTCCGGAGACCCATTATTATCTCCATCTCATAGCTGCGGAAACCAGCTCAGAGAAGTCACGTAACCTGCACAAAGTCACACAGCCAGTACGTAGACAGGCCAGAACCAGGAACCCACCTCCTAAGAGCCAAAAGTGCCCAGTCAGGCTTGGAGGGCTTGGAGCCAAGGAGCCTCAGAAATGCAGCCACGGGTGGCCCAGGCTCAGAAGACTGACTGGGCATGGCCTGGCTGACATTCCAGCAGAGGAGATGTGACCTAGACAGCACTGGGGGAGGGGTGTCTACTGGCCGGGCCCCAGAGCCGGCTCCGTGACCTTGGGGAAACTGCTCTACCTCTCTGAACCCCAGCTGCCGGGTGCTGGCAGGGCAACAGAGGGAGATAACCCCTGACCCACTTCTGAAAAAGGAAGTTCATGAAACCCGTTGAGCCTGTTAGATGTCTTGGTCTTGGAGGCCAACTCCACAGCTCTCCCAAACTCTGGGCTGTGAGTGACCTGGGGACTGGGAAGCAGAAATCCCACACCTGTCCTCCCCCCGGTCCCAGGGAGCCAGGCCTTCCACTTCCCCGTGAAGGAATCTGGGCCTGGGAGGAGGGGGACAGCAGCTTGCCAATCCTCACTCCAAGGGTGAGGAGACAGCCAAGGCCTGAGTCACTCCTGGCCTGGCCCAGGGAGGTGGGCCAGCTGCCCGAGTGAGTGCTGTTCTCCTGACCTTGCCCAAGGTCAGCCCAGCCAGTCTCCTGCAGGACCAGGAGATGTGAGAGGCCCAGAGCCAGGGTCCTGGGCTCCCACTCTGACGGAGCCCAGTAAGGCTGTGTGACTTGGAGAAACCACTTCACGCCTCCTAGCCTCAGCTTCCTCATTTGTAAGAACAGGTGTAATACCACCTGAAGGGATGTTGTGATGGAACTTACACGGGGGCCTGGAGCTAGTAAGCGCCACGGGACAGGTTGGCGTGGCCTCGGGCACAGGCCTTGGCCCTTGGCTACACTCACAGCCTGAACAATCTTACCCAGTCCCGTGGCTTTAAATACCATCTACATGCTGAATACAGGCTCCCAAATTTCTCTTGCCTTGATGCCTCCTGGGAACACGCCCTTCAACTCTATACTTGCATAGCTGACCTGCCGCCCCCGCTTGGATGTCCAATAGCAGCTCCAACGTAACGGCCCTCGGACTTCGTGGTCCTTCCCCCACCCTGCCCCTCCCATCTTCCTTATCTCTGTGAATGGCAGCTCCACGTGACTCGGGCCCAAAGCTTGGGCGTCTCCTTGAGTGCCCGAATTCTCTTACACCCCACACCCAGTGGCAGCAAATCCCATCTTTCCTGTCTTCAAAACCATCCCAGAACCTGGCCGCAGCTCACCACCTCCCCTGCTACCAGCCCCCCATTGCCCCATTCCTCTGCTCCAACCCCTCCCTCCCCCCCATGGCTCCTCATGTCCTCAGAACACAACCTAGAGCCTTACTTTGGTCTGCCAGGGCCCACACCGTGTGGGGTCCTGCCTGGGCCACCTGCCTTTGCCGTCAAACCTCACTCGGTCCCCTCCCCTCACTCTCTCTGGGCGTCCTGGGTCCTTGCTCACCCACCTGCAAGCCATGCACGCTCCCATCCCGGGGCCCCGATGCTCCCCTGCTCCTTTCCTTCGGGTCCCTACTCAAGCACAGCCTTATCAAGCACCACCTCTATCTGCCCCGTTCCCTCACCGTTTGGCCTGCTTTGTTCTTCTTCTGGAACAGACCACCTGAGAGATCATGTTTCCTTGCCGTTGACCATCTCCGCCACTCGGAGGTAAGCTCCACGAGAGCCAGGCCTGTGCTTTATTCACTGTGCTGGGTACAGTGCCTGCACAGTGCCTGCCGCTGACAACGGTGATTTGTTAGGTGGATAAAGAAGGGAAAGGAAGAGGCAAGAGCGCCATGAAGTATAGGTCATCTTCCCTTCCCTTGCTCCTCTGGCTCATAGCAAGACAGGCAGTAGCAGGACTTCTTAGTTTCCAAAGCCCTTTCTGAACCTCTACGGTCTCATTGAGTCTTCATGAAAAACCTATCATTTCTATAGGGGCATGCATTATTAACCCACTTCACAGATCAAATAACTGAGGCCGAGTCAGTGCCCTGGTTAAGGTCCCAGGAGCTTCCTGCAGCCTGGCCTGAGGGCTTCCTCCCTTACAAGGCACACAAGGCTGACAGCAGGATTGTCCCTTGCCAAGCCAGTGTCAGCTCCAGGGGACAGAAAGTCGAACGCGTCCAAGATCTGACTTAACATTCCACTGTGCCCTGAGAGGACCCAACCCTGAAAGGTAGGGGAGAACAGGAGGCCTCAAGAAGAGATGTGGGGTTAGGAGGCCAGAGGTCCCAATTGCCAGCACTTTGCTTTCCCCCATCCTCTCTCTTCTAGAAGGAGGAGGGACTGCCCGAGGCCAGCTCTGTCTCTGCACACCTCTGGCTTCCTCCTCTGAAAATCCCCAGGGACAAGGGACACACCAGATCTTGTGATCCATCTGTCATTGCTGTGATCCCGCCCTGCAGAGGGGACTCGCTGTCCCTTCTCGCCTCAGATCTGGGCCCAGCCCAGTGGCACCGCCATCCCAGGCCACTAGGTGGTGTCCCAGGGCTCAGCCCCAGCGGCTCCCAGGGAAAGGGCAAACAGAGCAGCTTCTCTCCTAGAACCCAAGAATCTGCCCCACCCCCACCTCGGACTGAAAAAGAGAGGAACCCACCCAGCCCAAGGGTCTCAGGACCCAAGACTGGAAGAGTTTCAAATGAATTTATTCTCCAAGTGGGAAACACAAGGCTCACGCACGCCACCAATTTCTAGCCCCGTGCTTGGCAGACCTCACGAATCCATCCAGGTATTACTATTGTCTCGTGGAGCCCGCACAGCCTTTACCAAGTGAGCACGACTGGCAAGCAAGATGCACGCCGCTTGCCAGCCCTTTCGTTCCCGAACGAGGAGACGAGGCCCCGGCTTACGGTGTCTCATCAGGAATCCGGGCTGCAAAAGCCAGCGGGGCCGGAATGAGGTCATATGACCCCTGGGACGCTTGTGTAACCATGGTTAAGTCCTGGGGAAACCTGAAGTGGGTAACGGCAGCGCTAATGGAGAGACTGCCGGGCGAAGGGCAGCTGCATCCTTGTCCAATTGTCACCTCAGTTGTCATGGGGGCAGGGCTCAGGGAGGCCGGCTGCGCATCTGGGCTGCTGAGCTGGAGAGGCCGCCAAGGGGGGAGAAGGGAAGGTGGGGGCCCAAGACACGGAGAGAGGCTCTCGGGGTCTGCGAGCGGGTGCGGGTGCACGAGCGTGGAAGTGTGTGGATGCGTGTGCGCGCCCTGCTGGGGGGAGGGCGGGGCAGCCCTGACAGAGGCGCCTTGTCCTCCTGCCCCGGCACAGGCTTGTTTTCTTCCCAAGCTATTAATGTCGCTGCAGCTTCAAAAGCCGGGTGACCTTTAAATGCCGAGCCTCCTGCTCCTGCCCAAGGCGTGGAAAAGGCTTAACGGAAAACTCAACCGGCCACAGCTGCTGGGGTGACGGCGACAAAGCCAGCCTCGTTCTGAGGGGACCGGGCTGCGGGCCAGCCACACCTGTGCCCACCTCTGGGGGCACGATGGGCACAGCCCGAGGAGAAAGGAGGCCTGGCTGGACTGAGAGGAACAGGCGGAAGAGGGGAAGACACATTCAGCTCTGCCGTGCCCTGCTGTGTGACCTTGGGTTGCCCACTTACCTCTCTGGGCCACACCCCATCATTTAGTCCCATGTAAGTCTGGGGCCGAACAAAAGTCCCCCTTCCCAGAAAAAAATCTTTTAAAAATCTGTAGAAGAAAAAAAAGGAAAAGAAAGACATTTGCTTTCCTAATTCTTCTCTCTCTTGCCTCAACTTCCATGGCCAGGTGTGTAGCCAAAAGAGCCCTGCGGTAGGGCCTACGGTAAGAGGTTTCAGTGGAAGTTAATAAGGTCCCTCCCCTAGGGAAGGACTGGCCCAGCAGCCTCAGTCCCAAGGACACCGTCCTCGCTCATCTCTGCTCCTGAGGCTCCCGGACAGGGCTTGGCTGCTATAAAAGGCACCATCAAGAAGCCACTTGTGCATTCCAGTTGAAAAGGTCCAAGAGGAAGGTCCTCAAACATGAGTGACGTGCCATTGGTTTGGCTCATCTCGGTAGGATAATGGTAATAGTAGTGATAACCTACTATCTCCTGCTTCTTTCCGAGCCAACCCTATTGCAAGTGCCTTCTGCATGCTAACATTTTCATCCCCTCTTTGCAGCCCTGCAAGGTGCATACTGTCACTACGATTTCGACTTTATGGATAGAAAAACGAAGCACAGAAGAGTCCAGTGACTTGTTCGGGTCACACATTTGAGCACGGGAGGTCGGACTCCAGAATCGACGCTGTAAATCCATTCAGCTCCACCTCCCCTCTGTATTCCTAGAGCTGAGCGCAGAGCCAGGCACGGGGCGAGAACTCAGGTAACCGCGTGTTGAACTGAGTCCTCAGCGGGGCACAGCGGCCCTGGGGGAGGCTGGGGGTGCCTGGGGCCCGTGCTGGGGGAGCAAGGGAAGAGGAAGGAGAAGTTTGCAGGCAGAGCCTCATCCTGGAGGAAGGCCCGTGGCCTTTTCCTTACAGAAACCTTGTCCCCACCCCACCAAGGTTGTTAGTTGCCTGGACGACCAACTGTTTCCCACTTCGACCTGAGCTGCTTAAAAACTATTTCCACAACAATCCCTCTCTCCATCAACAAATTCTAGCAGCTTAGCCAAGACACTCAATCCAGGAGCCTGCGAGGAGATCAAATGTCAGTGGACAGAAGGGGTGCTGGCCACCAATGCCCTACCCAGGGGCCGTGGTCCTGAGGAGCCCCTCTGGGCTGGTGGCAGTGTATGTGTCCCTGGGACCAAGTCAGTGGCCCAAACTCAGAGAAGGGAGTCACTGGCAGCTCAGGTGCAGGCCAGTAAAGCTGGGCTGGCTCCAGGCATGAGCTCATGCTGGCCCGGGTCCAGCTCCTTGGGGAAGAGGGGCCAGCATCCTCCCTGGGCCTCTCCTTCGGGCAGTTGGGCTCCAGGTCCCTCCACAGGCAGGGCCTGCATGGTCTGGAGCTGAGCTCTCAAGTCTGGACAGTCCCAGATGTCTCTGGGCTCCTGGGACGGGTGGTCAGTCAAGGATGCCACACAATTTAGTATCTGAGCATGCCCAGGGAATCCAGGCCGAGGAACCAGGATTCGGGAGGGGTGCTCGGGGTGAGCAGGGCAGGGTCCTAGGAGCAGAAGTCCGACTCCTGCCCCCTTCCCCCCACACTAACCCACACTGTGCACCCACCCACCAATCCATGAATCCCACTTCTATGGAATTCATATAATATGTATCCTGGAATACCATACAAGAGTAAACAGAAACGAGGCGTCTCTCTATGTCTCTCTGCCCTATCGCTAAGGGGAGCAACGCAAGGCAGAACACAGCAAGTACAGTCACAGTCACGGTGCTATAGGACATTATGGTATGTGCGTGTCAGTATGTATGGAGAGGACGTTCATAAGACACTGATCCTATAGGTTTCTGCTGGATGGAATTAGGTCCTAAGAGACAGATCAGGGAAACTTTTCACTGTAAATCTTATATATCTTTTAAATTTTGATTCATGGTCATTCATTAATTTAAAAATAAAATAAGCAAATATCCTATAAAGAATAGCAAAATGACAGCAACGCCAGTGATTTGTTAACCTTTTTGTGTAGGTATATTATCGACAACAGACACGAACCACTTTTTAATAATCATTATAGCAATGTCTATGAGCGCTAACCACGTGCCGTGTACTTTCTAAGCACTCGGCATGCATTATCTCATCCAAGCCTCAAAGTAAAGCAATTATAATACCCATTTCACAGATAAGGAAAATAAGGCCCAGAGAGTTTAAATAACTTACGTGGGGTCACACAGTCAGTGATGGAGCCAAAATTTGAATCCAAACGGTCTGGCCCCAGAGTCCATGCTCTTCTTAATCTCCACCTTATACCGTCTCTCTAATTAAAACAAAACAAAGCAAAAACTGAATGATGGCAGAAAAAAGTCGGAAGAAAAAAGCAAACCACAGAGCCTCCAGGACTTTAGAATTTCTGTAGTCCTCAAGGCTGGGCTCCATCCTTCCTGTCTCTACTAGTCCAGCAGGCCTTCGCCAGTCCTGCCTCAGTGGGAGCGAGGCACCCCTCCTCCCCCAGTGCTCCCTCCTGCTCAGGGGCCCGCCCACCTCCTGGTGGCCTTGCAGGGGAGAATGAAGGGCCGTGGAGGATGCCACAGCTGTTCCAGAGGTCAGACCACAGCTTGGGGGGTCCTCCGGGGCAGGGCAGGGCCGGGTCTAGCCAGGAAGCTCCTTGCGGAGGGGAAACCACATGTTGGTTGTGAACGGTGTGGAGTCTGGGGGAAGAGGCAGCAGAGCACGGAGGTTACAAGGGGAGCTTTAGCTCTGGGCCAACCTCAGCTTACCCTCTGCTCACCACCGCCTGGGTGAGTGGGGCTTCTCTCAGTGAGTGTCCTCATCTGTAGAATGGGATACCTGTTCCTGGGAGGACGGGTGCCCCTCCAGGGGGATTCATGCCACGGGCACCACATAGCCGCTCTCAGCCTGGGGCAGCTGTTAGTAAGGCCCTAAGGCCACACACTTCTCAGGGGCTGAGTCTACAGCCTGGCCCAGGAGTCAGGCCTGGGGTTACGATCTTGAATCCAGCCCCGAAGGGGGACAGTGTGCAGCACAAAGGCCTCCCATCAGGTTGAGGGCCTCAGGTTGGGGGGCTCTGGGGCCCCCTGAGTGGATCAGGGAGCTGGGCCAACAGCCCCATTCCTGGCCATACTCTGCTATGCATGCTTGGGGAGAAGGGACTGGAATATACTGGGGCCTGGGTCGCCCAGGCCTCCCACTCCTCCTGGGGGCCTGCCCTCTTGGGGAGGGGCTCCCTGCCACCACCAGGGGTGAACAAACGCAGGCACGCAGGCTGAGTGGCCTTCTCAGAAGTGCCGGCTCTGGCAGCTGAGGAATGCAGGCCCAGGGCTGGGGAGCAGAGCCTTGGGGAGGGGGTGGTTGGCCCTGAGCTTCAAAAGAACAGGCAGCAGCTGTGGCAGGGAGGGCCTTGGCCCTCCCCCTCTGGCAGCCAAGACACCATCAGAAATTCCACCCCAGCAAAAAGGGCCAGCCCGGAGAGCAGATGGGATTCTTTAGAGCTATTTCCCCCAACTACAGGCTGCCACCCCCTCCTCGCCTTGGCCCCTTCTCAGCGCGTGCAGCAGCAGAGCTCCCCTTCCACAGCCTCGGGCGCCCAGAAACCAGCCGCCAGGCATCCCCTCCCAGCCTGAGGCCCTCCCTTGTCCACGCCGCCTCACCCCACACAGCTCCGTGCCCACCCATGCCCTCTAAAGAGGCCAGATTAGGACGGCAGGAAGAAATCCTGTGTTCTCACTTCCAGATGGTGCTCGTTGCCAAAGGTCACAGAGCTCCCTGGCCTGCGATTTGATCCCAGCTGGGATTTGAACCCAGAGTCCTGGGCCAGTGCTCCCTCTCCGTGTGGTGCACACACTAGCAACTCCAAAGCAGCGCGTGTCCTGAGTGTGCGACACGCACCAGCTCACTCAAACCCACTCGCTCGCAAGGCTGCGGGACACAAACAGCCCTCATCAGGTTCGCCTGAACACTGCCCTCCGCCCCAGGTCCTCAGTCCAGTCCTCTCTTCCCCTAACTCTGAAGCTGTGTTTTTAAAATTATAGCCACACTCTCCTCCACACACACTAACCGCACTACCAGCCCACCACGAGGGCCACTCCCTTCACTAGGCCGATGGCAGGGCCACGGGAGGCCCCCAGCCCTTTCTCTCTTCCCCATCGGTGCCCAGAACGGCTTCTACAGTGTCTGAGCCAGCAAAGGTGAGTTCAGGTTGACCTGACCCGCAGCAACGCTGGCCAGAACCAGAGGCACTGCCTTCCCAGTTGCTCGCAGGATCAGTGCCTGGAACGGAGCGCAGGGAAGGGCCTCGGGCCAGCGGGGCTGCCAGCCCTGGCCTTCAAATCTGATAGTCAGAGGAAGGGGGTGGGAACTCTTGGGGCTCCCATAACCAGCCTTCTTTGCCTCCAGGGGTCTCAGTCTCCACCTCTAGAAAATAGAAACAGCCCCTAATGAGTCTCACCTCTGACATCCACTCACGGAAACCTCCCGGGGATGCAAGGACATGGTGGGGGGGGGGGTGGCTCAGGGCCAGAGAGAGGCACCGCTGCACCAGGGACAAACCATGACGTCTGCAAAAGGAGGTGGCCGTATCCCAGTCCCCCCGGGGCTGGAAGGACTGGTACCCTTTCTTAGCTACAGAACCAGAAGCCCTTTCCACCCCTTTCCTCATATGAGATCCTCAGCAGAAGTCCGTTCTATAAGGACACCAAGCCCCTCGGCCCCTCTCCCCCAGAAGTTACACATAATCAGAGAACCTGCCATTTACCGAGTGCTGGGTCATGCTGCCCGGGCCTGGTGTTGGTTAGTCCTCACGGGCATCTAGCACTGTCCATCCCAGCCTTCTACCAGGACCAGAGCCATTTTACTGAGTCATGTGTGACCTAGAGGTTGTCCGGGGCTGTGCCACATCCAACCCCCGTGGCCTCACATGGCAGAGACCAGCGTGCCTGTCAAGTCTCCCGACACACTAGTTCCTCGCGAGGGTTTTAAAGCCTGGGTTCAGCCCCCATGCTCTCGTCTCCCGAGCTGTTTGCATCTCTGCCTGTTTCCCCTCCTGCTACCGGCCTGCTCTTGGGAAATGTTAATGTGCTTTTCTGTCAGTCTCAGAAGCAAACACTCTGCGTTAAAGCCGCCATCGCAGAGGGTGGTGAGACTTCATCAGACTCCCCTGAGGTGTTTGCTAAAAACACATATTCTCCACCTGCTATTACATCGGAATCTCGGGCGGGGGTGCCCTGGGAATCTGCTTTTTAACAAGCTCTCCAGGTCATCCTGATGCCCAGTAAAGCGTGAGGACCCCGACCGCACGCTGATTCTAGTTTTAGCGCCATCACTAGCCAGCCGGGTGACCTTAGGCAAGTCATTTTACTTTCCGGGCCTCCAGCTTCCCATCTGAAAAATGGGCAAGGAGGACTAAAATGATCTCCAGACCCTCTGTGTCTGCCCTGAGTCCCCAGATGGTTCCCAGGTGTATGAACTGAATTTCAGGGCCTATCCACTGTAGGCACACATTAAAGAGAGTTCCAGTCTGACTGATTTAGGGAGATCTGCAAAAATACCTTTTCTCTGGCTCTGGGCCCCAAACAAATGACTTTTGGATTATCCATGACACTTCCCCTCCCCCGAGCATCTCCTTGCTTCATTCCAGCCTGAGACGACCAGGATTCTATAAACACTGGGTCCGCACACCTGGGCTTAGTCAACAGTCAGCAAACAAAGGCTCTGCCAAATCACCCCACAAGCCCAAACTCGCACCCGCTCCGCCTCTCAACGGGAAGCACCCCGCCTGGGATGTGTGGACCCTGCACACCCTTCATCCCATCACAGAATGGGCATGAAGGGCTGGGTCGGACAGAAGGCATGGCCAAAACAGCCCCAGCCTACAATTGGGTCGCAAGGTTATCCAGACGTAAGGGCTGTGAGGCAACAGCATGGGAAGCTAGACATTCCGAAGTCCCCGGGTTCCTTGCTGATCACCCGGTAACACAGTGTATCTAGCAAGTGCTCAAGCATTGCTTGCTAGTGGTAAACATAGGCTCGATTCGTCCTTCGAGCTCACGTATACTTAACAGTGGAGCTGTGGGGATCCACAGGGTAAAGTCAGATTCCCGCTGCCTTTACAGGTGGTGAAGCTACGTGTGCTCCCGACAGACCAACCACGGGGGAGGACGAGCAGGAAAGGCAAGAATGGAAACCCGGCTTCGACAGTGGGACACAGCCGGGAGTTCCAGCCACGGTCTGCGGATCGTCCTCGTTTACGGATCCCGAAACAGGTCGCTGTCTCGCTCGGAGCACGCCGGCTGGCCCAACTGATGGTGCTCTACGTGTGCACTGCACTTCACAGTTTACAGCGCTGGGGGCGAGCTGTCCACAAGCCCTGTCCATTCAGCCAGGCTCCAGGCTGGGCACGTCGCCTGCGGCAGGGACCCACGCTGGCACTGTGTGAGGCACTGCACCTACACGGAATCCTCGCAACAATCCCACGGGGTAGATGGAGAGACTGAGGCAGGCACAGAGGAATTAACTTGCCTGCGGTCTCACAGCCACGAAGTGGCGAGTTGGGATCCTTCCCCAAAGCCCACACTCCCAACCACTTACCGCACTGGCCCTACACTTATATTGATGGGCCTCTGATCAATGCATGGGCAAAGGGAGAAACTGAGGCTCCAGAAGGGCTGGGCCATGGGGTCAGCCTGGCAATGGACCCCCCCCTCCCAGGTATCAGGGAGCAGGGGCAGAAGCCCTGCATGGAGGCAGCCCCGGAGCAGGGAAGTAGAACAGAAGTGGGCACACCCCAGCTCAGAGCTGAGCCAGTCCCGCCCCAAGCCTCCTCTGCCACATCCCCCCAGGCCCGGAGGGGCCCACGCCAGGCTCCCTCTCCCACCCCCAGCAGGACCTCCCCGTCGGGGTCTGGGCTGTCCTCGACACTCAGCGGCAGGCCCCACAGGAGGAAGTGGCCACACTCGAAAATCATTACCGTGCAGGGCTGAACTTGGGGCTTTTGTTCTTGAGCAAGGACGGTAACATTTCACTTTCAGGAAGGAGCTGGGCGGGTGCGGCTGGCTCAGAATTGCACAACCGAAAACACAGGCTCAGACACACACAGGTCCCACGTGGAAGTCTGCTTAGACAAGCCCCCTGCGGAAAAGGCCTCTCACCCACGGTGGGTCCGCACAGAGGCGGGACACAGGCTGAGCCATCCCCCTGCTTTTCAGATCAGGGCTTTGTGGTCAGTCATCTGGGCAAGCCAGGTAAAGGAAGGAGTAGCAAGGCAGCAGAGGCAGGGTGGGAACTCAGGCTTCCAACCACCCTGGGCAGAGGGCGGTGGGGTGGCAGAGACCCAGGTCCGAGAGAGGGACCACTTGGCCACATCTGGCTGGGAGGGGCAGCCCCAGGGCTGGGAAGACTGCCTACCTGCCCCTCCTCCCATCCCAGAGCTCGGCATCCTTCCTCCAACCACGCAGGTGCCGCGTAGCCCCTGCCGTCCCCCTGATGCAAGGGAAGGACAGCAAACAGCCCTCACAGGCACCCTGGCCCTGTCTAGCACAACTTTGCAGAGCGGCAGCTCTTCCTGAAAGAGTTCCCTCTTGCCCCTCCCCCTTCCCCAGGCGGTGGTGGGAGGGAAGGGAGAAAAGTCAGTCAACAGGGAAAGACCTGTTTTTTAAAAAGTAATACAAGAATAAACCAGGTTTTGAGCAGGCTGTCCCTAGGTCCCCGGGCATGGGCCCCTGCTCCCCTCCCCACCTTGCAGGGGTCAATCAGAGGGTAAGGCTTTCACCTGCTCCCCTCCTGCACCTCATCAGAGCTTCACCTCCAGGCCCTCAAGGAAACGGTAGAAATAGGATCCTTGTCCTTTGTCAATTACAAAGTAAACAGCTCTGGGGGTTTGCCCTCCTTGGGGGGCAGCGGTCCTCTCACACCCTCAGGCAACCCTGAGCTCCCACCCTCCCTGAGCTCCGCGGGGAGGGGGGGCGGTGGCAGCAAGGAGTACAAGAGAATGGGCTAGTTTGGGGCCGGCTGGCAGAGGCAGGCCACCCACCAGGTCCAGCTCACCCCCCTCAAAGCCGCTCTGTTTGTAAAGGGCTTTCGGGGACAGGAAGCAATAAACAGAGTCAAGCGGCCAAGATGCAGGGGCTGATTATGCAGTTTATGGATTTTCCAGGCCGCTTTGTACTCTCCCACCAGCTGCCTGGGGCTCTGCAGAAAAAGGTGCTGGCAAAAGACGGGCTGGTCCTTGGCTTGAAAGGTGGACTTCTGCCAGGCCTAAACTGGGTCTCTCCTAGTGGGTGGGGGGGGGCACTGCATGCCTTGCCAGCCCCACAAGCACCTTCTCGATGCCACACACCACCAGAGCCCCAGCCTCCCCCCCCCTCCAGCCCACTGCTCACCTCTCCATCCTGCTCTAAGTTACTTGACTCCCGGGAATTCCCAGAGGGGAGGGCGTGCCTGGCCAAGGCTGCCTCTTCCCAAAGGTGGGTGGCCCTCCTTCACCAAGCGGCTCAGCTTGGCTTGGCTGTCCTGGGAGTGGAGAGCGAGTTGGGAAAAGCTGAGCCTGGTGAGGAAAGAGGGTTCTGGGCGGCAGGGCCTCCCCATTACCCAGCTCAGCTCCCATTTTCCCCAAACAGGCTGCGGTCCGGTGAGACGGCGGCCCCCCGCGTGCAAGTAGCAGAGGGGTTCGCAAGAGCGACCACGGGGAGCGCCCCCACTCGTCTCTCGGTACCCGCTAACCAATAAGTAACACAAGATACACCCCAAAACGGAAAAGCACGCAGCCGAGACCTTCGGGGGCCAACAGGGAATGACATGAAAAAGCCAAATGAGCGGACCGTGTGCCCACGGCGCTAGTTCTGCAGAAGCGTCTGAGCGCGTCCTCGCGCATCTGCACGCGCGCGCACCAAGCCCCAAGCAGCGGGTATGCTGGAGGTGGGGCTGCAGGAGGGGCTCTGCTTCTGTTTACTTCATCCCGCTCTGCATCCTTTGAAGTTTTTCCACAAACAGGCATTATCTCTGTAGTTTAAAATTAAGAATTGAAAAAAATAATAAGGTGCACTGCCGGTGGGACTGGGCGCGCACAGGGGCGTGGGGCTGGGTGCAGGGAACAGTTTGGTAGTTTCTTACACAGTTAAACACAAAATTACCATATGATCTAGCAATTCCACTCCTAAGGCGTCTACCCCAAAGAACCGAAAGCAGCGACTCGAACAGATATGCTGCGTACACGCCCGTGTTCGTAAGAACATTATTCACCATATCCCAAAGGCAGAAACCACCCAAGTGTCCACCAACAGATGAATGGATAAACAAAAATGTCTTGTACACATAAGGGAAAAGGGGGAGTATTCTTCAGCCATAAAAGGGAACGAAATTCTGACAGATGCGACAACGTGGAGGAACCCTGAAAACACGCTAAAAGCCAGACACAAGAGGACAAAGGCTGTATGATTCCACTTCTGTGAGTTACCTAGAACCGACAAATTCCTAGAGACAGAAACTAGAATAGAGGGTACCACAGGCTGAGGGCATGGGGGAAGGAAGTCATTGTTGGATGAACAGTTTCTGGTTGGGATGATGGATAAGTTCTAGAAATGGATGGTGGTGATGGATAATTACACAATGGTGTGAACAGACTTCATGCCACCGAATTGCCCCCTAAAAATGGTTAAAATGGTAACTTTTGTGTTACGTATATTTTACCACAAGAAAAAGAATGAAAGGGGCACCTGAGTGGCTCAGTCCGTTCAGCGTCCGGCTCTTGATTTCGGTTCAGGGTCGGGAGATCAAGCCCCGCAGCCTGCTCTCGGGTTCCACACTGGGGGTAGAACCTGCAAGGAATTCTCTCTCTCCCTCTGTCCCCAGTCCCAGCTCTTCCTCTCTCTCTCAAAAGAGGAAAAGAAAGAAAAAGAACTGAAGACTTCAGTCAGGCAAGAGGAGGCACCGAGGGGTAGAATCACCAGACTGAAGGGGGCGCTACTCAGGCTCTGCAGATAGAGGGCAACCAGCACACAGGAAATCCTGCCTGCACAGAGGGGCTCTGTCCCCATTGGCATGGAGCGGGCCAGGGGACAATGACACCCCTGTTGATGAGGACTGTTCACATGGCCTGCGGAGTCCCACAGGCCCTGGGGTTGCGGGGAGATGGTAGTGCAGGGGTACTTTCTGGAATGTTTGGAAGAGGTGGGTTATGGCCCACTCGGAAACGGTGAGTGTGCTGAGAAATGAAGCATGCATCTGAGAGCCTGGGCTAGAAAGGGAGCAGGGAGGCGAGCCGGCTTGCAGGTACTGCAGGGAGAGGGGAGGGAAGGACAGAAGGAAACTAGAGACAGAGAGTAAGAAGAGGGTGCTCCGGCAGGCAGCGATGACTCATCCATTTGTCCGGCACACATTACAGGGCGCTCCCAGGCGCTAGACGCTGGGGAAACAGAGGACGGGGCAGGGGGGTAAGAGAACCATCTCCTCTCATGAACACCTAGTGCCCGTCCAGCACCACCACCCCCCCCGCCCATCTTGCTCAAAAGTGTATCCGTATACCAAGCCAAGAAACCCAGAACTGCCCCCAGCCTCCACCTTCTTCCAGAAAGTAAAACTGCTTCTTACTTGAGGCCAAGCTGTTCCACTAGGAGGAAAGATCAAAACCGCCAGTGTGGGCTGTTCACCCCGGTGACCGAGCCTCACTCACAGCAGCGCGCCCGGCCGGAGCTACCAGGCATCGGCTGGGGCCGGATTCTTTCCTCCCCGAGGGGAGAAGCAGGGAGCAGCACGGGCATGCCGGGGCGGGACCCCGGGCTCTGAGCGCTCAGGTGCGGGGCTGCCGGAGGTCTTGCCCCGCTCAGCTCCGACGGTGCAGAGACAGAGAGAAGCCATGCGTGGGGGCGCATTTGAGGTCAGCCGCGGCTCTGCCTCACTCGAGATAAGAATATTTAAACAGTGGACTTTGTTAGAAAAGGACATTGTATCCACGGCCTTCCTGAAATGTGTAATGTGTGTATGTGGACGCAGAGGAAAGAGGGGTGGCAGGCAGTTCTGAAACAACTCGCCTTGGCCACTGTGTCCCTCTCAGAGACCCACTCCTAGAACAGTGCTGTCCAATGAGGAAGCCACTCATCACATGTGCCAATACAAATTTCAACTGTAACTGAAGTGAAATGGAATTTAAAATTCAGTTCCTCGGTCATTACTACCACATTTCAAGTGTTCACTAGCCACCTAGGCTAATGGTAAAATGGACAGGACATATTTTGGAATGTTTCCAACATTGCTGGAAGTTCTATCAGACAGTGCTATTCTAGAATCTAAAGGGGAGCCCCTCCTCCTTGGCAGAATGGAGCCCTGGAGCACTTTGCGACAATTGTCGGTGGGAGACCAAGGACTGTGGGCCATTGATCCCCAGAAGAGGAGCCGTTCCACGTCCTTCCGGGAAGGGTGGGTCAAAGACCCCTTTCTCCCGAGCAGGGGTGAGCACTAGTACCCCTCCTCACTACCAAGATCAGAGCGCTGGCCCGGTTCTATGAAACCTGCCAGTCAAGGCAGGGAGAAGCAGAAGTCCAGCTAGAAACCCAAGTCCCACTTCCAAACCTCACAGAGTCCGAGCCTCGGAAGACCACGTTCAGAAAAAGCCGTCCAATTTGTATGCCCAGAGAAAGGGTATGCTTAGATCACAGGGCTTCTCCACTGTACTCTCTCCTAGGTACGCCCCATGGTGGCCCTGGCACCGCCTCCCTGGGCTTGTCCAGAGCAATGGGAAGGAGTCGGAGCAAAAGAGCTGCTGAGGCAGAGGGGCCATGTGTGGGAGTGGGTGGGGGGGGGTAAGGGCTTATAAAGAAAAAACCAGTATTTCAGGGAAACGTGATGGACCAGGCTAAGGAAGGGGATTCTGAGGAGCGAGCGATGTTGGGTGTTTGGGTCTGTGCCTTTGAACCAACCAGAGAGAGCAAGACTGATCAAGGCACCCCTAGCCCTGCACACGTCACACACGGTGATGTGACATGGCTGACACCCTTGCACTCCTAACCTGACCGATCTCCTTCGGAGCTTCCCCATTTCAAGCAAGGTCCATCCATCACCGTTCTCCCCACAGCACATTTCAGCCTGGCCCTCAAAGTCAACCAAAATGGAACCCATAGATCTGCAGTTGTTGCAGCAAGTGGCAGATCGGGGGCTGGGGACCGGGAGGAGGGTGAGCAGACAACGCACAGAGTGAGAGAACAATGGGGATCAGAGACCCGAGGCAAACCTCTGAGCCTGGGTTCTGCCCCCCACCCTGCTACATGGATCCTTGAGCAAGATCTTCTTTCCCTTGAACATTTTTTTAAAAAATAAAACTGATACGGGCACCTGGGTGGCTCAGTCGGTTAAGCGTCTGCCTCCAGCTCGGGTCATGATCCCAGGTCCCTCAGTCGGTTAAGCGTCTGCCTCCAGCTCGGGTCATGATCCCAGGTCCCAGCCCCGCATTGGGCTCCCTGCTCAGCAGGGAGTCTGCTTCTCCATCTTCCTCCACCCCTCCCCCGGCTTGTGCTCTCGCTCTCAAATAAATAAAGAAATAACTCTTAAAAAAAATAAAAAGAAAACTGCTCTAAACAAATGTAAGCTTAATGAATTATCGTAAGGCAACCCCATGTAAGCATCCACGTCTGGAAAGGAGACATTGCGGCCACTCCACAACCCATCCCTGTGCCACACGCTGACTTCTGTGGTCACTTCCTTGCATTTCTTTACTGTCCAAACATACAACCCTGGACACTGGACTTCAGTCATGCGTGTCGTTTGTCCTTTAAGTCTATCTTAAGCTACAGCTTCCCCCATCATCTCCTTTTTTTTCCTTAGAATTTGTGAGTTGACGCACCCAAGCCGTGTGACTATTGCCTTCTCTACTGCATAAAGGTCATGGACCAAGTTTCCTTTTCTCTTGGGGCCTCACTTACTCCTTCCTTACCAGCACCGCCCTGGCCAACTTACGGGAGCTTCCGTGACAATAAGAAGAGACGGCCTGAAAGCACATCAGGAAATGCTTAAGATATTTTGTCAAGCAAAGAATGCAGGATACCAACGGATACAGCACAGGATGCTTTCAGCCCCACCAAGGAAATGTGCACTAAAAAAGGGCCGGCAGAAAACACGCCATCTATCAATGGTCGTCCTGGATAGTAGAATTCTGCCTCCCTCTCTTTGCTTCTTTCTTACCTTTTTCCATGATCAACATATAACAATGTGACAGGGCACAAGTCATTTTCTTTTTCTTTTTTTTTTTTTTTAAGATTTTATTTATGTATTCGACAGAGAGAGAGACAGCCAGCGAGAGAGAGAACACAAGCAGGGGGAGTGGGAGAGGAAGAAGCAGGCTCATAGCGGAGGAGCCTGATGTGGGGCTCGATCCCGTAACGCCGGGATCACGCCCTGAGCCGAAGGCAGACGCTTAACCGCTGTGCCACCCAGGCGCCCCGCACAAGTCATTTTCAAAACATTTTCAAGAAAAGGGTGCCTGGGATCCAAGGCACCGCCAGGCCTGTCCACTCCCCCATCACAGGACCGCTTGGCTTTTCTTTCTGTTCCCAAGGCCACCCGCAATCCCGCTGAGATCCGCAAACCTCAAGCTCATCCCATGCCTGCTTCTTTGATGCCTCCTGGCCACCCTTCCTGCCCCGTCCTGTCTTCTCTCTGGCCGCCAACAGAAGAACTCATCTAAACTATGCCGGGTCACTTCCTGCCTCCCCGACGCTCCTGTGCTGCTCAGACCCCTTCCTTGTCTGCATTGGCGCTCACCCCGTTCAGCGAGCCTCAGGGTCACCCGCAGTGCTGAACACACACTGCTGGGCTCCAGCCCCAAAGCTCCTGCTCCCTAGGTCTGGGGCCGGGGGTGAGGGGGGTGGGGGAGGCAAGAATGTGTGCGTCTAGCAAGTGCTCCGGTGTTGCTCACGCCACTGGTTCACAGACCATGCTTTAGAACCCTCACCTCGGTCCTCAACAAGCCCTGCCCGGCTTTCAAGAGCTCGTTCAAGCTCCCCTGTGCAGGAGGCAGTCTCTTCCAACAGCCAGGACCGACCTCCCTCTGTCCTTTCAGAGCACGCTCCGCGCTGACCGAGCTCTGGGGGTCTGGCAACGGGGACAGCGCCCTAGGTAAGGGACCTGGCGATGGGCAATGTGGCACGTACCGTTTGCCACCTTCCCTGGCGGCTCCTATGGGCAGAGCCCAGAAGGGCCCTTCCTCGGTGGCCCCGCATTACCCGGGAGGGCTTCTGAATGTCTCAGGGAAACGGAATCTTTTCCTTCACACACAGACTTCTAATTATTCACTCCCGCATTCACTGTCAGTCAAAAAAATACTTAGTGAGCACCTACTGTATGTCCGGGTGCACAAAACGAAAATCTCTTTTCTCCACGGAAACCAAGAATTACAACAGCATTAAGTTACCACAGAAACGTGCAGAAAGGGCTCCTTCCAAAAGCAGCCAAACAGCCCACCCCTGCAGCCCCGGGCACCGCTGCCCGCACACGGCCGTGGCCTGAGGGGCAGGTGCTGGCTCCTGCCAGCGAGCACGGGCAGTTGTGGTCACACCCACGTGTAGCCATGGTGAAGGTTTGGTCGCCAGTTGCAGGCTTCGTTTGTCCTCAGCTAAGCCACCCAGGACCCGGAGACAAGATTTATGGGCAGATATTGTTAGGAGAACAGATGTCCAAGGAAGCAGGCCGAGCAAACGAGAACAACGGTTGTGAGACAGAGAAGCTGAAGGGACTCCATTTTAGAAAGGCCCCATTTACTCACGTTCCATATTTCTTTCTTTTTTTCCTTTTTTTTAAGATTTTAATTATTTATTTGAGAGAAAGAGAGAACACCAGCTGGGGGAGGGGCAGAGAGAGAAAGAGAGAGAAGCAGAACGTCGCTGAGCTCGGAGCCAACGTGGGGCTCGATCCCAGGACCCTGAGATCATGACCTGAGCTGAAATCAAGAGTTGGACGCTTAACTGACTGAGCCATCCGGGTACCCCTCACGCTCTATAGTTCGCCTTGCATCTGGGTAAACCAAAGAAGCTACTTTCCCACTCCAAGGGGGAAGCAAGGAAGTGAATTGTTCTCTGAGTTTCATCCTGGCCCCTAAACACCTGATAACATCTAAGAAGAACCGGGTCCCAAACATGTTCCAGGACATTAGTTTCGAACAAACCTCGGCCCACACTGGCATCGATTCCCCTACCTTCAGTGATTTATGCAAGAACACCTATTGTTCACCTGACGCTCCCTTTCTTTGGACCGTACCCTGGATTCCTGAAGGAACACCCTGGACCCTTCTCCTGTATAAACCCCTAATCCAGCAACAAGGAGACAGTCTCCTCTCCTTTCTTTTTTTTTTTTTTTTTTTAATTTTACTTATTTATTCGACAGAGATAGAGACAGCCAGCGAGAGAGGGAACACAAGCAGGAGGAGTGGGAGAGGAAGAAGCAGGCTCATAGCAGAGGAGCCCGATGTGGGGCTCGATCCCACAACGCCGGGATCACGCCCTGAGCCGAAGGCAGACGCCCAACTGCTGTGCCACCCAGGCGCCCCAAGTCTCCTCTCCTTTCTGAGCTTTTCAGACACCCTGTCTGCTATACTCTATCACTTAACGCTATTCAGTAAAGTCTACTTTCATTTCCTCCTGGCTTGCATTTGATTTCTATCCTGCACAAAGCCAAGGACCCTCTTGGCTGGTCCTGTGGGGCCCCCTCTGGGTCCTTGGACCTGCCTGCCTATGTCAGTTGTGATTATGCAGGCCTGGAACCCACTGGAAGGAGGCAAGAAGATACCACCTCCCGGGGCACCTGAGTGGTTCAGTCATTAAGCATCTGCCTTCAGCTCAGGTCATGATCCCAGGGTCCTGGGATCGAGCCCCAACTTGGGCTCCCCGCTCAGCAGGAAGCCTGCTTCTCCCTCCTCCACTCCCCCTGCTTGTATTCCCTCTCTCACTGTCTCTCTCTGTCAAATAAATAAGTAAATAAACAAAATCCTTAAAAAAAAAAGACACCACCTCCTAATAAAAAGGCAGCAGATGTCTAAAGAGCAGACCCGTGTCCCATTTCGGCGAACATCTAAGGCTCTGGACACTTGGGCCTTCTGCCCCAGCAAGACATTCTGAGCAGGCTGACGACACTGCAGATTCTCCACGGTGGATATCGGCTTCTCCGTGACCTTGGGCAACTTTGATTTCTTCGTGCCCCCATTTCACTATCTAACGATATCTTGTAAAAAGGTAGTAAAGCCCAAAACAAGATGATAGAGGTCCCCATAGGAAGAATAAAGGGAGACATTTAAAAACAAGCAACAGGGGCGCTGGGTGGCTCAGTTGGTTAAGCGGCTGACTTTTTTTTTTTTAAGATTTTATTTATTTGACAGAGAGAGAAAGTATGGGAGAGAGCAAAAGCAGCAGGAGCGGCAGAGGAAGAGGGAGAAGCAGACTCTCCGCTGAGCAGGGTGCCCTATGATCCCAGAAGCCCAGGATTATGACCTGAGCCAAAGGCAGACACTTAACTGACCAAGGTACCCAGGAGCCCCAAGCGTCCCACTCTTGATCAAACACTAAGGTCTTGATCTCAGGGTCCTGAGTTCAGGCCCCTCACTGGGCTCCATGCCCAGCATGGAACCTACCTACTTAGAAACAAAACAAAACAAACAAGCAACAAAAATATCATCTGTAAAAGTGAAAGAAAGAAACCCCAAGGAGACCACGCAGGGAAAATCCTTCAGCGCATCAATGGGGAAACCCTGCGTGCATTCAGGACCCCTAGAGCAGGGATTGTGGGGTGGAGGGGTGCAGCAGGATCTCTGGGGAGCTTCTGAAAGACAAACGTCTAGGGTCCCCTACTGAATTAGAGTCCTCCCCACCAGGAACATGCAATTTCCATTCCCTGCTCCCCGCAGCAAGTCAAAGAGGCTCAGGATATTCTGGGGGCTTCTAGACTTGAGACATCACCCCGGAGGTGAGTAGCAAATTATTATCTAAGAGGGGAAGAGGGAGGGACCGTGGCCACAGGGAAAACATCAAGGAAATCTAGAGAACAGCTGGAGAGGAGAAGGAATGTCAACATTGAGGTGCCCTTTGTTTCTGTCCCTGCCACCCCCGCCCAGAGATCTGATTCTTTTTTTTTTTTTTTTACAATCAAGATGTTGCTTTTATTATGTGGTGACTAATACTGACAATATCCTTTTCTTTTTTTTTTTTTAAATGATTTTTTATTATATTATGTTAGTCACCATACTAGAGATCTGATTCTGGAGAAGGGACACCATCCTCCCAGTTCAGGCCGACCAGTCCTCCACAGACCCGCTGCTTCAGCCAATGCACGTCTGAGTCCGGGGCTGTGCCTTCCTCTGACCACCACCGACCCTGGCACATTTCCCTGTGCTCTCCATGCCTTGGCCCCAACAGCCTCACCCTGACCATCTGCGACTCTTTATTTCAGGAATCAGATCGCGGTCCTCCTCCTCCAAGAAGCCTTCCCAGAGGCACTCTTTGGCGCACCCCCCCACAGCCTTAGCCTGTTAGATTCTTGTCACACCATCAATGTGGCAGCACTAGTCACCTATCACAATGACCAGTGTGTGGATGGTGGCCCCGGCAGACAGTGGATTGTTTTGGTCTCATTCAGTTCTTCAACCCCAACACCCAGATCAGTGCCCAGCAGAAACCGGGTGAGTAATATAGATATTTACGCCAATTAGGAGAAAGGAGGGAAGGAAATTTTACATCAAACAGCTCCACTAGGCAAATTTTTTAAAACTCTAGAGAAATTACAGCCTATATATATATGTGTGTGTGTGTGTGTGTGTGTGTGTGTGTGTGTGTGTTTTCACTTCCTATGTGCCACGGTGAAGCCCAAGACCCAGGGAGGCAGAGATGGACAGAGAAACACCAGGCTTGTCTGGCTCCAGGGTCCTTGCTCTCCACCAGTCGGCTGTGGTCGATATAGCCCATGCAAAGGGGCGAAGATGAACACCTAGAGAAAAACTAGCTCCCTCCGAAGCCCCTGCTCCCTGTGGTTTAGGGGTCCCAGCGGCTCCAAGTGCCACGCTTTGGACAAAGCATGGATCCAGGTTGCTGTCCACAGGAGCAGGAGCCGTCTGTCCCTGCTGATGGCCCCTCGCAGTAAGGTACCAGGGACACTTCTGCAACCATCGGGGAGAGCCCAGGAGTCAGCGGTCCCCACTGGGAGAGGAGGTCCATTGAGAAGCAGTGACAGGAACAGTGCCATCCAGGGCCTTGGCGTGGAAAGGCATTTTTCCCCCATGCCCATGTCTCCCGGCCCGCTGGCTCAGGAACAGCAGAGGGGTGGCCTGCACCTGCCCCACCTGGCCTGTCTGGGCCCGGGGAACAATGAGGAGGATGTTCCATGAGCCCAGGGGCTTTACTGGAGAGACACTGGGAAGAAAAGCAGGAACTCTGAGTGGCGTCATGGTAGGCGGGGAATACAGTGTATTAAGGGCTAACTGGGGTGACTGAAAATGAGCCATATGCCAGGTACGTGGTAAAGTGTATCCCCAGAGTCTTCATTTGATTTTCACACCAACCCAGTGGGATGGCTACCATTCCCCTTGAGTCACCAACAGAAAACTCAGGCATTACTCTGCTAGAAGAAGAGAGCGCAAGAAGACAACCCTCAAAAATGGGGGTGTGTTTGGCCAAGGTCGAGCAGAGACTGAAGGGTCTTTGAGTAAGGCATTAAGGATACTTGCTCTCTGTTCTCCATCTTTCTTAAAGTCAGGACAAAATGAAATGGGATTTAAGTTAGATTCCAGAATAAACTTGTGGACTAAAAGAGGCGTGAGAGGGTTCACTTCCCAGGACAGAAACCCAGAAGCTGCAGCTCCATCATGTCCCCATTCTGCAGACAGGAGCCTGGACAGCTCGACCTTTACCACCACGAGTGTCTCCCGAACACACTCAGAGCTCTCCTCGGGCAATTTCGCTCCAGATCCAGTCTTGACGGAGGCTCTCGGACAATGAAAATCTGAAGTTAAATACATCCTTTGCTACATTTAACAGGCAGATGGGGAGAGGGAGAGAGTTCAGATATTAAAATGAAGACTAGAGTTTGCTGATTTAATCAATGAGGTTAAAGTGACAGCATTAAAGTTAGCACGAGTGCAGTATTGCTAGAAACCTACGGGGTCACCGGTCGGATAACAGAGGTCACCAGAGCCGCGGTGACCGAGGTGACTAGGAAGATCGGCAGGTGGCTGCTTGGCCTCCGGAAGCCCCGTCCTCGCCCCCCCCCCCGCCGCCCACTCCCCAGTGAACTTTCTGGGAGGACTGCAGGCCACGGAGCAGATCTGCTCTGCCCCAGGCTGCTCAGACCAACACTGCTCTGGCCTGGAACAGAAGGCTCCCCCAGCAGACTGTGATCAGCCAGGGACGCAGAACAGCCTGGGCCAGAGGAGGGGGAGCCTGGGGGTGCTGAGTAGGCGCAAGACGCTCAGTGTCAAGAGAGGTTCCTGAATCTGAAGAGTCATCTCAAACCAGGTAACTCACTGGTTGGGATCAAACGCGGGGTGTACTACTCACCGTAGAATAAGCTTGTGACAATAACTCAGCAGAGTTCACCCAAGCGTGGGGTTTCCTTAAGGTCAAAGGAGTCACATTACTCAAGAGGTTTAAAACCTCTCACGCCCTCGGGAGAAACCAGGGCCCAAAAGGGTCAGAATCCTCACCCTCAAGGTCCTGCCAAAGGATCGGCGCCAAGGCCAGCTTTCCCAGCCAGCCTCCCGCCCCAGGTGGCCAGCAGCTGCCTCTGAGAATACAGTGGGTCCAGGAGGGCTGAGTGTCTACGAACCACTGCGTGCTCCATCGGACGGCCTCATGACACACATGTCGCAACCCCGAAGGGGAGGCCAGGCCAAGCACCACGTCTTGGGAGTCCCAGGCTGGAGGACTCACAGTGACTCCCCACCCCACCGCCCCGGGCGCTCCAGGCCACCAAAGGCCTCCTGTCCATCCCCCAGCGGCCCCCACCTCTCTCTTTGATGCCAAATTGGGGAGGGGGGGTAGACAGCAAAGAAAAATCCCCAGTAGGCATCGATTTGCCCAAAGCAAAAGCAACACAAAGGCTGCACCTGTTTCCATGGAGACATGACTGGCGACGCAAAGGAACAAAACAGAGCGAGAAACACAAAGCCGTCACCACCTTCCGGCCGGCGTGATCGATGTTGGCGGCCAGAGCCCTGACAGGAAGACGGCGGAGGATTAAAGGTAATCAGGAGATCTAGAAGCCAGAGCCCGAGCCCTTTCAGTTGGTAGAGCCTCCCCATCCCCCAGGCCTACAAGCTAGCCTGGCCCCACTCCTGAGAAAGCTCCTCAACAAAAAAATCCTGGACAGAAATCCAAAGTGAGCAATTATTCCCTTCACAAAAGGATTCTCTGCTTCACAAAGGGATTCCTTGAAACAGCAAAATCCCATGGTGGATTGGAGCGTCTGTTTTGTTTCATTATTTACTTCTCTGAGGCTGAGGACAAGGGAGTAGCTTCCAGACGAAAGTTTGTAAGAAAAGATGACAACATTCCCAAGGGGAAGGGATGGAGGGGTGGGGACAGGACTCCCTAAAATATCTGCTGGGGAGGGAGGGGCGCCTGGGTGGCTCAGTCGGTGAAGCGTCTGCCTTCAGCTCAGGTCATGATCCCGGGGTCCTGGGATCGAGTCCCACATCGGGCTCCCTGCTCGGTGGGGAGTCTGCTTCTCCCTTTGCCCCTCACCCCCACTCGTTCTCTCTCTCTCTCTCAAATAAATGAATAAAACCTTTAAAAAATAAAATAAAATATCTGCTGGGAGAGGCCCACAGGAAGTTGAGACAGGGCAGCGTTAGAAGAGAAAAGTGAGTTATTTGAGCCCTTCCACCGTGGAAGAGCACAGGGCCGCCAGTGGGAGAGGCTGGCCGACAGCAGGGCTCTGACGGGGCCCAGCGGGGTGGACCCCAAACGCAGGGCACTCTCGAAGCTATTAGCTGAGGGGAGATGTGGGGAGTCTGAGGGGGCAGTCCTCATTCCCCCAGGACAGCAAGAAGGCCAGAGGCTTGCATGCTGCCGGGTGAAGGCCAGGGGAAGATGCCAGCAGTGGGCTCAGCAGGTGACCGGGGCTCAGGGTGGTAGTAAGAGCCTCGGCGCTTGCCCTCGTCATTCATCAGGGGACATGTATTAAGTGCCCCCAGCACAATCCACACACCAGCCCGCCCTGCCCTTGGAGAGTCTCAACCAGGACTTCACTCCACTCAGCTTTTCCCAGACTATCATTCCTCCAGAGAACAGAAAACAAGCCGAACAACAACAATGTTTACTGAGCGTGCTGTGTGGGCCAGACACATGTGGTCATTGTTCGGTTACCCTCTCAACCAGCCCAAGAGGGAGACGCTAGCCTGTCCGCTCTTACCGATGGGGACAGACACGGAGAGGCGAGGAACTGGCCCGGGTCACGCACCTAGTGAACTGGCAAAGCCAGGTCAGCCCCACTTCAGAGCCTGTGAACGCTAGGCGAGGGGCCTGCCGCGTCAGCCCGTTCAACAGACATGCTGAGCACGACAGAGTCCAAGCGACTCGCACTGAGGCAGGGGACAGACTCTGAAGACCAGCTCTTCTGACCCCCCCGCCCAAGGCTTTTTGCCTTGTGATGCCTCCCCAGGTAAGGCCAGCAGCTTTCTTAGGGGGGCACATGCACTCTCCTGTGGCCATGAAGTCACTCTCCTGCTCTGGGCCTCCGTTTACCCGTAACAAGGAGACATCCTGATAGTGTGAGCTCCTGCCCCCTCACTGGGAAAAAACATGGGATATGAGTCCAAGGTGTCGCCGGGGAGCCCACGGGAGGAAGACCCAGTCCCAGCTCCAGCGAAAGATTCCCAAAGGCCCACAAGCTCTGGAATGAGCGAGGTAATGTTCCAGCGGGCGCCTGGTTCCGTGTTCTTCCCACCAGCACACGTGTGGGAAATGTGGGCACTTCTAGGGCCCTGGACCCGGCTGGCTTTCAGGGGATCCATCTCCCACACCTCCACTTCCACGGGGAGTCCTTTGTTACACTGCCAGACTGGCCACCGTCTGGGTCTACCGTTCTTTTTACGCAATGGCCCCTTCTCACCATTTCCCCAAAGAACGGCCCACCCCCAGCCATCCCAAGTGTACCCTGGTGCTCTCCCCTGGGGTGTGAACGCCACCAGACAAAGGGACGACTGGAGAATGCAGCATTCCTGGGGGAGGCCCCAGAAGACGGGCATGGAGAAGGGGGCTGGCCATGGGGGCGTCTGGGTGGCTCAGCCGTTCAAGTCTGCCTTCAGCTCAGGTGTGACCCCAGGGTCCTGGGATCGAACCCAGGTGGGGCTCCCTGCTCAGCGGGGAGTCTGCTTCTCCCTCTCCCTCTGTCACTCCCCCTGCTTGTGCTCTCTCATTCTCTCTCTCGCTAATAAATAAAATCGTAAAAAAGAGAGAGAGAGAGCACCGGGCTGGCTTTATTTCACCGAGGCCTTATCTCTTTTACCTACCCGTCTGTCTGTTTTCGGGTTACAATCAGGAAGCAAGGAAGCTGGCACAGGGACACCTGTTTAACACATTCATTCAAATCGCAAAACAGAGTCTGACTGCTTCTGACACAAAGTATGACTTGGCTGACAGCTCGAACGACGAGGTCCGGCTTTGCCAATTAGGAATTATGACGGACATTTTCCGTAATTGCATGGGCCGAGTTTGCTGGTTTAAGGGCTTTGACAAAAATATATTTGAAGTGAGTATATGACACACATCAGCCTAGAAATACACTCGACTTAAAGTTATGATAAAAGGGTTTTTACTTTTTAAAGATTTATTTATTTGTCCTACAAAGAGAGAGAGAGCACAAGCAGGGGGAGGGGCAACAGACTCCGGGCTGAGCGCAGAGCCCGGCGCGGGCCCCAATCCCACGACCCTGAGATCACCACCCGAGCAGAAACCAAGAGTTGGACAGTCAGCTGACTGCACCACCCAGGCTCCCCAAAGTTGTGATAGAAGTTTTTTTATGTGAATTTTATTTATTTTTTTAAGATTTTATTAGCTTATTTGACAGAGAGAGAGACAGCCAGCGAGAGAGGGAACACAAGCAGGGGGAGTGGGAGAGGAAGAAGCAGGCTCCCATCAGAAGAGCCTGATGTGGGGCTCGATGCCATAAGGCCGGGATCACGCCCTGAGCTGAAGGCAGACAGACGCCTAACGACTGAGCCACCCAGGTGCCCCTTATATGTGAATTTTAAAATGCGTAAGAGGATACAGTTTTTCCAAATTCTTTGGACAGATATGAGACCAAAGAAAGTTTGCCGCCTGTCACTTTTCTTCCCTGGAACCAGGCTCAGACGCTCTAGCGTCCGCGCCACCACCAGAAGTCAGCTGCGGGGGACGCAGCCAGCACCAGACCTGGCACCTGGGTGTCAGCGCGCTTCTGTTACTTCTGCGCTGCGTTTATCTGGTTAAGTCACCCAAACACCCTGAGCCTGTTTCCTCGTAAGTGAATGGAAACAACAGCATATAAAGCATATCAAACATCCCGAGGATGATGGCGCCGAGCGAATAATGGAGAAGTCCATCAGCATACACAGCCCCAAACAGGAGCCTCCCAGCAAGCGTTTCCTGTTCGGCTTAGACAACGTGACGGTATTCATCTCTAGATCATACTAATAACGTATTTATTGAACACTTGCCCATGTACCGGGCTGCACAGGCCCCAGATCATTTTGTTTGCTCAACAATCCTATGGATAAGGTGTCCTTCTTATCCCCGATTTATAAGCACAGAAAGCTTACACACTTGCCCAGCTCCAATTAAAGGCCCAGCAGGCACGTTTGACTGGGGACACGGTGCTCTAAACCCTTCCCCCTCAAAGCGTGGCCTACAGCTGGCAGAATCGGTACCCAACGGGAGCCTTATTAGAAATGCAGGATCCTAGAACCTCCCCCAAACCTACTGAATCAGAATCTGCATTTTAGAAAAATCTATGGGTGATTCATACACACATCCAAGTTGGAGAACCACCGCTCTAAATCACCAGACCGTTTTCCATCCTGATTTACCATCCTGGTTTTATCTTGCTGAAGGTAATATGAGAATGTTTGCTTTCTCGACACACATACGCACAGCTGGCAATTAAAGCAAGCAAGATGGTTAGGGATTATAGTAATCCGTCAGTCACATATGCAAAGTGCATTTTTTTAAAAAGGACTAGGAAAAGTCACAACAAACTGTCCTCAGTGGTCACCTCTGAAGAGTGGGCTGGGGAGAGCATAGTCAAGGGGGGCTTTGTACTTGGTATTATTTGAAATTTTTAATAAAAATAATGTAGTTGCATATTGGTTTAAAAGGACAGCACGTTTTATTTTTATTTATTTTTTTTTAAAGATTTTATTTTTATTTATTTGACAGAGATAGAGACAGCCAGCGAGAGAGGGAACACAAGCAGGGGGAGTGGGAGAGGAAGAAGCAGGCTCCCAGCGGAGGAGCATGATGTAGGGCTCGATCCCATAACGCCGGGATCACGCCCTGAGTCAAAGGCAGACGCTTAACCGCTGTGCCACCCAGGCGCCCCGGAAAGCACGTTTTTTTTTTTGTTTTTTTTTTTAAAGATTTTATTTATTTATTTGACAGAGATAGAGACAGCCAGCGAGAGAGGGAACACAAGCAGGGGGAGTGGGAGAGGAAGACGCAGGCTCATAGCGGAGGAGCCTGACGTGGGACTCGATCCCAGAACGCCGGGATCACGCCCTGAGCCGAAGGCAGACGCTTAACCGCTGTGCCACCCAGGCGCCCCCGGAAAGCACGTTTTAAAACACAAGCACAGGGGGGCGCCTGGGGGGCGCAGTCGGTTAAGGGTCAGACTCTTGGTTTCAGCTCAGGTCGTGATCTCAGGGTCCTGAGATCAGGCCCCACATCGGGCTCTGCTGTCAGCACGCAGTCTCCTGGAGAGTCTCCCTCCCGCTGCCTCTCCCCTCATGCTTGTGCGCACACACACTCTCCCTCTCAAAATAAATAAATAACTCTTGAAATAAATAAAATAAAACCCAAGCACAGGGGCGCCTGGATGGTTCAACTGGTTAAACATCCGACTCTTGATCTTAGCTCAGGTCTCGATCTCACGGTGGTGAGATCAAGCCCCCACGTTGGGTTCCATGCTGGGCATGAAGCCTACTTAAAAAATAAATAAAATAAAATAAAAATAAATAGCACACATGCACAGATGACTGACATTGTATTTTATGAGCTACTTTCTACCCAAGGTTATTGACAGCTTCCAGGCCCGTACTCTGGAAGGCCCAATGGGGGGACACGGGGAGTGCTGTGCTTGGAGTCTGAAGACCTTTGCTGGGGGACCTCAAGGCTCCCACTTAGCATCTGTGGGCCTACGTGTCCTCTGCAATATAATGAGTGCTCCCCCCCCCACACACACACACGCCTCGACCCATAGCGCTGGTGCAGGGCGCAGCAATGCCACGACGTGCCTGCACGCCCCGAGGGCTGCAAGGTGCCAGAGACCGCCAGGGCGTGGAGTTTTCTTGAGAAGAAAGGCAATGAAGAAAAAAAGCTGTGAAACATCCACCCGCACTCGTCCCATCCTGAGTGCAGCCATTCCATGACTTTATAAGGAAGATGCACACAGTAACCTGGATTTAGATTCCGTGGGAGCCTCAGGCTGATTTTCAAATCCTTATTCGAACTTAGAAGTTGGGTTTGGACACGGTTCAAAATACGAAAGAAAGGGCTATTTCTCAATGTCTGGCCCGTTTTCTTTGCACTTCTCGCCTGGTTTCCTCGCAGGCCCGTCAGTCCCGGGGAGGTTCCGCTCCAGGTTGTGTGCTCCCTCTCGCCTCCCCACGGCAACCGGCCCCAGCACCGGGGCCTCCGGCCCACTCCCCAGGCAGACCACTTGGGGTCTGCGGTGGGGCTCGCTGCTGGCCGATGCCTCAGTTTCCCCACTGTTATCTTAGACTGGCAGAACTGGAGAGAGCAGCACGAGTTCTGTCCTCGCTCAGCCTGGGGGGAGTGTGGGGTTTGGGTACAGAGGGATAAAGCGACTTGCTCCAACCCATGGGCGAGCTTCCAACAGACAGAGCCGGGCTGGGGCTCTCCGACCTCGGAAGATTCCTTAAGATTTCTCTAGCATTCGTTCGCAACTTGTCTGTCACTCACCTTGCCCCTCTGTCCCTTCATTCTAGGGGACACAGGAATCTCAGGACCAAAAGCCGCTACGCTTTTCCTCAGACTAACGATCCTGAAACTACATGGTCTGAAAGTGTCCTTGACGCTGAGCCAAAAAAAAAATCCCCTGCCAGATTTTCCACAGAGAACGAGACCCATCTAAACCGTTATGAGCATCAGCTGCGGTGATGGCTAAAGAAACATCTAGGCAGGCGGTTCGAGCCCCCCTGCGTCTGCGGCCCCAGGTGCCTTGCTTCACCTCCGTGAGCCTCAGGTTTTTAAAATACGAGACAATGACAGGGCTACACCTTCAGGTTTAAACGAAGATTCTAGACAAAGGTAAAGACCTCCACACAGAATTCCTGCATGTAGACCTTGAAGCAGAAGAGAAGCTCAGTGGGCAGCAACGGTTACCATCACGATCTTCATCATTCGGGATGTGTATCAAAGACAGGGGTCCAGATTAGTTCTCCACTCCAGCTGCACATTAGAATCCCTGAGAATGTTTTCTTTTTTAATACCAGTGCCCAGATCTTACCTACAGTGATTCTGATGGATGGTCTGGGGTGGGACCTAGGAAAGCAGTACATTTTTTTACAGCTGATTCTAATTGCACCTGGCTGAGAACTGATCTAAGTCGGGGCCTCCCAATGTTTCACATGCACACAGACCTCCCCAGGATCTTGCTAAAACTCAACTCCTGACTCAACACGTTTGATCGGAGGCCTGCGATTCTGCATTTCCAACTAGCTCCCAGGTGATGCCGACCCATGGCCTCCAGAGGAACGGCATCCAGAACTCAAGGTCTTGGGAAGATGGCTGCAAAGTCTGTAAGATTCTTCTCTGGACAGTCTCAAGGGCTAGCTCTGTCTAGCCAGGCTAGAGTTCACTGCTTCCTGGAAGCAGTCAACTCTGTGACCTTAGACGGGGGCACCAGGACCCAGAACCGAAGCCTGTCCCCAGATGACTCTCTCTTTGGTTTCCTGTTGGGTTTTTTTTTTTGGTTCTAACAAGAGCCTGCAGACAACAGTGGCCACAAAGACGTACTTGCAAATTAATCATGACGCCACACCCTGCATCACGTGGAGTTGCCTTCTCCAGACTGGCCGAGGGAGAAGCCGAAAGGAAAGGGCCCTGGTTACTTTCACTTAGATGAGCGAGGAGGAGGAGAACAGGGCCTGCCTTGGCAGGATGTCCCAGCCAGGAGCTGTAAACAATGTCAGCTCTGGTCTGCCATACTTCTCCGATCAGCCAAACAGGAATGCTTCCCGCCTAGAGCTGGCCGGGTAAGCGCACAGTTGAAGACTCCAGGAAAACGTGACCAGGGAGGGGGCTGGGCGGGCAGGTCCCTCCGGCTTTGAGGTCGGTGCCTTCTGTGACCCTGGACGGCATCCACAAAACAACACTGGCTGGGTACCTACCGTGCCACAAGGAATTCTACAGAAACACTCGCATGTGATCCTTGTATCAACTTTGCAAGTCAGACATCGCTGTCTTCATTGGATGCCTGGGCCAGGAAACGGGCTCAGTGGGTCAGCGACAAAGGAACATACAGAAGTCAGAGCCAGGATTGGAAGCTAAGCCTCTTCAACCCTCCCTGCCTCTTTACACTGCTGTTCCAAACTCTCAAATCTCTCAACGCCTCAATTTGCCCCTTCGCTTGGGCAGGAAGAAAGGGAAAAGGGTATAAATCAAGAGAACTAAAAGTGGCTTTGGGTCTCAAGCACAAAGGAGAAAGCATGTTATTGTTATATCTGTTATTAATCATTATCCCCATCAGACGTGTCATTACGAGGCACTGCGAGAAAAGGCTGGTGTCTACCTCACATCTGGAGTGGCTGAACAAGGCACTGGCCCTCCACAGCGTCTAGTAGCCCAGGCCACTGCGGTCCCCAGGCCCTCCGAGGAGCGGGGGCTGGTAAACAGCACCTGATGACTCCAGGGTAAATACCCTGGAGGCTCAGAGGGACGGCTCTGCTCGTGGGGCAGGGCAAGAGTCCAAAACAGCTCAAGGAAGGAGACCAGGTTGGGTCACAGCAGCATGTTCCTGGCACCTGGGCCACCAGGCCAGGCCCAAGGCTGGAAATGAGACTCCACCAATTCCCTGATGGGCTCTGAGAGCCAACCTGAACTTGTGCCCCCTCGCCTTACCCCTGCATAAGCCGCAGAAGCTTCCTGAAGCAGCCAAAGGCCACTTGAACGAGTGCCCCCAGTTTAAGAACTAGGAAGCCGAGCACTGAAGAGGCCGTGCTAGGAACCTCTGTCCCTGCCAGACCTACCCCACAGCCAGGCCCCTCCTCCCAGTGCCTTGGCAAGAAGAGGCCTTGGCACAGGCCCCAGCTCTGGATTAATATTACACCAATACAACCCAAACAAATGGCTCCTGCCTGCACGTTCCATAAAGTTCGGAGGCTTAAAACAAAGATGAGCTGGGGAGGAGGTGGTCAACAACAGGGGAACGTGCAAGTGAGTGGCGCTATGGCCATGTGATGAAATATTGCTCGGCCATTTGAAATACTGTTTTAAAATCATGCCATTTCATTAAAAACCCTCCTTGTGCAGTTACATGAAAAAGCTACACACAAAAGTCGGTAATCGGTAAGTTTACAACGATTTTTTAAAAAAACCTTTGCACGTTAAAAAAAAAAAAGAGCAGAAGGAACTACAACCAAATGTTGTCGGTGGCAATTTTTAAACGGCCAGGATGATCATTCCTGTGTTAGAAACGAAGCATTTTCCGCTTTTTCTTTAGTGAGCACGTAAACTGCGCAGGAGGAAGGGGAACACGTTCTGACCACAGTCCAGGTGTCTGAGAGTCGGGATGAAGCCCTGCGAGCGGTGATGGCTAAACCCCAGGCAGCCCCCAGCAATGAGATGGAACAGGCCCAGCTGCCTCCAGAGGCCCGCGGGTCTGTCGCGGCGACACCTGGACAAGCAAGGCAGTGGGGGACCCTTCCCAAGGGGCTGAAATTCTCCAGGGAACAGAACAAAAAAGCCCATTAGCCCCAAAAGCTCTCTACAGGCTTGTGGTGAGACACAGCCCAGTCAGGTGCTCTGCCCCGGGCAGAGAAGCAGAAGACAGCTGCCACCGCAGGCCTCCCAGGTCCCTCGGAGACCCCCAGCAGACAAGGATTCCTGCCTGTGCTTCTCCCGCCCCAGCGCAAGGATATAAAAGAGACAAGCTTCACCATATGGGGCTCGGGAGCCTCGTGGGAATGTCGGTGGGAGTGAGAATGGCAGGTCCCTAAGCCGTGTGCAAATGTGAAGGAAGGGGGTTTAAAGCGAAAAAAACTGCACCAGCTGTCTCCTAAGGAACACTAATTACAGGGGCTGTGCTGCCTGAAGCAGGCCTGGTTCTGCAAGCAGAGAGCTTCCCGGGGGGCCCCCGCAGTCACCCTGCCGCCCCCTGAGCTTCGCTGCCTGCTGGCTGGCCCCGCGGGGGCAAGGAGGGCTTTGGGCTGGGGCCATGGGCTACTGCGCACTGGGCAGGCCGGCGGGGGCCAAGGGCAGGCTCAGCAGGTCTACTTCCTGGGAAGTTCACATCACAGGGTCAGGAGGCCGGTGCCGAGTGCCAGGGCCGGGTGACACTGGAATGTGGAGAGGGCTCGAGAATTTCCTTCTCTGGAGAGTTGAAAGACCTAAGCATCTGGAACAGTTCAACGCTAAAATGAAAAAAAAAAAAAAAAAAAAGTGACGGCTTCATCTCTGGAAGCTGGGGAAGGGGCAGAGTCAAGTGGAGAGATGAGAAATGCAAGTTCTCAGCGGTCCCTCACTTGCAGCTCATGGGAAAGAGCTCGGGGTCACCCATCACCAACGGTGCCCCTCCTGGCGGTCCTCCCGTGGCCGGCATTTCTGCTGAGACACCGGGGGAGGCCTGAAAAAGGGCCACCCTCGTGAAGCCGAGGAGGCAGGGGTGCCTGGGCAGCAGCCCTGGGTCTCATCCCTGCTCTGGAGCTTCCTAGCCCCTGCATTGCCCTGAACGAGGGGACAGGGGCACCCATCGTGGCCAGCGTACACCGCCGTGCCCAGGTCAATGAGAAATGTATGGGACAGCACTTCCCTTTTTTCTCCTTTTTTTAGAAGATTTTATTTATTTTTGAGGGAGAAAGAGAACGTGAGCAGGGGGGAGGGACAGAGGGAGAGGGACAAGCAGACTCCCCGCTGAGCAGAGAGCACGATGTGACCGGGACTCGATCCCAGGCCCCTGAGATCCTGGCCCGAGCCAAAGGCAGCCGCGCCACCGACTGAGCCACCCACAGCACTTCTAAAAACTATCAACTTCTAAACCAATGCAAGTTGTCATTATGATTAGTGGGGTGTCATTACAAAGTGGGGGCATTTTACTCCCCTGTCACGACAACATGCAAAGCAGCAGCGAACACAGACGAGCACGTTAACGTGTTTTTCCCAGATCCTTCACCCCCACGCTCTAACCCCAGAGCGCACGGGCCGCGTGCGCAGCCTGGGAGGTGGGCCTCCCGGACCGGAGCGGGAAGGAATGGCTCAGTGAGGGCGAGCGGGGAAACAAAACCAAGGAAGCCGGGGAAGAAGGTTAGGACTGAGATTCCACCCTCCTGGGAATTCGCCCGCGTCCCTGGGAAAGAGGCCCAGATGAAAGGAGGCGCAGCTGGGGGAAAACAGGCCGTGAGAACAGAAGGGCAATTGTTCGCGGCCAGGCCAGGGGCTGCAGCCGGCCCGCACTGCCGCTTTGTGCGCTAATGTAATTAAGGGCCCGGTGGGGGCCAATGTTTGGAGTCCTTTAACTCCTCGCCATTCTCACACAACAGCTGAGCCAGAGCAGGGGCGGGGGAGCTGTCGGGAGGAGGGGCAGCGATGGCTTTCAGGGCAGCCCAGCTAAAAGGGGGCGGCGAGGGGTAGGAGGGCCAGGGCAGCAGGAGGCGAAGCCCTCATTCGGGGCCTGAGACGCACTTCCTCCTCCTCAACCCGGTCCCCAGGAGTTCCCAGAAGCCTTGCCACTGCCCTGACCCCAGTTAACACTCCCACTAATTGCTGGGGCTGCAGAGAGCCTGGGGAGCAAAAGAGCCAGAGTTAATTAAGGGGAGAAAAAAAAGTCTGCTGCTCCATTCTTCATGTCAACTCCTCCCCACCCTTCTGGGTTGGGCGTCTCCTTTCAGGGACGCTTCCGAGGCAGCATCTCCACCCCCGGAGCCAGAACCAAGAGCACAGGGCAACACTTGACCAGGGGCAGCTAGGCCTAGCGGGCTTCTAGGAGCCTGGCTCCAAAGCTCGCCAGCCCTTCAAAGTTCCCAGAGGTATGGCAAGGGGTCTGCTCCCCACTCATTCAAAGGAAAGCCTCACGTTCTCAATCCAAATATGGATGGTCTGAAACAGGAGCCTGTGGGTTCTCGCTACCGAGGTGGGACTCCCCCAGAAGGCAATGGGACATTCTGTAGGCTACACGAGAATGTGACGGGAGCATCTGACAAATGTTACCTAGTCTAATTCCACAACTACCCTACTGAGGTAGGTACTATTCTTATCCCCACTTTATAGATGGGAAAACTGAGGCTTGGAGGAGATAAGTAACTCACCCAAGGTCGACAAGCTAGCAAGTAGCAGAAGAAAGATTCAGGCCCGAGAACTCGGACCCCAAAGCCCGTGCATTTATCCCCTTGTCCCATGCTGCAGGTCCCTTAGCTACTCTAGTCCATGAAAACAAGGCTTGTGGGGTTCGCAACCTGGTACGAGAGTCTCAGCCAAGGGTTCTTGAGGGTTTGATGAAGTCCATGGACTACGTCCCCCAACCGCCCCCCCCCCAAATCAAACACAATTTATGGTGTTTACGTGTGCATTCACTTTTCAGGGTGGAAGGGAGCGTCCAAGGTCTCTTTAGATTATTGAAAGGGTCTGGGACTCCAAAAGACATTAAGAACTGTGGGCCAATGAGGTGCGGCCTTGCTAACGTGACTCTAGAACACAGATCTTTTGACTTGAGTCCTCTATTTCACTTCACCTCCTTGCTCTGAAGAAAGAGCCAAGAGGGCAGCCTAAATTTCTCCAGTAAGGGAGGGTGCAGAATCAGGGAACTTGGCACTGAAACTTCCCCCAGCCCGCCTGGGAGAGGGTGTCCGGAGATGCACTGTGCCGGAGGGGAGGGAACGCATTAACAGCAAGGCCCTGCGGGATGACAGGGATTTCCTACAGTGTTTATAACTTCTTTCCATCACTTAAAAACAAGTTCCAACATTGTCCCAATTCTGATTCTGGATTTTGCTTGGACCCACACAGATGCAAATTCACGTTCAGCAGCCCTAAACTATCAGAAATTGGCAGGGGAAAAAAAGTTTCTGTTTGAACAAATTTGCTGGTTTTAAAGACCACTGTCTATCTAAAAACTGAGGGCATGCGTTTACAAGGGCTACTGTCTTCATTGTCAGATGATCCAAGACATGAGACAATGACAGTGGTGCCATTTGTTTAGCCAGTGTCATCAAGTATGCCCTGGGCACTGGGCTCTGTGCTTACCCGTGCTTGTCTCATGGAATCCTCATCCACGAGGGGCGTTATCATCTCTGATTTACAGATGACAAAATTAAGGCTCAGAGAGGCTACACAGCTGCCCAAGAACACACAGCAAATAAGTGACAGAGCCAGGGTTCAAGCCCGGGTCTATCTGACCCTAAACACGGGGCTCTAGACCAGGGCCACTAAAAACATGTTCACAGACCATCCACAAACTGTTATAGGTCCCTGGCAAGATACATCCAGGAAAAGAAAATAAGTAAGGATTTAAAGACATGTCTAGGGGCGCTTGGGTGGCTCAGTCGGTTAAGCATTCGACTCTCGATTTCGGCTCAGGCCATGATCCGAGTTGTAGGATGGAGTCCTGCGGTGTTGGGCTCTGTGCTTAGCAGGGGTCTGCTTGGAATTCTGCCTCCCCACCTCCCTGCCACCGCTAGTGCTCCCTCTCTCTCCAATAAACTAATAAACCTTAAAACAACAAAAAAGGCATTTCCGGCAATTTGACATGGCCCCAGCATCCCTGCGTGTGGCGGTGGGCTTGCCTCTTCCATCAGGGAACGCGTACAGACCAGTTCAGACACCGTCAGACTTGCGCAGGCCGGTCACGCTCCCTGGGACCACGGACCCATCCGCGAAGGAATGAAAAACACAACGCACCCTTCCCCTCGGCGAGCGGAGGGAGCCCTGCTCTAAGGCACTCTGCAAGCACCGGGGCAGAGGTGACGCTCAAACGAGCCTCCAGCCATCCCCTCACCGTCCCCTCAGCTCGCGAAGCCTTCCAGCACAGGGCCTCTCAGCCTTGAACGTGCGCAAAATGCCGACGGACTCAGGCAGTCTGGGGCGGGGGCGAGTCCCCATTTCGACCGCTTGACGTGAGGGCTCCTGGTCTGGAGCGTGGACCTCGAGGAGCAAGGTTCTAACCGCGCAAGCGCACCAGGGCGGATGGGGCTGGCGCTGGAAACTGGGCCCGACAAAGCCGGCCAGAGTCCCGCGAAGGGCCCGGGAAGACGCGCCGCACCCGGGCCTGGCCGTGAGGAAGGCCTTGGTGGGACTGGGCTCGGCTCAGAGGCGCTCTTGCAACACACCTTTTTCCACTGCGGCTTGGGCCTGGGACTTCCAGGGGCCCTTTTCCCCTGCGTCGCAGCCCCAGAAGCCTTTCTGTCCCAAGGGCTTGACTGAAGGCAGAGCAAAGCAGCTCGGAAGCATGTGCAAGCATTCTCCCTCCGAGCATTCCTGAGGAGACGAGGCGTTCCGGGGGAACTGCGCTTACAGCGTGGCTCTGCGCGTGCCAGACGGCCCCAGTGATGTCCAACAGGCGGGCCCAGGCAGAATTACTACACTCACGTGTTCGCACCGCACTTTTCACTTCTTATCAAAGGGTATTCCAGTCTACTGTGAGAGCTAAGAACTCTAATTAAGAGCTGGAAGCCTCAGAGGAAGGAGTGTAATGTGGGTCACCCCAGGAAGGCAAAAATGGCCCCTCAGTGGCCACTCTGGCAGCCAGAAAGGGCCACGAGCAGCTCCCCTCCAAATAGAAGCGGTCTCCACTTCCCTCAGGTAACCCTCAGGTAGCCCTCAGGTTACATGTCCCACTCCTTGGAAATTCTTACAATACAGACCTTCCTCCTTATGACCAATCTCGGTCTCTCCTAACTCAACTTACTGCACAAGGATGGACTATGTGCTTATCAAAGAGGCAATTGACAGAAGGCAGCCCAGATCTTCCATTCATTCAAGGATTTACTCATTTATTCAAAAACATTATGGACCAGGGGCGCCTAGGTGGCTCAGTCCATTAAGCGTCTGACTCTTGGTTTTGGCTCAGGTCAGGATTTCAGGGTCCTGGGATCGAGCCCCATATCAGACTCTGTGCTCAGCAGGGAGTCTACTTGAAGGTTCTCTCTCTCTGCCCTCCCTCCTCAAATAAATACATAAATAAATCTTAAAAAAAAAAACCCAAACATACGGACTAACTGCCACGTGCCAGGACCATCAGGAAGTGGGCATACAGCATGGACTCAGCAGACTAGGGCCTTCCCTTCCCTTCTCTAAGGAGCAGGAATACATGAAAAAAGGGGCCTCATGCATGAAACTGTTAACTAAGGCAAAGAGCACTGCCTGTTCTGGCGCCGGAGGGAAAGCGAGCAGCTTTCCCACATGTATGAGCTTGGGGAAAGCCAGGCCCGCCGTGGGACCGGGCATTTGAAGCCAATGGTACCTGAGAGGGGCACCTTCACTCACACAGAGCGGAGAGGGGCCGGAGGGTCACTGCCACTCACAGCCAGCAGTCAGAAGGGCGTGATGTCCCAGCCAGAAGTCCCTTGGCAAGATGCAAGCCCACCCACCTCCAAGGGCCATCGGGCTGAAAACATCCTCTACATCTTGTGTGACTCTCATGAAACCACAAGGCTCCTTCTCCCTTTGCAAAAACCAAATCACGTTTTCCTGCCTCCAAACCCTGCCATGTGCTATTTGCCTGCACGATGCTCCCACCTGGCTCCTTTCCACCCAAGCACCCGTCCTTCCCTCTCTCAGAATCCTGCTCGACGCAAATCTCCAGACGGTCTGGTGCAGGCCCAGGAGCGAGGTGCCTTAACCTTGGGCACTGCTGACATTTGGAACCAGATCACTCTCCGCTGAGGGGGCCTAGCCTGTATATTGGAAGATGGCCTCTAGCCACAAAGGCCAGGAGCACATCCATTCGCAGTTGTGCCAACAAACATGTCTCTGGACACAACCAGTGTCTCCTGGGGGACAAAATCATCCCCACTTGTGGACACTGCACTGGAGGGATGGCCTGCAACCCTCCTGGTACACGAGGGACACCCGGGGAGCTTCTAAAATTTGCCCATGCCTGAGCCCCACCCTGCCCACACTCTGGTTCTGGTCTCAGATTCCGCAAGGAGACAAGAGTGTCTGTCACTTTACAAGGCCTCAATGTTCTTTTAAGGTGTTGGTTGGTTCATCCATTAGACTGGATCTCTCCAGAAGCATGAGCTGTATCTTCTTTTTTCCTCTCTCCACAAAGCTTCATGAAGGTCCTCCTATTCTATGCTAATCAGAAAAGTCTGGGAAGTTCTTGACCCCCTCTGCTCCAACTTCAGATGAAGAAGCCATTTCAAATAGCACCATCTCCCCCAAATTCAACGGCAGATGACAAGAAGAATTTACAAGCTTTCAAACTTCAAGAGGAAGAGGGGACAGAAGACATGAGGGTCCGTGAGAATCTAGCCACCTGATTTTGCTCCCAGTGTCCAGCCTGTGAATGAGAACCCTTTGTACTCTCCCTTGTGTGTGAGGAAACTCGGCTGAGCGGCCAGGATGCCCGCCTTCCTCACACAACTCTGTGGAGTCCCACCCCTCTCGACCCCTCTCGACCTCTTTCCGTCTACCAGACTGGACGCTGTGGTCCTCAGACAGACAGTGACTTGAAAGTAATGTCAGCAGGCCCTGAGTCAGCTGTTTTCTGAGTCTGAACGACTAGGTCTTTCCTCACACATCCCTCAAGGATCCCCAGGAGGATCAGGAGACCTGACAGACAGAGGGCTGGGCGTCACGAACAGTGAACAGACATAGATTCCTGTCCTCTGCCTCCTCTCCTCCCCACACCTGCAGCTGCCCCTGCTGGCCACCTCTCCAGGCAAGGCCAGAGAGGCACGCCGTGTCAAGGGGAAAGATCTGGTTATAACCCCAACCTTCCCTAAAGGGAAATGTATTCATCACTCACTCATTCGGTCACAAACATACAGAGGATACCTCATAAATGATGGTGAGTGAGCAGCCAAGCACCCTTCCCGGTTTTTACACTTGGGGTAGCTTAAAGACAGAACGATGGGAGGGGGATCCAGGGGCCAGGCTCCCCCCAAGACAGTGAAGGCTATTCAAGCTCCTGAGATCAGCCTTCTCACAAAGAGTCACTGGCTCATACATAAGAATACAAATTGCCAATGAGATTACATTACATTTAATGAATGATTTAATGTTTTCTGGGAGATTATAGTTATTTGATATTCATGGCCAGAAAGGAGGAGCAAGTCTTAAAGATCTGCTTCCTGTGGCCCTGGCTAGCTTGCTGAAATCGGTCTAGGGCCCCGAGGCCTTCCATTCTGAGGTGGCCAGCAGGATAGTGATTTTTTTCCCCCAAGCTTCCTTCCCTCCCCTCAATTACACACAGGCGCTGTTGCCTGGAGACTGAACGCATTCCTGATGCTTACGCTTCTTTTCATTCCCCAGAAGCAGGAGCTCTGGAAACCCGGGCCTCCAGGAAACATGCCTGGGGCGGGGGAGACGGGGGACCCGAGTGACACTTCCTCACTCACAGGCCCGCCCCTCCCCACTGCCCTCCCTTTCCTCCCCAGGACTGAAAAGCCCCAGCGGGCTGGAACTGAAGGGCTCCCGCAGGGAACAAGGCCCCCTTTGAAAGCGCGTGTTTACCGCAGCCCCAGGCAGGGGTTGCCATGGCCACGGTCCACCTTGGCCGGACCCGCAGGCCCAGCGCCGGGACACCCGGCCCGGCCCCCAGCAACCTCTCCTGGGCCCCGCAGCTGCTGGCGGCGCTGATTTTCCGCAAGTCTTCGGCTCCAAACAGAATTCTGAACGAACCTAAAGAGGATTAGGGCTCCCCCCATCCCCCAGCAGCCCAGCGGCCGCCCCCCTCGGAGGCTCCCCGACCCGCCTGCGCTCGGGGCGACACTGCCCGCCGGCCCCGCTAATGGGGTGACTTCTTTGTGTCGCTCACGATCGCCGCGCCCGGGAGCCGAGCGGGACCGGCGAGGCCAGCCCCGAGGCCGCAGCCCGCAGCTTGAGCCCCGGGCCCCCAGGCTGCGGGAGGCCAGTGCGGCGCGGGCCCCCAAGACAAAGGCCCCACATTCCTCCCTCGCCCCTGCCCGGACCTGCCGGAGGGAGCGCAGCGTCTGAGTAATTCAGCCCTCAAACTGCTCTGCGCTCAGAAGGGGTCCTTCATCCCTTGCGTAGCCTCCCGGCTCTGCCGTTTCCCAACGGGAAGCATTTTATCCCTAACCTGGACCTGCTGTGGGACCCAGAGCCTCCCCAGACGCCCCTCAGCCCACCCGGGCCCACGACTGAAGGGAAGGTGCCACCCCGACTTCAACTAATTGCTGACAGCAGATGGGGCGTGGGAGGAGAGGTGGGCGGGCGCGCGCTCCAGGGGCTGGAAGCTTCACCTTGCACCTGGCAGTGCTGGCAGAACTGAATTCATAGAAGGACCTGAGCGTCCGCGGGCTAGACCTGCCTCTGTCAGCAGTCTCCCCACCCTCCCTCCAGCTTCCCAGCTTCTCGGGCTTCCTCCTGAACCGGAGGCGCCACACCCCTACACAGCTCTTGTGTTCTTTCTAATCAAAGGGCCTGGGCACGCAGGATCACCATGCCATAGGTCCCTGTCCCTGCAACTGGCCAGCTCTGGCTTCTATTAATCATACTAGCTGATACTCTATCAAGCACTCATTTCATGTAACCCCCACCATAACCATATGAGGAAAGTACTACAAATATCCCCATTTCACAAGTGAGGAAACCGGGACTCAAGGAGGTGAAGAAATGTCCCCAGGTCATATAGTTAGCAAAGTGAGAACAAGGGTTCACACCCAGGGGTCTTAATTCTAGACTCCACGCGTTACACAGACACATGCATACACTGCACGACAGTCTTCAGAGAACTAAGCCCAGACAGGTGAAGTGACTTGCTCACAGTCACAAAGCCAGCTGGGACAGTGTTGGACAAGGAACGAAGTGCCATAACCTGGGCTAAGATCCTTTCCACATCACTGTCTCAACTACAGAAGCCTCCGTATTTACACAGCTGGGCGCACACTCGGGGGACTCTCTCTTTTACAGTGTTACAGTCTAACGGACTGTAAACCTAGCCTGACCCCGGGCAATGCCCCAAACTAGTCCTGTCCATTTCTTCCAGTCCAGGCTCTGTGTGACCTTCTAACAAACAGCTCCGCCGCCTCTAAGAGAGTTGTTTTTTCATCTTCGTCTTCTTTTCTTCTTCTTCTTCTTTTTTAAAGTAGGCTCCTCCAGGTGCCTGGGTGGCTCACTCAGTTAAGCCTCTACCTTCAGCTCAGGTCATGATCCCAGGGTCTCAGGATCCAGTCCTACACCTGGCTCCCTGCTCTGCAGTGAGTCTGCTTCTCCCTCTGCCCCTCCTCCCACTCGTTCTCTCAATCTCTCTCTCTCTTTCTCAAATAAATAAAATCTTAAAAAACAAGTAAAGTAGGCTCCTCTCTCAACAGCATTACAATCTCTCCCATCCCCCTCAGGGCAGTGCCATCTCCAAGATTCCTAACGCGGAATCGCACACCAGCAGGCCGGCTCCCCTTAACGCAGCACTTTACAGCTCTCAAAGCTTTCTTCCGGATGTTACTACGCCACAGTCCTTGGACCAGGTAAGCCTGGGCCCCTTTCTGAGGACAGTCTCCACTCCCCTCCGCAGAGGAAAGCCCCCAGACCTTGGGGATCCCTTACGGACCACGTGCTTCTGGCTACAGCCGATTGGACCAACCGGAAGCAGCTGACACGGACGGGCCAATCAGATTCATTCACCAGGAATTTGAATCAAGGTTCTGAGCTGCCATTCAGCCTGATGGTTCCTCGACCCAGAGCCCGTCTAGCTGGAGGCTGAGAGGCCACGACATCTGGCACACAGCCACAGAAGCAGTGGCATCCTGCCGTTGTAGGCACTTGGGAGGCCAGCCGTATTTCCTGCCCTCAATTCTTCCATTCTCCTGAGACTTCAAACAGCTCAAGCTGGTTTCTGTTGCTTGCAATCCATGGAGTCTGAACTAAGACATGGGCTGGGTTATTCTCCTTTTACAAATGAGGAAAGAGGCTCACAGACTCACAGAGGTGAAGTGACTCAATGAAAGTCGCATGGCCAACGTGTAATAAAGGAGAGGTTAAGGGGCGCCTGGCTGGCTCAGTCAGTGGAGCATGCGACTCTGGATCTCTGAATTCCAGCCCTGCGATGGGCATAGAGATTACTTAAATAAATAAATCTTAAAAAAAAATAGGTTAAAACCACTGCTGTGAGTCTCCTTCAGTGGCATCTCATGCCTCCTTCTCTCAAAGGATTAACGGGAGTGGCAGCTGTTCCCTTCCTGTCAGTGTAAAAAGAAAACGGTCACTGAGGACGATTAGGCCAGAGGCACTCCAATGGGCTAAAGCCACGGACAACAAATTCAAACTGCTCGCCTTTGAAAGCACGAAGTCAGCCCCTTGCCCCCTATGTTTCCCAGCCTCCCTAGCGGTTAGGTTGAAGCCATGGGACTAGTTCTGGTCAATGAAATGTGAATGGAAGCAAGGTGTGTCAGTTCCTTGCAAGGCAGCTAAAGCCAGGGGCTGCCTCCATCTCTGTCTCCCACTCCTGTGGTGACTCTGAAGGCCCTGTGTTTCAGAGGCGTCGCTACAGATGGGGGAGGACTGCCTAACCGCCTCAGACTTTCCATGAGCACAGACTAAGCCAAGATTGTGTCAGGCCGCTGGGGGGTGAGGGTTCCAGTATTAGTACAGCACAGTCTAGCCTCCCTGACTGAAGCTCACAGGTCACTCCGCCTGGCCCCTCAGCACAGTCCCCTGGTCTGCAGGATGCCGCATCTGTCGGTTTGACACATATCTCCAGAGCGCCAGCGCCAGATGCTGCCATGGGGAGAGCCAAGAGCACCGTCGTAAGAAAGACCCAGTCCGTCCCCTCAAGAAGCTGTTCATCCAGTGCCCACAGGCCCAGCCGGGACTGCAAGGGATAGTTCTACAGCTGTGGAGGCAGGCCCTCCCAGCCAGCCACGGGGGGACCTGAGCGCTGAGGAAAGGTATGTGCCAGGAGGCAAAGGCAGCTTGTCCCAGCGACTCCAGGAGGGTGGCAGCCACGAGCGAGTTCACACCGGGTTTTCACACCCTGCGCGCCCCCAGCTCCCCGCCCGCCAGCCTCGTGGCCACACACAAGTGCTTCCCGTGCCCTGGGCACAGAACACGGCGGAGAAGGCATCAGGAGAGCAGGAGCCGGTAGAAAACAGGAGCAGCAGAAGACACGACTCCTCTGCCCTCACCCTGCTCTGCAGCGGCAGTATCTCCTCTGGGAATCACACACACACACACACACACACACACACACACACACACACACACGGCTGAATTTATTTCAGCCCAAGACATCCCAATCCCTGAGCTTTTCTCCCCTGACCCCGCAGAGCTGAGGACCAATCAGAGACATCCTCACTGTCCGGGACTGGTGGCTGGCTACACAGACTCCCTTCTTCGTGTCAAAAGCTAGATGAGAAGTTCGCTGGCAGGGTCGCCATACACAGTTGTGTGAGCTGTTCACTTCACAAGGTGCCCATCCAAGGGGGCACATGGGGCTGGAATCTAGCCTGTGCTCTGCTTACCAAACTCTGTACCCCAGAGAAAGGGTCCCTTCTTCTAATTCACACAAAGGTATCCTGCTGTATGCTGAAGCCACAGAAAGCCTGAAGCCAGCGGTTCCCCGTAAGTAAAGAAGTGAGACCATGAGCGCATGGGAATGCGCTCTACGGGTCTCTCTACTTTTGTGTATATTTTAAAAATCTCACAATAAAGGTTTAAAACCCAAAACGATCCCACCCAGTAAATGGCTGTTACTTGGACAAGTGACGTTACCCCTTAGTCCTCTGCCTCAGCTCCCACATCTAAAAAGACAATAATCCCTGGTTCATAGGGTTGACGTAGGTACTAAATTGAATTACTTAAAGCGAAATGCTTGACACAGAGAAAGTCCTCTTACAAATGGGCACTATTAACAGTAGCTGCTGCTGATGGCCGGGGCAGGAAGGAAAACGAGGCAGAGAGGCATTGTTGAGAGAAGCCAACACTCTAGGAAATGTGTGCCATGAAGCCAGAGAGAGTCTGAAAGCACAACCACGCTTTTCACATTCCAGGGGGCTGGTGTGAGGAGTTTTCTTGCAAACCCCTCCCAATCCCCCGGCAGCCTTCACATTCCCCTGGGGACCCCAGCCTCAGCTCAGAATCCAAATTAAGGTCCACAGAGAGGTCACAAAGAATGTCTCAGAAAAGGAGATGTTCCCCAGCTTCCAAGCAAACTCAGAGAAGAACAGGGTAACTTGTGGGTGAGGCTGGGCGGGCAGGGAGTGCTCACCCCCCCCCCCCCAAGACTCCTCTCTGGAGTCGCAGAAGAGAACCAGAGATCCCTGGAGGGCGACTAGGATGACCCACAGGAGCACAGGGAGGGCCCCCAGCCACCCACACAGGAGGGGGGGATCGGTGGCCATTCACATCCCTGCAGGTCGAAAGCTATTTTTGAATTGTCTAGTTTTATGTAATGAATTTTTATGTGAATGTCTTCAAAATTTTCACTGCTGTGTGTGAATTTCACCAGTGGTTTGTGATTTAAAAAGGACACTTACACCCCCTATTCATTTCCCCTTAAGGCTTATTCATTCCCCAGAGCCTCACGGGGCTGGGCCGGTGGCCCTGAGGGGAAGCTGAGAGCCTTGGAGGGGCCTCAGCCTTGGCTTGAACCCCCAGGGCCCGTGCCTGGCCCCTGCCCTGGAGACTGCCACAAAAGGCTTCTGGTTTCAGTCAAACGCCATCCCACTCACTTGCTCTCTCCTTTCTTTCTTCTTTTCCAGGATGCTAGCTAAGAGGATGATTCATTCTCTTATTAAGTCAATTCATGAGAAAAAAAAAAGAAGTCACACAAGTTTCCAATCCTTTCTTCACCGAACACGAGCCACTCCGAGGCGCATCCCCATACGCACTCCACAAAAATAAGGTAACAATGAAGGAATTCCGCGAAAAAGCCCATCCTTCACCTTTCCTTTCACGTCGCAAGAATTCACTATCCTGGCAAGTTTTCTAAGTTTCTAAAGCTGTCACAGCTGAGGGCGGAGTTGGGATTTACAGACAGGCTTGCAGATAAAATGTGATAAGGAGAGGACAGAGGCACGTGGCCCTTAAGCCCAGAGACGGTGCACTTCCTCACGGCAGAGAGTAAAAATCCACCCAGAAAATGTCCTTCTCTGTCCCTGCCCGCTCGCCTCAGCTCTGTCCCAAACTTAGAAACAGCTGTTTCCCTATAACTCCAAAAAAAGCTCTCATATGCTCCGTCTCCTCATTCTTTCCAACACCGCGATCTGTACACTTAATCTACCTCCAGGCTCAGCTTATCCGTCCCTCAGCTCCTCAAATAATAAGAGGAGCCGTCAAAGCATAAGAAGCCCAACGCTACCGCGGTACTAAGTCCTCTTGTAAACACCATCTACGACTCAGCAACCTGGCTTTCTGAGTTCGGATCCCAGCTCCTCAACTCGCTATGTGACCTTGGGCAAGTGGACTCAACGGTCTGTGCCTCTATAAAGTGGTGATAACACTCTACCCACGTAGGGCTGAGGAAATAAATCAACGTGTTTAAGAAAGGGCCTGGCATGCAACACACCACGTAATAAATGTCCGCTACTATTACTAGACCATCGCAACGATCCTGCGCGGTAGGGATTATTATTACCAGCTCTGGTTAACAACCAATAGCCATTTGTTGTTATGGATATAATATAATAGCTTAACCTCAAGAAAAGTGCAGATTAAGAAGTCAGGTGATCTGGGGCACCTGGGTGGCTCCGTGGGTCTTGATTTCAGCTCAGGTCTTGATCTCAGGGTTGTGAGTTCAAATCCCACACTGGGCTCCAGGGAGGGGATCTATCGGAATGACGCAGTCCATACGTGGCAGGGATGAGACTGGATCTCTGGTCTTGACTCCAAATCACACCCTCACTAATTTCACACTCTCACACGCTCCCTCCCTCCGGCGTGGAAATTTGAGAAGGGCCATGAATCCGCATCCAAAACGGATTTCAAGTCTGTAACCCCCAGAGAGTGGCGGGATCTCAGGGGAATGTTGCACGATATGCCACATAAAATGAATTTCCGTTTGTTTTCCTACTCTAAGAAAGCATACCAAAGCCGCCTCACAGGAGAAGTTGCCGCCACCCCATCAAAGATGTCAAAAGACCCCCCTCAAGGCGGAGGCTTGTACCAGCCTCAACAACGTTTCAGACTAAAAGGGCTCCCTCGGGAGGCTCCTAGGCTGTCAGCAATTTGCAAAAAGGTCAGTGCAAATCGTTTGGGAGCACATTTATGCAGGCCTGGCCTAAGCCATGTGGACTTCTGCCAAGCCCCTGGTTTTTTAAAACACGCACTGTCTTCACCCTTGATAAATAGCAGCCAGGCTACAGAAACATTTCCATTACACCCAAAAGCCTGCTTGCCACCACAACTCATCGAAATGGATGTTTCCAGTTTGAGAAGGACTCTTCCATAAAAACATCGAAAAACATTCCAACCTTTCCAGCAGAGGTAACCCGTCTGGCATTTAGGGACGCTCTAAGCACCAGTAAACGATATTTATGGAAAGAAATTATTTGGTAAACACACGGTCCTGCCCAAAGTCTAATTATATCTAATAAATGGATTAAGCCCATCTCTTCTAGCTCTGTTGTGAACATTCATTACAAGATTTCTACACACACGCTTCTATAAACGCTCTTCACGTCGTAGATCAAGCCTGATGAGGTCACCTTCTGGCCACGCTGGAGAGCGAGAAGTGAAGAGCACTGTAGCCCTGGCCTGACCACCAACTACCACGTGATTTCACGAAATGATCGTAAAAACAATGACAAACGGCGGCTGCAACTGCAGCGAACATTTACGGAGAACTTACGAATATGCCAAGCACTGCGCTAAGGACTTCATAAGTATTTGATTCTCATTAGCAATCATTAGGGAATATCAATGCTCTCATTGTGCGGGTCAGGAAGCCGAGACTCTGAGAGCCTGAGTAACCCGCCCCAAGAACACTAGAGCGAGGAGAGGCTGCATTCAAACCCATGCGCTTAACCACATACCATAGGGCTTTTCAAGGTGCCTGAATGACCCAGGATTACAAATTCCTCTAGGAGCAGTCTGGGTGATCTTCAAAATCCTTTCTGGCTTTAAAATTCAGTGATTCTCTCTTTTATTTATTTATCTATTTATTTTTAATTTATTTAATTTTATTTCGAGAGAGAGCACTCGAGAGGGGGGCGGGGGGGCAAAGGGGGAGCAGATGGAAAGGGAGAGAGAGAATCCCAAGCAGGCTCCACACCCAGCGTGAAGCCTGACCTGGGGCTCAATCTCACCGCCCCGATATCACACCCCGAGCCAAAAATCAAGTGTCGGTTCTTCAACCGACTAAGCTACCCAGGCGCCCCTTATTTATTTATTTTTTTTAAGATTTTATTTTGTAAAGTAATCTCTAGGAGTGCCTGGGTGGTTCAGTCGCTTAAGCGTCTGCCTTCAGCTCAGGTCATGATCCGAGGGTCCTGGGATCGAGCCCCGCGGCGGGCTCCCTGCTCAGTGGAGAGCCTGCTTGGGCTCTGCCTGCCGCTCCCCTTGCTTGTGCTCTCTCTCTTGCTCACTCTCTCTGTCAAATAAATAAATAAAATCTTAAAAAAAGAAAAAAAAGGTAATCTCTACACCCAACATGGGGCTCGAACTCACAACTCTGAGATCAAGAGTCACATGAGCTGACTGCGCCAGCTGGGTGCCCCAGCGGTTCTCTCTTTTAGAGAGAAAATGAATTTATGACTTGGAGAAATAAAATGCAGTGACGCAGTGGGACTGCTAAGAGGGATGAAACATCTGCGTGCGCCTCCCCCAGATTCAGGCCGGGGAGGAGAACCGCCGGTTTTCTAGGATAATGATGCCCGGGAAACAACCAGACTGGCCCCAGACAGGCTCTGGAAAAATGACAGCTTGAAGTTCTTACAGGATGCCCCAACTTGCAAGGGTCTGCGAGTTCTCAACTGTCAGCTCACAAAACTGCCTTCGACTTCTTCTCCTTCTTTTTTTTTTTTTTAAGGAAAGTCAGTTGCACGGAAATGTGCACAGTGGGGGCTAGTTGGAAGGACACCGGTCCACGGTGTCCGTGGGTCCTGTGGCATACGTATACCTTGCCTTCCTCTCAAGTCTACACCTGCTCATGGAAAACCCATCCTGTGCAGGTAATGTATGTTTTACAGGGCCCCGAAGACCTCTCAGCCCTGGGGCTCAGCAGTCCTGTAACCGTGTGGGCTGGTGTCCTACGCCCGCCCACTGACATCTTCACACACTCCCTCCTTCCTCACCCATCCCAGTCTCCAGGCACACAGACACTCCACGGCTTCCTTGCCCAAGTCCTCTGTTTCATCCTCTTCCCTCCCTGCTCCTCACAGGAGTTCCCTGCCGGGCCACCTTGCCGCTAGCCCCCACGGCCGGATGGGGAGACTCTGGCCCAGTGCGCCCCTCCCCGCGCACGCCCCAGCTCGCTGGCTCGCTCCGCTCCTGGCACAGCCTGAAACCGAAACTAATCTCAGACCTGAGCAAAATGAAATCATTTTCTATGCCTGATCACCCTACATGACCACAGAGAATCTTCTCCCCAGCAGAGCACCAAACCAGAGCTCCATCAGGACCCCCTGGAACCTGGCCCTTCCTTAACAAACAAGGGACGACAGGCTAGAGGAGGAAGTGGAGGGTTTTCTGCCTCTGCTTTGCTTGACTCGAGCCCGAGTCCACTTAGACTGACCCCCGAAAGTAAAGCCCACCACCCGCTATTTTAAACCCACTGTTCAGCATCAGTTCATATCTGGCTCCTTCTTAATCAGGTTCTCGGAGACCAAGCCTTGTTCTCTTCAAAGATCTTTGCAGCCCTCTTGCCGAGGGCAGCTGAGTTCACTGTGTCATGTGCTTTTCTTAAATTTGAAAAATGCAGCCTTTACTTGTGTGCTGGGAACCACAACAACGAACCCAAAACATTATAAATGAACATTATACGTGAGTATAACGTCGGCCCTTGTCGATCTTCCAAAGAATTGTACATTTTGAGGAAGTCCCTAAACCGCGTTGTGTTCGTTCGCCTTGCCCCCCGCACGCTTCCGGACAGCTTTCTCTGTGGCTGGGGGTGTTCGATAAGGACTCTGCTGCCGGCCTCGGCAGAACACACACGTGGAAGGACAAAGACGCCAGCCCAGCAAGCCTATGGTAGAAGACTAATAACTTTTGGATTGTCTGCAATTTACTTCTCATTCAGCGAAGTTTACCGAGGGCCCCAAATGTGCACCCAAAGCCGTTCTAGGGGCCAGGCCAGCAGGGTGACTAAGGTGACCCACTAGCTCCAGCAGGGAACGTCATTCTCAGGGACATCTTCTGAGCCGAGCTGACGCTTTCTCCAGCGCCAACAGCCCAAAGGTCAACCACTTGCGGGCTTCCTGCAGCCTCTTCCAAGGCTTGGCCCCCACCCTGCGGGCCCTCCCGGGGAGCAGCCCCTCTGACTGGGATCAGTGCAGGGCAAGCCCCCAGCTGTTGGGCAGATGTGCTCTGTGTCTCGGCTCCCGGGCTAACGGACGAGCCGCTCCGTTACGGTCATTCGTCAGTCGCCACCACGGTAAAATAAGGCGCTAGGCCAGGTTTGCGCAATCTTCCAGCTCAAAAATTCCAGCTCCTTTTACCCTCCTATCGCTGGGCTGACACAGACCTCTAGGGGCCTCTACTTCATCTTCCTGTCTCCAGATGAAACCTCTTAAACCACCAAGACAAATGAAACTTGTCCCCATTTCTGAAGACCTTCGGGGGAGGCCGCTCCCCTCCACTCCTATGAGTCACTTGTACTCACATCTCACGTCCGATCTGCGAGGAGCGTTTTCCTCATACCTTACTTGAGTCCTTCCTCTGCAGCTTACATTCACTTGCCTCTGGTTCTGCTTCTAAGTTCAGAGAGACGAGAGTGAATCACTGTGCTCTGAGCAGTAACTTAAAAAAAAATTTTTTTTAAGTAATCTCTATACCCAACATGGGGCTCAAACTTACAACCCCAAGATCAAGAGTCACAGGCTCTACACACTGAGCCAGCCAGGCGCTCCTCTGTGCAGTAACTCTAAGGAGATTTTTATTTCTTCTTCAGCAACTTCATTGCAAGCATTTCAGGAGGTGACTCGTAAAACCACAAGACATCGAGGAAGCCAACTGCACTTCCTGGTTCCTGCCTCATCCCGGCCAGCGTGTTGCCAGATCCAGAATATTTGACCTTCGGTTCTAATCAGAGTTCACAGAGTGATGTCCTTCATGGCCAGATCAAAAGCCCCGGAGACAGGAGCCATCTTTACCCTCACTCATCTCCAGTGCCTCCTCTTGCAGGAAGCCTTCCCTGCCCCAGCCCTTCTGGCTGGCAAAGCGTCCCCCCTCAGCGCTTTGTCTCACCACAGTACTTGCCATGGCAACTAGAGTTCTAGGCTAACATACCTGTGTCCCTACTATACCACAGGCATCTTGTGGGCAGGGGCCGTGTCTTCACAACCTCTGTAACTCGGGGTCAGGCCCCAGTAGAGTCTCTGGCCCAAGATGGAGTAGTAGAGTCTCTGGCACGTGCCCAGTGGTTCTCAGCAGACTGAACATTCTAGGAATGTTCCAGTGATGTTTGAGCATTGCCTGGGCAGCCCTTCCAGCACGGCATGAACCCCTCAACCTCCCACCCCCACCCCCACCTCCTCCTCACCTCTCTCCACCCCTAGCCCAGGAGCAGTCCCTCCGAGAATTTCTCTAAGGATGTAAGCTCTGTAGCCAGGCCTCTTGGATTCAAATCCTGGCTCTACCACCTTCTAGCCATGTGATCTTGGGCAAGTTATTTCACCTCTTTACGTCTTTGCTTCTTAACTGAAAAATAGATATAACATCTCATAGAGTCTCGTGAGAATGAAATGAGCTGATCGGTAAGAAGCACTTGAAACAGAGGCTGACCCATCACCAGCACTCAGTGAGTGCTGGATTGACCATTCCCCAAATCTTTTCCTTCCCAGAATCCCCTTCCACCCTGCAGCTTGACTGCATCTTGGGCCCATCCCCATCCCCACTAGACTCCCTTCCTCCAGGCCCTCTTTGCCCTGTTCCTCCAGGACCAATGTTAGCATCCACATAATAACCATGCAACTCTCCTAACATTATGATACTGCCCCTTCTCCGACCCCCACCAGCTTACCGGGCAAAGTCTCCAAAGAGAAGGGAGAAGAGTTGGTGCCACAGCAGGGCTACGGATGCTGAGTCATTCTGCACCCATCTATGCTTCTCCCTCGTCACCCTTGATATTTCAGGCTCCCCGTCTCTCCACCGTGCAGTCCCCTTTGCTCATAATTCAAAAACCTCACCCCACTCCATCCGACCCCTTCTAAAGCCAGCCCCCGCCTCTACAGTCTTTACCAAAGATTTTCCTTAACAATAAGAAGCCTCAGAACATTAGCACCCATGTGCGGAAATAGTAATAATAATCAATAATAGCTTCTCCACTAAAGAAGTACGCTACACTCTTTGTCTGGCATACACATTAGATCTCCTTCCACGCTTTCTAAAGCTGAGAAGCTGAAGCACTTACAAAATCAGAAGGGAAGGTGAAGGCTGGGGCTCTCACTTCAGATCCTACACTCTGAACTACTGAGCTTCGATGGGGAAGGGCACAAAGGGGCCCCGATTACCTCCTGGGGGGGAGGAGGTTAGAGGGAGCTGGAACTTTTTTCTCCCACCAGACATTCCTCAAAGACACTGGGTGTCACCGTAACAGAAATGAAAAGGTCACATTTGACAAGGGAGTTTATGTTTACAGGCACTGTTCTGGCATTTATCATTTATGACCTGTTTTTAAAATAAGAGGAATAGCTGCATGAGTAGGAGTCCCTTACTCTGCTCTGACACATGGGAGGTGCTCCCCGGGAGGCTGAAAGCAGAGCGATCAGAGACGCATGGAGTGAGCCACCACAGCCAGCATCCTGACCGCACCAGCAGGGGCTGCCCAGGGCAGCAGCAGACAAACAGGTCCTGGCCACTGAGGAATGTGAATTTTTAGTTACTGCCACAGGACCCTTACATCTCACCAAGACAATCTCCAAGTCCCAAGCTCGGGGACTTGGACTACCGCACCTCCAAGGCCCTCTATGGCTCTTCCTTCCTGTAGGCATACAAGCCAACAAATGGAGGCGTCTCCTCCTCCAGGCCATCTTGTGTAGTCAGGGGTGATCCCTGTCTGACTCCCAGCTTCCTGCCCCCAAGGCTTTTGCGGCTTATTGCTAGGCTGGGGGAAATCAATCACGGCAGAGTACATGTAGGAAGCTCTCAAGGAGGACACAGGGTGAGCCCTACTCTGTGCCAGTCACTGTGCAGGAGCGTTAAACAAAGCAAACCCCCCATGAGCTACCTCGGTCTGGGGACACTTGGGTCTACGAAGGGCTTCCCAACACCAAAGCAGAGAAGTCAGAGATGGCAGACCCTACGACAGACTCTCCCAGATCCCCAGCAAGGATGGATGCCACAAACACCCGAGCAGCCACACTAGGGAGCTCTGGCTAAGAAAGACAAGGCAGGCCACGCCTCCTGGGGGTGCACCGGGCTTGGTGACAACCATCTCCTCTGGCCCCCGCTTGCCTTTTAAAGCCCAGAGGGATCTAAGGGACCTACAGTACCTAGATCCTGGCCTTGGACAACTCCGCCCCAAAACCCCTCAAGGGAAGGAGTGTGTTCACATTTACACCCCCCATGGCAGTTCTTCTCTCTCCTCACCCCCACTGCCCCAAGAATAATCTGGGGCGCTTAAAACACCCGGCTCCTATACCCAGTAGAAACACCAGAATATCCATCCCATACCCTAACCCTTGTATTTGCCTCTAATTCAACAGCACTGTGGCCCCGGCCCAGGGCCCAGAGCCTTCCCACACAGGCAGCGAAATCAGCCCCTGGAGAAGCCCCCCACCCTATATATCTACCCCCATCCTCTGGCTAACTGTAGGGAGCTGGACTCTGGCCCAGAGTTCCCAGATCTCTAGGGCCACAAGCCCAAAGTTGCATGAGAAGGTCATGAGAAAAGACCTCTTGGGAGGTCTACTCTTCGCACCCTGGGATTATTCACCAACGGGCCACAAAGGAGGGAACTGCTCTGAATGGCCTATGCCAGACCAGACTGTAGATCAGGGTCTTAAAAGGGGTTCTCCAGTTCCAAAGGGTATGGGAACATTCTGAGAGTGAATACAAAACGGGTCCCTGCACACATGCATGCCTGAGGCAGGAAGAGCTGGAGCTTTCACCAGATTCTCGAAGGGGCCCATGACCCCCAGTCTCTGGCCCCAAGGACCCCCTCGTCATATTATCACTCCTAGGCTATCCTAGTTGACCGAGGTCTCTTTTCTGTTTAAGGATGTGCCCAGGCCTGAGGCACAACTCTTGTTCCCTTGTCTCCTGCTCCTTTCAGCTGCAGAAAGGGGACAGGAGTATTTCCAACCCAACCCTCCTGCACTCACCCTTCCTCCTCCTGGTGACCTGAGCCAGGTTTCTCTCTCCGTTCCAGAGATGCCACCCCCCATTCAAAACAGAGGTCCCAATGACAGCCACCCTCAACAAGAGAGGGGGCCCAGTTTCACACTTGATCCCACAGGGGGTAAGAGGACTCGCTCACCCCCTGCAGGCATACATGGGCTACCCCCACCAGGCTGTGAAGATGAGCACGCCTGCCAAAGAAAAGGGATGAGAGGCCCAGAACATCTCCCTGAGTCCTTTCTCCTGGACCGGGTGGCTCAGGATGCTGCAGGATAGCCAACAGGAAGGGTTATGCACCCCCCCAGTGGCACTCCTGTCCGGGGCAGGGTGGGGGGTGAGATAGTCTCCTTGCATCCTGTTCCACCTCTGGGACATCTTATTTCTCAACTCCCAATCACTCCCCTCACCTTCACTCTCACCAAATAAAATAAAATAAAATAAAATAAAATAAAATAAAATAAAATAATGAAATAAATAATAAAGGAAAATCGAAAATCTCCTTCCCCCTAAAACAGATTCCTCTCCGGGAATTTATTTTCAGTATACATTTCCTGCAGCCAAAACTTCTTTTAAGGGGAAAAGAAACGGCCAAGCCAGGGCTTGGGTGTAAGGCAACAATGCAAGGAGAAACTGAAGAGGAAAGAATGAATAAATGCCAACACCAACCCCCCGGAGCTTAGAGCCCGGGGCACACCGAGCCGGAGGGGCGGGGGAGCAGGGGCGGGGACAGCGCATTCTGAACTTTCCCTAGCGAGCCACCGGGAGAGGCAGCTCCCAGGGGACCGGGTGGGACCAGAAAGGGCTGAGCCGACCTGTGACATCGGCGGGACAGGAAACCAGCCTCCCCTCCTCCTAGAAGGAGCTCTGCCCCCGGCAGGCGCCCCCCACCAGCCAGCGCCCCCAGGCCGGGGCAGCGCGGCGAGGGGCGCCCACACAAAAGGGGGAGCGGCCGAGGCGGGGGCTCAGGGCGGCGCCGGCCCGGGGAGGCCTCGCTGCCCTTCCCCGCGCCGCCCGCCGGCCCGCGACCACCCCCGAGCCCCGCGCCCCGCCCCACCCCCCGCCCCGGTGCCCGCCCGGCCCGCGCGCCCACGGCCTGGCCGAGGGAGGGGGCGAGGGCAGGGACCCTGCCGCGTGCGCCCGGGGCGGCGCGGGCTCCGGGGGAGCCGCGGCGGCAGCGCCGGGAATCAAACTCGCGCCCGCCGGGCCCGGCCCTCCCGGCGGCGCCGCGGCGATCGGCGCCCGAGAAGGTGGGGCCGACGGGCCGGGCCGGAGGCTGCTCGCGCGGGGGAGCGAAGGGAGGGTCTTACCGAGCAGCCACCACGCGCGTCCGCTCCCCGCGGGCCGGAGGGGCCGGCGGGCGGGGGAGGGGCCGCGATCCCGCGCCGGCGGCGGTGGCGGCGGTGGCGGTGGCGGTGGCGGGCCCGGCGCGGCGGCGCGGCTGGGGCGCGGGAGGCGGAGAATGCGAGGCGAGGCCAGTTTCCTAGCGGCGGGCGGCGAGAAATGCAGCTGTCCCTGCGCGGCCGCCGGCGGGGCCACAAGTGGGGCCGCGCGGGGAGGAGCGGGGCCGCGGGCGGGGCGCGGGCCGGGCCGCGGCGCCCCCAGACCCGCTCGGAGGCCCGACCCCCTCCGAGAGAGGAGGGGAGCAGGAACCGGGTGGAGGAAGCGGCGCAATCACGGGGCTGGAGGGCGCCGGGGGAAGGTTAGCAAGGTCCCCCCCCCCGTGTCCCCCCACCGCACCAGCCGCCGTGAGTCCCCGCTGGCGGGCCGGAGGGCGTGAGCGAGGAGCCTCGGTCTCCCCCCGCAGAGCCGGTTGCGGGGCGTCCTGCCCCTCCCTCCGTGCTCGGGGACCCGCGCTGGGAAGGCGCACCGGGAGATGGGGCGGGGGGAGGGCGGGGACCCGAGCCCTTGGCTCGGAGGGGAACCTAAGAGCCGGGCTGCCCCGGCGGGTGCGGAGTGTGGACGCACATCTGGACCCTGGACGACTGAGGCGTGGGGGAGGGGCGGCCCCGGGGAGTCAGGGTTCCGGAAAGGAAACCCAATGCTGAGGTCAGAGGACATGGTGAGGAGGGGGTCAGGAGACCGAAACTGTTACCCATCATGTCATCAGATCCCTCCTGCCGTCTCCCCAGCTCCTCCCGGCATCCCTGGTCACTTCAGGGGCTCCAGAGCCCCGATATTTTCCACAGAAGAACTTGTCCAATAAATGGGAAATCAACTTTGTTCTTTTTCCACGTGGTTTGGTTTCAGACTCCGATTTGAGGGTGGGTAGGTCGGGCAGGCGGCGACAGCCCAGCACCCTGCAGTGAAGAGAAGCTACCTAGGAGCTCTGAAGAGGGTACAGTTCCAGCTCTGCCCCCCAGACAGCACGCGGAGGGTCTGTACCCTCCTCTGAGACAAGTCGGCTTTGGAGGCCCACTTCCCTTCTGGGCCCAGACTCCAGGGAATAGCCCCCCGCCTCCTCTTCTTCTCAGGCCTCGAAATCCCCTGACTCTGCGGAGACAGACAGCCTGCTCAGCCACAGAGACGTCTGAGGGTAAAAACCACAAACCAAAGTGCCCCAGTCACCACGGGTTTCCATCATTTGCATGTCAAGAGAAAGTTTCTTTAGCGAGTTGGGAACCTGGGAGGGGGAGAACCCTCAGCACCACACCCTCCTTGGGGAGGTCCCACAGCGGGTCAGCCTGCGGAGCCCAGCTCCAGGACTGGGCTCCCAGAGCCTCTGAGGATCTCCACTCTCCTCCCGCCCCCTCCCCTCATGCGCCTTCACTTGGTGACACGTTGGATTTCAGGGGGGCCCTTGAAACCCCAGGAGGTAGTCCCTAGACCCCAGATTAAAGATCCCTCCTCTAGACGGGCTGACTCCCGGCGCCGGTCCTGAAGCTGTAATGGGGGCTTCAGACTGATCCTCCTTGCCAGTCTTCTAGATCAACTCATCCCAGGTGCTACCTTACTCCAGCCCACAGTGCAGTTCGTGGGCCACTTTTCTGCTGACTTGCAAGATCCTTCTGCAGCTCCTCCCTGTCACCTTGGCATTTCGGAGCCCGGATAACGCACGCGCAAACTTGGAGATACCCCTGTTTGCATTCCCCTCTGAGTGTTCATAAAATCTTTTAATGTACTATTAATAAAGTCATCAGATGAAACCAGTCACTCGGATGGATGCTCTTCCTTGAAGGACACTTCTTGAGCATTGCTAACCTACTCTTCCTTTCAGGGCTGTCTTCCCGGAAGCTTTTCCGCAGTCCCCTCCCCTGCCTCTCACAGCCCCCTGGGTAACCTCCCTCACTCCCACCACTGCTTCTGAGCTATAAGTTCCCTGGGTTCCCAGGCCAGGCCTGCAGATCCCCTGGACACCCCACAGGCAAGGAGGTTGGAATCCAACTCAGAGCCCTGCCCTCCCCTGGCCTGCTCCGCCTCCTCTTGGCAGCTGGAAACCTCAGTCCTCAGGGTCCCCTGCCCTACTTTCTATTGATTATGGAGTCCTGTCCATTCCTCCTCCACCCCCACCCCTACCCCCACCTTATTCCCCCACCTCCTGCCCTGGGTCAGGCCCCTGTTGTCTGTGCTCATCTCAGAGGATGAGATGTCCCTGCACTTTGAAGCCCAAGCCTCCCGCTCCAGGAGACGCCATCAGTTCTTTCTTTCTCCCCCTCTCTCCGTTTCATACCTACAAACCCGAAAGATGCCCTGTTTTTAAGAAGCCCTTAACCCAACCCTGCCCTGCCCTGCCCTGCCCTCAGGCCACACCCTGGTTCTCTCTTGCCCATTCCTCAACAGACTTCCTCCAAAAAGAACGCAGACATACTCAGTCTGCTTCCTCAGTACCCCCGCCCCCATCCTAAAGTCTGGCCTCTTTCCCCAGCATTCTGGGGAGAGCTCTCAGCAGGGGGCACCAGCCAGCCCCCAGTCATTTCCACCACCTCCTCCCTGCCCCCTGGCAGCCCTGCATGCCCTTGAAATAGGCTCTTGGTTTTTCCTACCAGCTCCTTCCTTTCTTCCACTTGGCCTGCTCCAAGAGCTTCTCCGGGGTGCAATCCTCCTCAGTTTCCCTTAAATCCCACAGTTCCCAGAATATTCTCCTGGCGGAGCTGGAGCGGAGCGGGTACCAACCCCTGGCTGCTCCACTTGCCCGCTGCATGCCTTCGGAGCAGCTACTGAACTTTCTCTGTGCCTCCTTTCCTCCCCTGTATTTGAGCTCACAGCAGGGCCTACCTCAAAAGATTGTGGTGAGAATGAAGCCAATCCACACACGTGGAGTGCCCAGAACACCACCTGGCACGTGGAATGTTCCAGAACGGCTAGCGTCGTTACTGATCACGGCATTACCGCATCTGCTGTCAGGCGTCTGTGGCGCCCACCCATTCCGACGGTACCCGCTCCCTCTCCGAGCTCCTGACTGGACTGCGTGGCTGCCACTGGACAGGCCGGCCCAGAGCCATGCCACCTCCAGCATGGCACGCCTAGAACCCATGACCTCCACGTCCTCCTTTGCCAGAATGCTCTGTCCCGAAGAAGGGCACCTTCCATTCATCTGAGCTACCAACTTCACAGGCTGCCTTCCTCCTCTCCCACTTGAAACCAGGGCTTAATTCAGGGTAAATTCAGGGCTTTCTACTTCCTGAATGTCCCTGGAATCGGACCGCCTCTCCATTCCCACCCTTGTCCTGGCCGCCAGAGCTCCTGCCTTTCAACCCATCCTCCCCAGGGCTCGCACTTACCTGCGAAAGCAGCGACTGGTGATGTCTCTGTCTTGTTGAAAAGGTATGGATGACTCCCCAGTGCTTGGAGAATAAAATCTAAACTCCTTCGAGAGGCCCTTCCCGGCCTGCCCTTGACCTATGTTCCACTCCCTCCCCTTTCCGGTCCTCACCCCCCCCCCCCCATGTTAGAACAGTCAAGACCACTTGCTGTTCCCACAGAGCAAATGGGAAGGTGAGGAAAGCTTCTGGCCAAGTCTGTGGCCATATTAAGCACAGATGAATGGGAGCGTATCCGCCATGTCCCGCCTCTGCCGTGAGGCCGAGGCTGCCAGAAAGCAGTGGGGCTAAAGCTCGGAGAGAGCGGGTTCCAGCTGGACCACAGGGAAAACGCGACATTTCCCTTCTGGGACTCCCGCAGCCCCGCACAAATACTGGGACACACTTTGTGGACAAGAACACGTGGCTGTGGCTTTGGAAACAACCAAGTTGTCTCAGCCACCAAGAGACCCTCTCCTTTTAGAATCACCCAGAGCAGCTTCACCAGGCTGGAGGTGGAAAAGAAAGTGGTGTAGACATCCAGAGAATTTGGGTCATCCTATCCTTTCCTCCATCTTCTCGGATCTGACCGAGAAACTCAGAGGACAGTTCTAAACAATGGGTGGTAACACGTGGGAGTTTTGAAAGAACACATGGGTAAAACATGGAAACCGTGGAAACATTTAATACTTAAAACGAGTAAACAACCCCCTCCCCCTCCCGGGACGCTAACTAGCTGGATGCCTGTGGGATGGCCAAACTGACTTCCGTCTGCGAGAAGGACCCCCCGGAACCCCTCACCCCTCTCCCACAGCGCCAGCACCAATGTCATGCCTGTGCACTTTCTGTGAGCCCTCCCACCCTTGCATAGAGAACTGCTCCCTGGGGGTCCCTCTGCCCCTCCTGCCCGCCTCCCTACTTATAGCTGGGGGGGGGGTGTTGGGGTCTTGCCATTGCTCTCCACGGGAGCTCCTGGGAGGCAGGGGGTGTCTTCTGTCTCAGTGACTGCACCTCCCAGTCTGCTGGTCCCCGTGAGCTGAATGCAGATCTTCCTCAGCTGACAGTGGAGTTACACCCTGACAAATGCACCATGAACTGAAATGATCATACGTCAAAAACGCGGTGACTACCGCTAACCGACGGAGCACCACAGCTCAGCAAGGCTGCCTTCGCTAGGCTCCGGACGCTTCCATCCGCCTCCAGCTGGGCGAAGGCAGCTTCCGCAAAGCCCATTTTACAATCAAGTGTTGACTGTCTCATGTAATTTATTGACTGCTGCGCTGAAAGTGAAAACCAGAATGGTGGTGTGGGTCCAGAATGGTGATCGGTACACCGGTTGTGACCCTCCTGATCTGGGGCTGGCCGGAGCTGCGTCCTGCTGCCTGCCATCGCCAGGGAGCGTTGTACCGCATGTCGCTAGCCCGGGGTAAGATCCAAATTCACAGTTCGAATTACAGTTTCTACCGAATGCGTATGGTTTTGCACCATCGTAAAGTCAAAAAACCACAAGCTGGACCATGCAAAGTCAGGGACTGTCTGCAACTATTTGCCGGAGGACAGGCCTCCGACAGGTGGGTGAGGCGCACCCGGCTTGCCAAAACCACCTGTCCGCCCTGCGCGGGTACCCGCTTGAAGGCGCCAGGGGCCGGCCCTCCTGCGCAGCGGCTGCCAGCTGGTCCTCTACAGGCGTGGAACTCAGGCTTACATAAACGGAATTTCAGGTAACCATTAAGATTATTTGTAAAGAATATTTAGTGTCTATAAAAATGTTCAGGACGGTCACCTGTTCAGCTCAGTTGGTTAAGCATCTGACTCTTGATTTCGGCTCAGGTCACGATCTCAAGCTCTGAGACAGAGCCCCGCATTGTCTCTCTCTCCCCCTCTGCCCCTCCCCACCGCGTGCTCTCTCTCTCTCTCTAAAATAAAAAATAAAATCTTTAAAAATGTAATTATTGTTAATATTTTTCTGGACTTCCCAAATTTCCTACAGTGACCGTACTTTCCTTTATAACCCTAGGCACGCACATGCCTACGCTTAGCCTTCAGGACCGCTGTGACGGGAAGGAGGAAAGGCAAACATAAATACCTTTCCTCCATGATCATGTTTAACTGAGGCGACTTCACCCCAGTTCCAGGACCATTTTCGTCCACCTCCGGTGTACCCCTAGTGAGACCCCCGAAAATGAACAGTATATGGCTCCTCCTTACCCCGCAAGTCCAAGGGGAGGGAAGATGTGGAGCCTCCAGCAAGGAATACGAGGCAGAGTGTGACCCCGATGTCACGGAGCGGGCGGCGGGCTCCGGGCTGCACGGGCAGTGGTGCGGGCAGTGGCGCGTTCTCAGGGGGAGAGGGCAGAGGGGCTCCTTTGACGAACTGGCTTCTGAGCCAGGCCTCGGAAACTGAAACGGTTGTAACTGGGGATCAGAGCCCTGCATCTGGGGCCCAGGCTGAGCTTGGGCATGGAGGTGGGAGCGTCGCGGTGGGCTTGGATGTGGGTGAATAGCGCTGCCGCCAGAGTGCCGAGTGATGGGCTGGAGACAGCATGCCGCGTGCGTGCGTGTGCGTGTGCGTGTGTGTGTGTGTGCGCGCGGGGGGGGTGGGGGGAGTAACACAGCAAGATGAGGCTGGAAAGGTGAGCATGGGTGACAGTGAGTGGCGTGGAACACCGAACTAAGAAAACTGCAGGGCAGGCGTTTGCTACAGGCTCAGGCCTGGATTGCCACGGAGAGGTGCCCGGGTCCTGCATCAGGCCAGCTCCTGGAGAAAGCCAGCCTGGAGGTAAGCATTTGGTAGAAATATTTCACAGAGGCTAGAGGTTCAATCCCGGCTTGGAACGGCAGGTTCCTTCTTCCTCCTAAACTCTCCCTAAACCTTCTGGGCACTATGAAGCGCCGAAGCACCTGGACCTTTGAGCCAGTCCGACCAGGGGACAAATAAATCCCTGCTGACCACTGTTTACTAGCGACATGCTTACCCCGAGTCTCAGTTTCCTCACCTCTAAAATGACAAGAAGAATATCACCTTCCTCCTCACTAGATCAAAAATAATAGTAGGATGGGGCGCCGGGCTGGCCCAGGCGGTAGAGCCGGCGACTCTTGATCTCAGGGTTGTGAGTTCGAGCCCCATGTGGGGCATAGAGATTATTTTTTAAAAAATTTAGATGATAATAGTAGATGATATAGTTTTGTGAACACTTACAATGTGTCTGACCCTGTTTTAAGCACTTTTGCACATTTTAGCTCATTTAATCCAGAAAAACAGTAAGAGGCAGGCATTATTTTTCACTTCTAGTTTACAGATGTGGAACTGAGACACAGGAGGGTCAAGAAGCTTTGCCCAAGGTGCAGCCATAAGTGGGAGAACCATGATACAAACCCAGCCGGCGACTCCAGAGTCCATACCCGTCACTACATTCCTGCAGGGACGATGACAAGTATTACAAAGGCAAACACATAATGCTTACTATGTGCCAGTTAATGTTTACATTCTTTTTTTTTTTTAAAGAGTTTATTTATTTATTTGAGAGAGAGACAGAGCACAAGCAGGGGGGAGGGGCAGAGGGACAGGGACAAGCAGGCTCCCAGCTGAGCAAGGGCTCGATCCCAGGACCCTGAGATCATGACCTGAGCCCAACTGACTGAGCCACCCAGGCGCCCCAACATTTACATTCTTTTTTAAAATTCTTTTTATTATTATTATTTTTAAAAAATTCTACTCCCAACGTGGGGCTCAAACTCAGGACTCCGAGATCAAGAGTTGCACGCTCCACTGCCCGAGCCAGCCAGGCGCCCCGACATTCACATTCTTACCTCATTTACTCATCAGCTGTGGTTGACCTGTGGTAGGTACTACCATTAGGCCTCGTTCACAGATGAGGAAACTGAGGCACAGAGAGATTAAGTGACTTGTCCAAGTTTCTTTGCAGAGCTGGGAGAGGGACACAGGTGGCCTGGCTACAGAGTTGTTTCCTCGTCTCTTCAATACATTCGAAGAATGATGCCCGTTTTGCTTCTTGTCATTCTTACAGTTCTGAAGAGGCCTGCCTGAGATCAGTTGAGCGCTAGATGTTTAAATCCAGTTCTTCCCAGCAATAATGATTCGTGGAGGAGCTTGGGGATGCTGCAAGATGAATATTCCTGAGTGGGATTTGGGGAGTGGAACCACAGGTGAAGGAATATCCAGGGAGGGCTCCTTCTTGCTCGGAGGGAAGGGCCCTCAGCCGGCCCCGTCAATGGCCAGGAAAAGAAGGAGAGGAAGCTGACACTACACCATCGGGCCCTGAGCGAGGCTCTGGGCACTGGCGGAAAGGCACAAATGTCTTATTCATTGGCAGGAGAGCTTCCCCGGGGTTGTACCACAGCCGGTTCCAAGGTGGTGGGCAGAGGACCCTGGAGGGCCGAGTGATGTCTTTGAAGGAGATTCTATTTACTGGGTGTCTCTTTAAAAGGGAAAACAGAACCCTCTAGCAGGGCGGAGCCCTTGGGACAAGGGGACCCTGAGCCTATGGCAGGACTAGGGTTCCCAGGGTCCAAACCCTCAGGCCCAGGCCCAGGCCCCATCCTGCTCCCTTTGGGTCAAGGGGTGGTAGAGGCCATCGCTCAACTCAGCTCCGTTCCCTAGTCAGCAAAGTGTCACATGACGGTGGCGGGTCAGAGGAGAGACACAGCCAATATAATCGCACAGAGGGGCACGGCTACCGCTGCAGGGTCGGTTCACTGGAAGGCCGCACTGAGATTTAAAGGAGCAGGAGGACACAGGCATTTCTTTATTGTGGATTTGTGGATTGTTACTTTCCTCCTACGGCTTCTCATTTATTAGCATTTTTTATTTTGATGCTTAGATTGTTCCAGATTTGGCCATTTGCTTGCTCCTATGTTCTTTCAGTATGTTCCCATTTTCTTTGGTACATTCCTATCCCTACCTTCTTGTGCAAAGAGATGTTTCCACCACCATGGTAAACATTGAATCAGAACATCAATGGACACTAAATCTAGGGGGAAATTTTGATGAGGAACAGGATATTTAAAAGGTCTTAAAGTGTTTCCCCACAGACTGCTTATTAGTCGCAAGGGGGAGAAAAGTAATTATACAGTGGAGAAACTGGGCAACACCTTGACTGGGTGATTGAAATTAACATCGTCTATGGGGGACAGAGGGACATCATGCGCCTCCAGATATGATATCCCGAGCGCACATTGCCTCAGCAGTACTCCGGCTGAGAAATGCATTATCTCAATGTAACCAAGGGGGAACATCAGATAAACACAAAATGAGGAACGTTTTATTAAAAAAAAAAAAAAAGGCAAGGGTCTGTAATAATAATAATAATAATAATAATAATAATAATAATAATAACAATAATAATAGAGCCAGTTATGTAAATGTTCCAGATTTAAGGAGTCTAAAGAAACACAACCAATGCGGTGCCTGGGTGGCTCAGTCTGTTAAGCATCTGACTCTTAATCTCAGCTCAGGCCTTGATCTCAGGGTCAAGAGTTCAGGCCCCGCCCTGGGCACAGAGCCTACTTAAAAAATAAAGAAACACCACCATGAAATGCAATACCTGACCCTAGACCAGACCTTGTACTGGGAGAAAATGCTATCAAGGATGGACAAAATTGGAATACGGGTGGTAGATTAAATAAAAGTATTATGTAAATGTAAGTGTATAAAGTTCATTAGAGTCTAAGAGCGTATCTCTAATTTTAGGGACTACAAAATTATTTAGGGATAAGGGCCATAGAGTATGAAACCCTGTAATATTTCAAAAAAGAGAGAGAGCCCACATGTGATTAAGCAAGGCATAAAACGTTAACTATAGGTGAATCTGGATAAATGGTATACAGGTGTGTCTTGTACTCTTTTCATTTTTGCAACCTTTTGTAATTTCGAAATTTTTCCAAAGAAAAAGTTTTTCGAAAACGTTCCAGGCTCACTTTATGTGTTCCGTGCCCAAGCCCTGCAATCAGCTTTTTCTCCAGAGGATCCTAGTGAGCAGGAGTATTTAACCACATTAAAAGAGAGAGAGAGAGAGAGAAAAGCATTCCTAGCATATGGAACAACATGACAGAAGACAATGAAACGTGAACTCTAAGTGTAGGCGGTAGAAAGGGGTGGTTCTAGCAACGGCGAGTCTTCTGAAAAGCTACCCCAGCAAAGGGCATCCCAGGAGGAACCGTGGCCATCCCCCGGGATGCAAAACGCAGTCCTCCCCCCACCTTCCCACAGGCTTCTCCCTATTCGCCGCACCTGTGTGATTTGGGTGCAGGACACGATAACCTGACAGATGAGGCCATCCTTCGGCCAACTCTGCATTGGGGGGCACCTCACGTGTGGAAGCGCAGAACCGCATTTTATCTATTTACATAGAAGTCGTGCAACTACCGAGCGGAGAGAAGAAAGTGAAGCAGCCCTGAAGAAACTTAAGCGGGAGGACTGCTCGGGGGTGAATGAGCATCCTCGCCCGGCCAATCAGAACGCAGGAAGGAGATTTCACCCAATCCCGGCTCGGCAGTGCTCTAGTCGGGGCGGGGCCGACACGCCCCGGGTGGGTGGCTTGCCGCGGCTCCGCCGCAGCCCTGCTGTAACTCCAGTCGGCCCTGCCGGGGCGGGGCGAGGGCGGGGTCGCCGAGGGGAGGTCGGCGAGGTAGATCAGGCTGAACGGTGGCGGGCACTGGTCTGGGCACCCCAGGAGCTTGACTGATGCAGCCCTGGCAAAAGCCACGTTTGCCACGCTCTGTGCGGGGCTCCCCTCTCCGAGCGCGTGAGTTCGGGAGAGCAGGTGAAGCTGACTAGGACTGACTCAGGAGCAAGCAGGGGTGAGAAGGCTGTCAGGCTTCTCTCTCCCGTCCTGCCTGGGTAGGAGGTGGCGCTTCCTTTCCTCTTGGGAAGGTAGGAGGTAAGGCCTGTGCCAGGCTTGCAGCCAGCTTTAAGAAGAACTAACTCTCTGATTGTCAGGATGGCGGGACCGCGGAGAAGAGCGAGCGGTACGGCGTCTTGTCTGGATGTCATGCATGTGCGGGAAGGAGGCGAGATGGAACGACTTCTCTGAAGCAGGACGCACCGTCCCCAGATGGGCACATGTCATGGCAGCTTTTCCAGGTCTCCCAGCCTGGTGGTTCTTCCCTGGGTCTAACCTGCACCCTCTCTGCCACATCTCCCGCCAGACTTCAATTAGATGCTTTTGGGGAGATGGGTCTTCCATCTAACTTTCTCATCCTTAGATGAGGCTCTGGTTACTATGCTGGATGCCAGTCCTCAAAGTCTGCGAGTCTGAAGCGGGGAAACCATGCAGAAAAGCATTCAGCTCCTTTGGAGGTCTTACAGAGAATGTGGTTAGTGCCTCCGGGGGAACTGATGGCGTTGTTACTGAGATAGGAAATAGGAGGCCCAGGTGGAGGTGGGGGCCATTCTTCTTATCATTCTTATTTTATAGCTGAGCAATCGGAGGCCAGAGAGGTTATGCATCTTGCCCAAGATCACACAGCTCTAGTTGGCACAGCCTGGATTTATACCCAGGCTTGTCAGATCGCAACCCTCTGCTCTCCATCGCAACCCTGTATTACAGGGATCTTATGCCAGTTCTTACCTTGCTCGGATCCTCTGGGGGCCTCACTTACCTGTTGCTGCTGTATCTGGCCTTGGCACTTGGTTCTTTGAAGTGTTTCAGGTTTCCCAGACACATGGATTCATCCATACCAGGGAAAGTCAGCAAAACCCCAGGTGCCACGGCCCTACTAATTTGGAACCAGAGATTTAAGGGGTGTGGGACCTACAGTTCAAGTTAGAAACCAGGGGTGCTAGACTACCTCCACTTTATTTGGGCATCTCCCAACTCCTCCTGTTATACTGAGGAGGAATCAGCCAACTGCCTAACGTTACAGGGAGAAGCAACATTTAAATTTGCAGGGTATCTAGGGGTTCACAATGGAGCAAATGTGTTGAAGAGTTGCTTGTTGGGAGAACATTCTTTTTTTTTCTTTTTTAAGATTTTATTTGTTTGAGATGAAGCGAGAGTGAAAAAGAGAGCACGAGTTGGCGGGGGGGTGGGGGGAGGGCAGAGGGAGAGGGAGAAGCAGTTCCAAAGCTGACTAGATCCCAGGACCCTGGACACATGACCTGAGTCAAAGGCAGACGCTTACCGACTGAGCCACCCAGGTGGTTAGTGCCTGGGGAGGACATTCTACGTCTGGAAACAGCATATAGAAAGGCTCTGTCTCCTTTGTCTCTCTGTCCTTCGGAGATGCTTGAAGCCACAGAGCTTCTGGTGTTGACAAAGTGGCAGAACTTCTCTTGTGTTGGACAGGCCACCGTTGAGTCAGGGCCTACTCTCTTGGGATGAAGCTCTGAGATTCCAGGAGAGGGGACCCCCACCTCTTCAGCTGAAAGTGGCTCATGAGTCCCCACCTTGGGGGATTCCATACTAATCACTTGACTCTTGCCTGTTTCTTCATCTACTGATGCTGTCCTTTTTATGGCTAAAGAACACATCTTTTCGGCTCATTGACTGAAGCGGAAATGATCACAGCTGACCGGGACTAGCAGCCTGTCTTGGAGTCCTCGGAGCAATCATGTCCAGCCCAAGGCAGATGAATGGAGAAGGGAGGGGATCAGGTGATGGTTATACCACAGGAAGCACAAGGACATTCTCTCCAAAATCTTTCTCCCCTTCCTGGGCCTCTTCCTAACCTCCACGTCCCCTATTTCCCTCCTCCCACTCTCCCTCTTCCCCATTAAGCAAAGTTGGTGTCTCTCTGGCTCTTTTCCCACCATTAACAAAGCTAGGAATTTCTGGGCTTATGAGCAAGGGCCCTGGGTATCTAGGCTCCTTCAAGTCAGACCTCTCAGTGGATTGAGGTGACTGTGGCTTTGGTGGCCCCCCGATTGCCCCGAAGATCGACAAAGATTTAACTTGCATCCCAGTTCCTGCAGCTGGCTCCTCTCTCCATGAGCAGCCTCTGGAGTTGGTACATCTGCTCCCAGTCTTGGACCTGGGCACTGACTTTCAGACAGAGCTGACGGACCAGTCACTGGGAGGGCATGTCCCTTCCATTGCCCCTTGGTGTCCTTGTCCTCTCCATTTGTCATGCCAAAGGAATAGCTCACTGGCGGAACACAGTGCTGGCCTCAAATGTCCATCTTTAGCCTGGTAGTTCTTGCTCCAGGTTCTTTATAAATGTGTTTAGGAAAAAGTGACATACAGGTGACAGGGCTGATGCAGCCAAATGCAGATGAACCTCACTTGGAGAAAACTCCGTAAGAATAGAAATTTACAAAAACACTCCAGAGAATTCCTCCTGCGTGGCTGGCAGTTACATACTCAGAAAGAATTCATTCCAATAAGAATAGTGATTTTAAATTCTTATTTTATGCACTCTTCCAACAGACATTTAGGGATTGGGAAGGAGATGGGATGTCAATTTAAGATAGTCAAGGATGAAGACAATTTCTGAAATGATGATGCGAGTCTGTGGTGATACAGAATCGGAAGCGTGAAAAGCCCTTCTCTTACCATGACACGGCAGTTTTTGTAAAGTGAAGTATACTTGACCCTCAGGGTCCAGGGCCAAGATCTGGGTCAAGTGCCTGTTTGGGGACAGGAAAAGCGAACTAGCCAGCCCCTGACAGGTTGCCCCAAGGAGATGGCTAGATTACACAAAAATTCACAACAAAGCCTTTGACCGGCTCGCCATTCCCTCCTTGGGAACTAAATGGGTCTGTCTGCCTGAAAGTGGGCAACCAGGAGAAGCTGGTTTTGTCAATGCACAAAGTCAATCAGTATTGAGTCCTGAGCCATCCCACACTGACCTGCCCCCACCCCCATTTTTACAAGACCAGGGGGAGATTATCCAGTAATCTGTTAGGGTCAGACCAGCTGTGGGGGAGGTTTATAGGCTCAAATGGGGACAAATGGCATTCATTCAGGCTATGACTCTTTAAGGAGGAAATGGAAAGAGTGTAGGACTGAGGGCCAGATTTATGAGAGCAGAGAGGGGGAAAGTGATTACATCCCACGAATACACTGGACTTTTCGTCCAGGAAGCCTCGAAGACACTTCAGGGAAAACCTTCACTATTCCCTCTACATCCCAAACCAGGTCTCTTTAGAGAGGACCAAACTGTAGGGCCCCTTGAAAAGAGCAGAGACCTGGACAGCCAGGGCTGTAAAGATTAACTAGCAACCCAGTGAAATAACACTTCCCGTTTCCAGACAAAAGCAACACTAGAAACACTTTTCCTCCAGCTGTTTTCACTGAGTCAATAGAAACTACAGCAATTACCAGAAAAAGTCTGGGAAGCCTCAATTCTATATAAAACAGATGTAGGTATCCAAAACTTTTTCACTAAATGAGGTGTCCGATTCATCTTGATCTGTCACTTGAGTACTCACCATGTTTCTCTTAACAGCCTCCTTGGAGGGAGCGACCCACTGGAATCGCCTTTACAGGCCCCTAGTGCCCAACAGTGCCTGGCACATTGTTGGTACCCGAAGGACATGTGATGAACCTAGCTGAACACAAATGGGTAGGAGCCCCAGCCTAAAACCCTTTACAAGTAAAGAAACTGGGTTCTAGGCATGAGAAATATTCTAAACCCATTTTCTCTTTTGGGTAGAACAGGAGCCGACATCTGTTGCCACTGCCCCAAGGCCTGGCTTCCTGGTTTTTCCTCACGCTGACCGGCAGGAGAATGTGTCCTCAGTCAATCCGGTGTGTTTCCACCCTCCCTTCTCCGCAGGAGCTTAATACCAACCAGCCTGACAGCACTCCCTCCCCCTTTCTCCAGCCGCATACCAAGATGGGTACACCTGGAGAAGCAGTGCTTTAAAAATGTCTCTACCATCACAGTGAACTGGTGAAGCTTCTAAGATATTAAGCAATCCATCATAACATTTGTGACCGGTTAACTTTAATTTGTCAAAATAAATCTGCAGTATTTTGCATGTTAGTAATACAGTGCTGGTATTGACAGGAAAAATCATCATCTGCTTACATAGAAACCTTCATTTAGGAGCACACCTTAGGAGGGAAATGGATATACAATAAAAGGCAAATGTAGGCCAAGCAGCGAGCCCTAGAGCGTAACAGGCTGGATGTCAGATTTGAGGATTATCTAATACAACTGTTTAGCTGCCAATCTGATAAAGGGAAGCTCTCAACCAGGTTACAACCAGAAGGGAAAAACAAACTCTGCTTTTTCGTAGCGCGGTGGCCGTCGTGCCTTCAACACTTGGTTGAATCAGTTCATCAGCATCAAAACTCAATTCCAGTTCCAAGACACAGGAGAATCTCACCACACAAACTATTCGGCCCCCCTTTCAGTGGCCCGCCGCCACCCCCTTCCTGCCAACTCTCTCCCTCCCAAAAGAAGACACGACGTGGCTTTATTATTGCAGACAAGCTTCTTAAGTGAATAAAGAATGCATACAAAATAGCATTTTAACTGAAGTCATACAATGAAGTCTCACTCCTGTTTATTATACAATGAATTGATAAAACAATCATTTCTAGTATATATCTTTTTTTTTTTTTTTTTTTTTTAAAGAACTAATACTTTCAGGGTTCTGACGACCACACTCTAGCCTGGGGGTAGGGCCCACACCTGCCCCCACTGAGGACTGCTCCTTAAGCCACTGTGGAGAAGCCTGGGCTGTCTGAATCATGGTGGAGGGTGACTGCCAGCCCAGCCAGAGAGATGACAGGTCCCAGCAGGCAGAGCCAGAACCCGGTCCTGGGGCTGCATGCCAGGAAATGTGGGCTTCCTCCAAATGTGGCCACTACCTGCCCAATCCAGGCCTCAGCAGGGCCATGTATGGGCCTTCCCTACACAAGTCCTTCCAGTAGTCCACACATAATGCTCTACAGATTAAAAACAAACCATCTTTGTACTGTGGATAGGAACAGTTGTAACAAAGTCATAGCTACATATTTTTCTCTACATTTTGTTTATTGAGACAAACTAATTAAAAGGCACAAACATAGGGCATGTTTACATGGACATTATAACAAACATATACATTAAAAGTGTAGGAATGTGTTGCCTTCCTGCTAAACAGAAAGTTCCTAAGCTTTTATATATACAAAAGTTGTACAATTTAATGTCCTAAAGTACAAAAGATCATTTATAAAATTATTTTACACTAAGTACTATTTTATTTTTTACTATGTAGTTCAACCCCCTCGAACTGTTTTGTATAATGACACCCAGATACCTGTCCCTGATGTAGGAAGTCCGCCTCAGATGTAAGGTGTTTGATGCTTGAACTGACACAGTGGGGTATAAACGGAAGTCATCCAGTTTGATAGTCAGTCCTGCAAACATTCTGCAAGATTAATACAACTAAATTCCATTTGTCTTAACTGTAAGATTAAAAAAGAAAAAAAAAAAACCAAAAACATATTGCAACTTAAAAAAAATCACAGCGTCTTGGTTTTAGTAACTTTTTTTAAAAACACAATGCTTTAAAAACATTAATGTGTGGCATGATGGTGTAAAGAGTATCTGTTTCCCTAACTTTTGGTTTCTACCTTATGTACAGAGATAAAACATTCTGCTAAGAAATAAAAAGCACATGTCTTGACGTGCACAATCATTGCTGGGTTTCTACAGGGAGTACAGATAGCTGTCTCCCTGAAAACACCACAAAGCTGATACAAGTGTTTTCTCAAAGAAAAAAAAAGTGATGTCCATATTTACAAAGTTGAACAAATCTGCACAATACTTGATTAAGAAACGGAAGGAGAAATTAAAAAAAAAAAAAGATACACTCTGCTTGTTCTGAAGGGGCATACTACCTAGTTAGTGGTTAGAATAAAAACTGTATACAATTTAATATAAGACATAAACTCTAGTGAGCAACTAACACATCTTTCCCTGTTGTAACATCAACAGGCTCTGATTGGGAGAGAGAGGGGCATATCACATCCCAGTGCCTCCAGCATCTTCCAATTTAAAGCAATATATTTTAACTGTCCCAAGTACTCCTTGGCTCCTGAACAGGAGTCCCACTGGCCTCTGTTGTCAGGAGTCTGCCTGTCCACACGCTTGACTTCTCCTCTGTCAGTTGAGGCCTTTTCTTACCAAAACACAGTTTGTATATTTTGGTTGTTTTTTTTTTTTTTTTCATTTTTTTTAAAAAGTCAACTACAATGCTATATTCCATCAGGATTAATATGCTGAGCAATATTTACATCTCCAAATATCAGGTCACAATCCCTATTATATGTTGAAGTTAGAATGATAAATTATCATATGCTTTGCATATCAGAGCTGGTATCACCTTTCCCATAGGGAATGCTGCCTGAAATTAACATATTCCCAAAGGTAAAATGCATATTCTCTGAAATGCATTTTATTATGACAATGCATGTATTTACTCATAAAAACAATAAACACAGACAATTCTACACTAGCTCTCTGTGGATTTAGAACTTCAGGTTAAAATGAGCCATCCGCCTTGTATAGGGAGAAGAGTTCTGCTAGTGTTTAGAATAAAATGATTTCTTGGGATTAGAAACAGTAATGCTGTTTTTTTATTTTGAAATGGATTTTGCTTTTTTATGATTGGTTTTAATTCTGGCATTTTACCTTGCCAACTACTACCTTGTTTAAGCAATGCTGTCAGCTAAAAGGAATTTCTGATTAAACTAAAGTGGTCCAGTGATAAGTTACATACACACCCTACTTTGAACAATCCCAGCCAAATTGGAGAAAAATGCTACTACGCTATTATTAACTAATGTAATAAAATCTCCCAATTTCATGGTTTACTTTTTGCTTTAATAAACTAAAAGTAAGTTGCTGGTAAATATTTACTTTAACCCATATTTTGATTTTATAATACTGTTCACCAAGGTGGTGATGTAGGCAAAGCTTGGGGTAAGAAAGGCATGCTCTCTACAGGCCTCATTGCTATATTGAGAGGGGCGGCTAACGTCATAGGTGTGGGCAGGTTCATGGGAGACGTGATGGTGACAGGGTGTGCTATATTCACTGGAGCAGTGACAGGGGTGGGAAGGTTGACTGGGGTAGTGAGTGTTAAAGGAGAGGTCATGGACAATGGACTGGTTATAGTTACAGGGTGCCCTATGTTCATCGGGCTGGTTATGTTAACTGCACTTGAAACATTGACTGGACTTCTCATGCTCATTGCAGCTGCCACCGTGACTGGGTTTGACATCGTCCCAGACGACACAGAGGACGTGATATTGAATGGAGTAGTGAGAGTCACGGGTGTCGTAGCAGCCGTGGAGGTTTGGCACAGGTTAGCAGCTTCTAAAATAAGAAGACAAAATGGCCTTTAGACTCCCCAAACAATGAACAAAATTTACAAACAGCTTCTGAATCAACTTTTTTTAATTAAAAAGGACAAACCTTTAATGAACGAAATTATAGTTCTCTACCAAGCGGTCAACAAGAAGGGAGGCTCTTTCCGAGCACAGGACTGGGGGTGCCTGAATCTCTTTTCTGATGCTATACCTCCCACAAGGCCTTGGGCGACTTGTTTAGCCTGGCACTTTGGGGTTCAAATTTAGATTTACTTACCTACCTCACAGTGATGCTGGGAAGACCAGTTAATTTCTGTAAGGCACTCGGGGGGTGGGGACAGAGATAGCAAGCAGGGCTTAGTATTCTCACTACCATCATGCAGGCAGAGCCAACCATCGGCAGGCCAGGAGAAAGCTTGTTTACACAGAGCTGGGCCGATGGTCACACAAGAACAGATTATCAGAAAAATCTTCTGGTAAGGCACACTGTAACTAGCAGAGAGAGTTGTGTGTCCTCAATGCTATGTACTCTAAAGCCTCAGAGGTGAGGCTACATTCTGTTAAGGTTTTAAAAATCCGTAAGTAGGGACTGACAAACAAGCTATTTTCTTATCCGCTTACTTCAGTCTTAGAAAAACTGTTTAAACAATCCTGTTGTTTCTGGTTAGGTTTCTTAACTATGTTAAGAAAGATAAAATATCTCTCAGTGGGTTTATATTCTCCTTCCCACTCCCATTTCTCCTTCACTTTCTGATGCTGACAAAATCACCCACTTTATGTCGTGTCATCTAACTGCACTGTTATACACGTCACCAACCATACCGAGGAGGACTAATTAAGCAAGAAGACCCTGCAGTGATTTGGGGGACCCTGGTCCCTGTTACCTAGCAAAGGCTGGGCACTGCTTAAAACTTCCCTCAGAAGTGACACCCCCACCGCACCCCTCAACAAAATTCAGCACCACCTGCTGGTGTGTCAGGAAACAGCAGTAAGAAGACAGATGAGTGGGCTACTTGTGTGTAACTCGGCTGTCAAAATGGAGAAATACATTTGAGACTAAAGATAAAGGTCTGCACACATCCCACACAAATGGCTCAAATCACCTCACGCCGACCCTGGAGTCGATAAGCAGCTCTCCCTTGATCAGTGTGATGAAACTCTGGCAAACTCCATACTCTATGTCAGGAATTCCCAAACCTGGCTGACGGTCAAAATCATTTATCTAGGGAGCTTTTTAAAAAAAATGGCTTCCCAGGAAATTCAATAGTGAGATTTAGATGGAACTTTGGAAATGTGTATTTTTAAAAAGTTCCTGAGATGGCGATCCAATTGTCACTCAGGGTTGGGAACTTATATTACCTTATTTAAAAAAAGAGACCTGCTGATTCAAGTTTAGGTTTTCAGGGCAGAAGTGTCCTCTCCTCCCAAATGTGACATTTTGCTAACATGAATACAGAAGTTTCTAACAGCAGTGGTCGTTTCCAGAGAGATTCATGCTACAAACGTGAATACAATAGCATTTTGTTTCATGGAGGTCAGAAGATGAGCTAAACAACTGAGTCTTATTGTACAAGCAAAATGAAATACAACACCAAATAGAAGCATGCAGAAAGAAAGAGAAAACTAACTCACTTCTGAGGTGATGGCAGCACTGCTAAGGGTATTCTTGTTTACACCAAAGGGGCTTTCGCTCTCACGTGTGCCATCACCACCCCCTCCCCCACCGGCACCTTTTCCTTTCAGTCTAACAGCATCCTTTTCTAGGACTTAAATAATTTTACTCTTACTCCTTCTCAAGTAAAACATCCTTCGTAACATGCTTCCACCCACCGTGCAACTGTCAGCATATATACATTCCCCCCCTTCTCCTAACAATAAAACATTTTATTAAATAATGACATTTGGAAGACAGGAGCAAGCAGCCGCTGAGGAAGGGTAGAAGGCCTATCTGGCTGCAATGCCAGTAGATGTATGAAAAAGGAAGCTATTCCTTTTATCTTTATCCAAGTACAGGGTGTTTGGAAGGGATCTGTGGAAGGGAACAGCCGTACTACATGAAAGCAAAGGAGGGAAGAAACTACACAGCAAAGGAATTATAGAGGAGCCTACAGGCAGAGGATTCCTTATGAATATAAAATAAAACAGTAAGACATGGCAGAGGTCAGGAAGGGAAGAAGGAATTTAGGAATCTCTCCCGTGGCTGATGGTACACTGACAAAATGATTGACTTGAAATGCCCACACGATAGTCCAGAAGCCAAAGCTCTAAGTTTTACGTTAAAGAGCTGTGTGGAGAACAGATACTCCAACGGATTTTTTTAATAAGACATATGAGAGAAAAGCAAACCATTCTCGGTTTCAGTAACAATTACAGTAAAGTCCCTAACCACGTAAGTACATACATGTTAAGCTAATGCCAGCTCCAGTGACAGACTGAATGAGATTAAGGGTAAGACCAAGAGAAGAGATATCAGCATCATAAAGCTAGAAACATGTAATAAATAATACAATGCAGAAAGAACATTAAAGAGCAGAAAGTAGCAAAGCTGTAAGAAAATAAACTTATGTACCATAAGAATATTTCATCCACCGCCAAAAGTGGGAATGTTTTAGAAAGGAAAAAGAGGAGCCCATAATGCATGGAGGTTGACATAAAAATGGAACTCTGAACATACATAGCAAAGGACCAAACCTGGCTTCAAATTTGTAAAAAAAGAAAATCAAAAGAACACGAAAAGAAGTACTAAGGATTTTTATTTGTTAAAGTAAAAAGACTTATCTGGAAGCTTGGTAGCTTTGTTGCTAACATAGTGTTTCCAGGTTTCCATGAAGCCAGATTCCCCATAGCTGTGGCTGCCTCCCTCGGGACCCCGGGGGCACACCGAGCCCACTGCTCTAGCAGCACCGTGAGCACTGGCCACCTCATCTTACCTTTCTTTCTCGCCTTGACAGCTTCTTCCCACAGTCTCAGTGTCTCCACCTGCTTCCCTGGCCAGCTCGTCACGTGCTGCGGCTGCGGCGGCGGCTGCTGCTGCTGCTGCTGCTTCTGGCTGCTGGTCTCCTCGCTCATGCACGCTACTCCAAAGAGAAACCACAAACGCGACATTTACCTTGAAAAAGTGCTGCCATTTTTTTCAAAATCTGAAACTTAGATACTTTGGCTCCTCATGTTTCTCTGACCTTTATCACTTGTCTTGACAGTTTTTACTATAGAGCATCTTCTTTTGCTGCTTCTGTCTATACTGGTCAAAATAGATAAATCAATAAAAGAAAAATAGAGAGAGCTGGGGAAAACCAATATAAAAGAGAAAAGAATTCTTTGCTGTATTAAAAAGCAAGTGTGTTTGAGAATGGAACTTGGGCAATATCAGCATGGACTAATTAACGCTCATCAAAATATCTAATAAAGTTGGTCACTAAAAGTAAATCTTTGCAAAGTTAATAAAGTATGACATGCTAGATAATAAACCCAATGTACTTACAAAAAAGCAAAAAAGGATGAGATTAAAACACATGAAACGTTCTTTCCAAAAACAAAACCAAACGTCGCTCTTTCTCACTCACTTCTGGTCACCTATTCTGAGCACTTGATGTTTCTGCTGCATGTAGTACATAGATAACGGAACACGGAACACAGACTTTCTCTGGTGGTTAGGGCAATCTCAAACACAAAGCCTGCGTGAACGTGAGTACTGAATTTTATCCGCGAGTCCCTGCAATAGTCTATCTTCAATTCTGAATTTAGGGTACGCAGAGTACTACACCTTCGAATGGATATGGTATCCCAACTCTACAGATTTGGGTTTGAAAAGCAAATTTAATGATGCCGCTTTCATCTTCAAGGTTATTTTATTAAAGGCATGTTACTAACTCAAACAGGAGTTAGGAGATACCAATGCTTAAGAACCTTCCTAACATTAAATAAAACCAACGAAAACTGCCTTGCAGCAGGTGCAACTTTCTAGCATGGCTTCTGCTGCCACAATCCTAAAACACTCGAGCTCTTTATTTAAACTCCACCGAAGAGGGACACGTTGAAAAACAGTTACAGGGAAATTCTGCTTTTTTAACTTGGGTGTTATTAGTAGACAAGCACAGGACTGAAAGCAAAATTAGTGGAGGGCTTGTCGATGCTGTTTGTATCCACACAGGTGAGGCCTATTTCCCACACCAGTATATACTCTCCACAGATGGGTGTTTACACACTTCAGTGACAGGAGAAAACATGTAAGATGAACATGAATGCAGTGCTGAGGGCACAGGGAAAATACCTTCAGTACATTATACAAACATCCAGATTTCATCAATCTGAAATGCAACAGAAATACAATCTGAAGTGTCACCTACTTTTACTGATGCCTTGTTTACATGTATTACAGTTGATACTTTGGCTCTGCCCGTGTGTCTTTAAGTGGCTGGTGATGTACGCTGCACTCAGAAGCTTCCCACAGATGTTACACGATACCTTGCCTTCGTGGCGCACCATGTGTGTCCGCAGTCTGTCTTTGGTGGCAAAGGCAGCAGTGCACGTCTGCATGAGGGAGGAAAACTTTTTTTAAATATAGACTATCCTGTTCTACTCATTTTAAAGTACGTTATATTCTAGGCATTATCCTATCCATGTCCGCAAGCAGACGGAGTTAGCTGAATTTTAATTGCATGTGTTACCTAGAATCGTAATCATAACAGAACATTTGGTGAATTTTAGACCCTTACATTTTGGGGGAAGAAAAAAATATCAACACAGAGTACTGAGAAGATGTGAGCTGTAGCATCAGTTAAACCTGGATTTAAATCCAGCTCCTTGATTCATGAAACAGTGTAACACTGAGCAAATTAACCTATCTGAATTTGTTTCTTCATCTGTAAAATGAGGGTAAAAATACCTACCTCCCAAAATTATTGGTGGGATTAAGAGTCTGGCCCAAGGCCTCGCACATAGCAGGCACTCGCTCAAATGACACTAGCTTCCTTCCTCAGATTGGATTTTTCTTAGGATTCAAATCACTTACTTAATAAAGTCAGTCATTAACACATTTAACTGAAAGGAGCAGAGAAAGACTTCCAGCCATAAACTAAAATTACTGATGTCTACAAAAGTCATTTGATTTAGCAAGATTCTTAACCTTTTCATTATCACAACTTAGGTCAAATAGAATCAACAGATTTTCAAACAACTAGAAAACGCTCCAATTTGGCAGACAAACATCCAATAAATGATAACATTTGGGAGAAAATTCCTATTTTCTTCTATTACAGTTAAAATCATCAACGCAAAAAATAATTTAAAGCATTTCATTCATTTATTCATTTCAAATACATAATGACTTTTGCAAGACAACAAATTTTTTTCTTGTAACGATAAATACTGTTGCCTAAGGAAAGGGAAATGTAGCTTAACAAAAACAACACATTTACATTTTTAAATGCTCTTGCCTCACAGAAATAGAAGCTGTCATTTATATTGTATAAAACAAGAATTCAAATGGACCACATTTACTCAAGTCAGTGATTCTAAGACTATTCAAGAACGGTGAGATTTGATTGGCTCAGACCTTCTGGATAATGTGCATTAAGTGCTACACTAAGGATAAGTCATTTTAACTCTTACTTGGCATTTGAAGGGTCTTTCTGTTGAATGGACATGTTTTACGTGACAGCTTAAGTGGTCAGGCCTGTGAAAGAGAGAGTTTCAACAGAAGATGTAATGGAACACACATTGAGAAATGCTACTCACGGTGATGTTTACATGCCTGGCAGCTTTGGGTGGAGAGCATTTTAAAGAAAGCTAGCGGAATTTCCAACTCCCCCTCCCCCCAGTGCAAGCCTCCCTACCTCTCTTACCATTAACAAAAGTCTTAGTCCTTTACCTGTTAATTTTTCTCTCCTAGTCAACATCAAATGTTAGGCCTTGGTTCTTTAAATTATAAAATACCCAAAGTTTTAGTCCTAACACTTGCCAGAGACAGCTACTACTATATTAACTTTTATTTAAAAGCCTTTAAAAATGGAAATTAGTGAAATGTTAGTAACCACAGAAAAATGGAAAAACGTCCTCCTAAACGTTATACTAAGAGTATCCAAGGTCATCCCAACTTCCAGGAAATAAGTTGCATTGATTTGCACAGTGAACCTCATGTCTAGTCACCCGACTGAATTGGAAACTGGCGGTTTTGCAGTGATAAGAATTATAGATGTGCCAAATGAAGGCCTGAATCCACCAAGGCACTTCTCCACTGAAATATTAAGCTAATCACTATGTCACCACTTGTCAACCACACCAAACTGGAATTAGACCTGGAAGTGTAATACTTTATCTATCATCAATCTCCTCTAATAACACAGGCCTGCCCACAGCTATTCTCACATAAACCTTCTAGGTCACAAGAGACAAAAGTGAAGTGCACTGATACCTAATGAAAAAAAAAAAAAGCAAAGCAAAATGCAGTACCTCGAGAAGCCTTTCCCACAAACACTGCAAGTATAGGGTTTGGTGATGCCTCCTTCATGAGACCTCACATGGTAAGTCATCCGGTCCTTCCTCTTGAAGCGCTGATTACAAACAGGACACTCGAAGGGCTTTTCGTCCGAATGGGAGAGCTTGTGCCGATTGAGGTGGTACACATCTCGGAAGGCCTTCCCACACATCTCACAAGCATGGTTCTTCTTGACGGGCTTACTGGGTTTCTTGACAGACTGGGTCACAGGCATAGCTGTGGTGCTGGCACTGCTGCTGGGGTTGGTGCCCGAGGAAGATGTAGTGACTGTTGATAAGATGCCAGCAATGGTCGAGACCAACGAAGTTCTGCTGCTGTCCCCAGCGATGGTGGAGATAAGGGGGACCACCGTGGTGGGGGTTTTCTTTGACCGGGACACCAACTTAATCCCTGTGTGGCAGGACTCGTGGCGCCTCAGGTGATAGCTGTCCCTGAAAGCTTTACTGCAGTAAGTGCACACAAATGAAGTTTTGGGTTTTTCTTTTTTAATCCCAATGGCATCCTTTAATGTTTCTGGCGCTGCTTGAGGTTTCTGAGTTATTGGTATTGGAAGCAATGGTTTCTGATCAGGGGGCTCCACAGCAGAGCTCAGGAGGGGCAGCAAGCTGTTCTGCGCTGCCTGCTGTTGGTGATGGGAGGCTTCGTGGGCCTAAAACCAAACATTTACACTTCAGAAACTCAGCCTCGCACAACGGCCTTCAAAATTCAACATGCTCCACACAACAGAGACCAGAAGAAACAATCCAAGAGCCCATAAGCTACTCCCTGCAGCAGAAATCCAGCAACCACCTAGTTACCCTCAGAGCTCCCAATACAAAGCATTAAAATCACTGTGCAGACACAAAACTTTTACGACTAAGCAGCTGACAGTGATCTTGCTTTCAAACAGCTGACTACACACCATCCTGGTTCATAAGGGACATACCAGCTGATGAAATCAGTTTGCATTAGTCTGTCAGTGCTGAAACCAGGTTTAAATAACTTGTCAAAAAAATTACGCTCCAGACTTCAGTATTTACCAGTACCTTACTGCAGTAATGCACACACTACACACTCACACACATATACGTATCATCCATTGGTCTATTTTACCTAGGAAAAGAAAGGCAGTCTTTCCCTTTCCATCAGAAAACTTAGTGACTGAGGAAGGAGGCTGTTGCTAAGTTAGCTCTCTGAAAACATGCACTATTTAAGTTTACTTTTCAAGTTTTCACTTAACTTTCCTACTAAAAGATCTGATTGAAATGAAACCTGCTATTAATCAGCCTAGAAGGCATCTGTGAAGGTAGTCTACAGCAAAACACCTGTCAGTTGTTTCTCGGTTCATTTGATCTTAAACTAGAAATCTGCACCCTTTAACACTAGTTGTTCAAACCCTAAACTCTCAAAGATAGACTAGCAAGAAAAAACAAACTATAAATAAAATTCCTTTCATTTTCATCTTCTTCCAGCACTTTTATGTTTCATTAAAGTATTAGACATTTGCTGTTAAAATGTGCTTCTCCACTCCAGAACTGGAAATTTTCTTTAGTTGCACTGAAACCAAAATTTCACCGGGGATCAGGTTCTTGGTATTTATGAACAGTTACTCTCTTGGTTTTGATTCTTTCAAAATTCTCCATACTGATAAACATTTAGGAAATGATGGAAAAAATTCCTGAAATAGTTCTTCCTGATACGTTGTACTTTACCAACGTTATTTTTTAAATTTTGACAGTGAGCCCAAGCCCCTATGCTTGAGTTTTGTAATCCTAAGAGGATACATGCACCCAGAGGTAAGAGTTCCAAATATTTTAAGCATACAACATCCTAGGAGGGGCCCATCCCATCATCTTAGACACTCCAGTCATTTATTTAGCCTTCTCACTCTATAATCACAAGTCCTACAGTTAACTTGATTAAGAAGAAGAAAACAAGGAGACAGACACACACATTCACACAGAGCTTCTTCTCCCTTAATGGGTAAGAATATCTACACATAGCTCCACATTTACTTGATGGCAGCACAACAGCTAAGCCTGGAACCAAGTCTCCCCCAAATCATTAAGAGGTGTGGTAGTCGAAGTTACCAGTTCCCATTTAATAATTTTGGTTGAATGCCCCTTTGAGTCCTGGAAGTACTCACAGAAATTGTGTGCTTACCTAGGAGTAGCTTTCTGGACTTAGGGATTATACTGAATTATAGTCCACTTTTAATTTAGTTAATGGAGCTCCTATAAATGTCAGTGTCTGCCCACAAGACATCAGTGGAAACTTAACAGAATTTGGATGCAAATCTTACCCCCTTTCCAACCTGGCTGTCGGATACCCGAGTTTCCATACAGTATACAAACAGTTAATAGCTGAAGATAGCTCAAGATATACAATTTCAAAGGCTAACGGATCAGATAATAGGGAATGCAAATCTTCTGGACAAAGTTCAGACTTATAGTGTTTAGAGGCATTTTTCAATTCTAAACAACCATTAGTTCGATGGAGTACTAAAAGCACTTACTGCCATTTTACCAATTCAGATGTCTGTGGCAACATAAAGTATTTTTACAGCATTGCTGAAGCTCACTCTCACACGAGGGTCACACCAGGTCCCTGCTTCTTGGGTGAAATGCTGTAGAATGCCTCGACCACTACAGGAATCACTCTCTGAGGATTCCTAGGATCCCCACACTTCTACATGAAGCCTTCTAAGAGGGGAACTGGGTTTCCCCAACTTGTTCTCTGAGGGAGAGACAGAGTAAAATAACAACCATGGCCTGCCTTCAGTTAAGTGATTAAAAAAAAAAAACAAAAAACTTTTGGGTAGACTTTTATTTGACGAGTATCAAACCAAAGCTTTTATTTTATCTCCTATCTCTTTCAACTTTAAGGCTTTTTAACCCTGCCCAAGCTTTCCTTTTTCTGGGGTTGGCAAAAAAACAAAACAGAAATGTTATTTCATCACCCAGGGTAGTAGGATATAGCACCATGAAATCTCCAGTGCCAGAGGGCAAAAAATTTTGTACTGAAACAAATTAGCATCAGTGAGTCATATCTTGAATGTCCTGTTAGGAGAATCATCCATCAAACATCTTAACAGTTATGGCTTTCACTTTCCACCAGGTTATCTGGAAAGCAAGCAGGTATTAAATTGTTTTAAAATATAAATTCAATAGTATGCTCTAGGAAACAAACAAGAGAGTTTAACTCTCCCATTTCCCCAGTAAAAATTACTTAAAACTGAAACTGAGTAAGTCTATTCATACCTTTCCATAGAAAAGACTGAAATATTCTCTTTACCCATTCAACTGTCCTCGGCTCTAAATTATTTTCCAACAGTTTTCACTGCACACATTGCCAAGCCCAGGATCAAATATTAGCTTTCACACTTCTCCATCAGGTGGAAAAAAAGATTTTAATTGCTGAAAAAAAATTAAATAATATAAAATCTAATTAACAAGTTGATCAATAAATGCTTGGCATTTGTCTTATCCAGAAAAAGAATAAAAGTATTCCAAAAGATTGTTCGACTAGCTTTCCAAAAAGTAGTTATAGGTTTTTCCTTTACATAATATAGAACTCTCCCTTTTTTTTCAATCTCCATGAAGTTTACGGGCAGCAGGTTTAATATGGTAAATCTAAATCATTCCTCACAGGAAAATCACTTAGGTGGCCCATTAATTCCATATTTAAATGACCATTTGAAAATTTTTTTTAGAGAGGGCATTTGCCACTTTTACATCAATCTGGATGCCAACTAGTTATGTATCATATCTTTCCCCATGCATTTTTAAGTTGACTTAAAGCATGATAAAACAATACCAGATCAGAATGAGAAAAAGAAGTTTGTGAGTTCCATAATTTTGCATATCTTCAATTTTAAGAAGCCAGAATATATTCCAATTAACTACTTAAAAATCAAATTACTCACATTTGAGAGAAAATAGGTCTTAAAACAATAAACCAGCTCTACATAATAGGTAATGTTTGAATTATCCAATTCCCTGTATTAACTCCACTGGGATGGGTCCAGTGGCTGGGAGGATTTTCTGAAAATTCTGCATCCATTCCTGGTTAGTTTCAAAAGGTCTCAAGCGCCCAAGCAACGCGTCTGGGATTTGACGAAGTTATTCAAAGAAGGAAAATAACCCAGAGAGGCGGGAAGAACGCATTTAAAGTGACAAGCTTCCTAACCTCCTCTGGTTCCGAAGTTTCCCGGTGAGCTCATCACTACTGCCCACTAAGTGCTTCGTTTGCAAATAGAAATGAAGCAGGGAAAAAATAAGTTCCAGCCTAGGTCTTCCCAACAGGGGTCCCCCACCTAAAATGAGCGGGCAAGAGGACTGCCAACGTATCGGCTACAGTCACTTTCAAGTTTCTTGCAAAAAGTGTAGACCAACACCCCAACGAATGACTCATCTGGGGGCTTTGTAAGCCGACTTTGTTTGCTCTCTTCACTTTCCGTCTCCCCCACTTGGTTGGAGGAAACGTTCGAGGTGGGACGAGAGGGAAAAGCGCTCCGGGAGAAGGTCGGGCCTCCTGGAGTCCCGGCCCCCACAGCTCCCCCCGCCCCGGCCCGGCTGGGGGATTCCCCGGGCTGAATGGGACGGCGGGAGAGCTGGACAGAGGGACAGGGTGTCAGCTGCCAAGGCTCGGCAAAGGCTTGCGAGAGAAAAAATGTAAATCCAGTGAAAAAGTTTGGGGAGGGGATACTCACTCACAACACCCCCCAACAGGGTAAACACAAGAGAGGGGTGGCGGGAAGGGGGAGTGGCGGGGAACCCAGGGATACCCGCTATTCGCAGGGATGGGGGGGTCAGAAAGTCAACACACACACACACACACACACACACAAAAAGAGGAGACGGAGGTGAAAAGGAAAGAGCGAGCGGAAGATGGATGAAGTGCGTCTGTTGTGTGTGTGGGGGGGTCTCAGAGTAGGACCTGGGGACCCCCCCAGCCCCCGATGAGGGCCCGGGCCGGGCGCACTGTGGCCAAGCGGCCCGCGCTATCCAGCGGCCCGGCGCCCTCCTTTCTCTGGGCCGCGGGTGGTGACAGCGACCGGCCTCCTCCCTTCCCCTTCAGGGCGGGAGGGAAGGGTGTGTGCGTGTGCGTGAGTGTGCTAGGGGGGGCCCGGGGTTCACCCCGAGGCCTGCTCTCTCTCCCGCACCCCGTGAGGCCGCCTCCTTTCACCTCAGCAGCCCCGCTCCGCCGGGGCGGGCGGGCGGAAAAACAAAGGGGGATTAAGGCCGGGCCGGAGAGCGGAGCCGGGAGGGAGGGGAGGAGGAGCGCCCGCCCGCCCGCCAGCCCCGGGCCCGGCCCCCCTGTCCCCCCCGTGCCCCCCCGGGGGGGCCCCCAGTACCTGGAACAGGAACGCGGTCCAGTTGGCCTCCATGGCTGCGGCGGCCGACCCCCCTCCTCCCCACTCCCCCCGCTCGGGGAGCCTCCTCAGCCGGAGGAGGCGACAACAAAGCGGCGGCGGCGGCGGCGGCGGCAGCGGCAGCGGCGGCTCCTCAACATGGCAGCGCCGAGCGCGGCCACTTCCGGTAACCTCCGGGACGCACCACCGCCGCGGCGAGCGCGGGCGGGGGGGGGAGCCCCGACCCGGCCGCCGCCGCCCCCAGCCGCCCGGACCCCTTCTGGGCGTCCCCGCCGCAGGCTCGCCGCCTCGGAGCTCAGCCAGTGCCCGCCGGCGGTGGGGTCAGGGCCCCCGCGGGGGGGCTGGGGTGGGGCCGGGGGCGGGGATGGGGCGCGGCGTCCCCCCCCGCGGGGGTGTGTGGTGCTGCGGTCCGCGGCTCAGGCAGCTGGAGCAGGGGGAGCGCAGGAGAGAAGATGGAGGACGCCAGGGTCTGGCGCGGGCTCGTTGGGCACTGCTGGGCCGTCTCCCGGGACTCAAATGCCGACTCAAATGCCGTGCCCAGCAGCGTCGCGTCCCTTTCAGACCCTCAGCGGAAGGCACAGGCCACGGCGGTCACCCGGCTCCTCAGTCCCATATGCACAGCACAGCCCGCGCCTCCAAATTGGGGGAAGCCCCTAGGACTTCGAATGTCTCTCCCCTCTGGTATTTCATCCCCAGCCAGCTAAACCCTCCGCACTCCTGCTACAATATGCGTCTACCTCTGAGTGGCCTTCCAACTCGAGCAAGGAATCCCACTGGGGTGCAGCCTCAGATCCTCCCAGCTGAGGGAAACACTTCCCACGCGTCGAGATGTCATTACTGGCTTATTCTTGGGTGAAGGGCTGAGCTTTCCCATCCTCTCCTTAACTTCAGATAGGATATGAAATTTTACCCGAACATCCCTCTCTCCCGCCAAAAAAAAAAAAAAAAAATTAAAATTAAACAATAAAAACAAGCGAGAAAGTATAGACAAGAAATCATTTTAGTCCTTTAGTACAGTCTGTTTCCTCACCCCACAAAACAAAAATCGAACTTGTGGTTGGACGGCGTCAGATGTCACTGAGGTGACCCCAGCCTCTGTTTGCAGTTCCAAGTCTTCCGTGTAGGCGTCACTGCTACTGGAACTTTGTATGATGATGTCCTGAACGTTTGCTAGCCTTTCCTCACAGAGAGGTAGCTACTGGGTATATCAAAGACAAGCTATTATTAAACAAGTGTCTCCAGTCCAAGAAGTCTCCTGTGGCGGGAAATGAGGGGGCAGGCTGTATCAGTGATATTTTTATAAACTCTGGTTTAAAAAAATTCCTCAGATTATTTCAAGACTTCAACATCTTTCATAACCAACTGTCTCTTATCTCATACACTCCATTTATTCCTCTCCAGACACATTCTAATCAAGGTGACCATCTTGAACTTCCCCTGTACTTACACAACAGAAATAATACGGTTGCAGAATTCTATTCGTAAAAGAAACTAAAGAGATAGAGTAATGACAGTCTGTTTCCCTTCCATCCATCCACTACACATGTATAACCCCTCCCACTGTTTCCTTCCCTCAGTCACCAGAATGAAAGGGCTGGAAACGTTGGTCTGGTTCCTTTTAGAGTCGATTCCCTATTGGACATTGCTTGGAGGCCTTGGGGATGAATGAGAAGTTCTGCAGGATGGATCAGTAGCAGAAGCAGGTAGCACATCACGGAACAGGTCAGCCTAAGACAGGAGGGGACAGAAAATGATGAACAGTTTCTCACACATCCCTCAGCTAAGCTGCTAAAGTGGCCCCTAGGTCTCCTATAAAAATGTCCATTCCTCTTTTGGGGAGAAAAAATGTTTCAGGTTTACATGCACATGCAAGATAAGGAGTGAACTAAGATGTAAATCTAAGGGAATTAACTACATAAACTAAAGCATTTCTGTTCTGACCTTGGACACTGCCTATTCTTTCATTTTCATTCAGTGAATCCAAGTTTCTGCTTCTTGCACATTCACTTCAAGGTCTATATAATTCATCCACGAAGTTTTCTTCCTCCCCAGTTTAGCCTCTCCTACTTTGCAGCCTTTCATATTGTGTAGAAAATGTAGCTTAAGGATAATGAAAACTAGTACTCATGAAGACCATTATTCTACTGACAATATTGCTGGACTCTCTTGAACTTCTTACTCTGGGATCTAGAAAACCTTCTCCAGCAATCTTTCTCCCAGCACCTCTGGAGAGGGGTTTTCCCACTAACAGGAAGTAGAGGTCAAGTGAAAACAGTTCAGTTCTCATTACTGAAGAAATGGGATTCAGAAGTATCACTTTTCTTGAGGAAAACGGCTAATTTTATCTCTAGCCATGAGAGGAAAACAGAATTCCTGATTGTTCCCCAAACTCTCCCTTAAAAAGAAAATTTATTAACTTTTTAAATTCAGATGAAATTTTAAACCTTAGGATACTTTCCACTGGGAAAATATCCAAAAGTTTGGACCAACTACTCAAAAACAATCAGCTCCAAATGTTTTGAGGAATATAATGAAACTAGTAAGATCAAAGACTCCATCCTTAGAAGGGGCATTTCTACCCTTAGGACAGACAATATCCTTAACTACAAACAAATGAGCCCCTCTTCAAGCCAGCTTCCATAGACCATACTGGGGCCCAGTCAAAAGACTAGGGATGTCTAAAGACAGTAAATTCATCCTGATTATTGTAAACAACTTTCAGTGGTTGAATCAATGGTGTTACCTTCAGATATAATAACTGAAAATTTGTTGCCTAAGAAAAAAGAAAAGTGTGCCTATATCCACCCAAATAAAACTCAGATCCCCTCCCCATCTTGTTCAGGTTCCTCTTTCCCATCTCCTCTGCCCCAGCTTGTATAACCTGTCACTTAACATTTCAGGGTCTCATTTCTTCATCTGGAAAATGAAGACAAAATAAGTACCTATCTCAGAGGTGACTTGCGAACTAAATGAGTAATATATATAAAATGCTTAGAACATTTCCTGTAATATAACAGTGCTAAATAAGTATTTTTATTGGTGCTATTTAGTGGTTCTAGATTAACGTTGGGGCTGGAAATGGTACATAACTGAGCCAGTTAATTACTCCTCTCTCTCAAAGTAACAGGCTTTTACTATACCTCACCCCCCCTTTTTTTTTTAATATTTAGAAAGTGACCGTGCACAGGGGCCACACCCAGTGTGGGGAGAAGGATGGGAGAGGGAGAATCCTGAGCACACTCCCCCCTGAGCAGGGAGCCAGTGGGGCTCTATCCCAAGACCTGAAGACCATGACCCAAGCAGACACCAAGAATCAAACAACCGTCTGAGCCACCAAGGCCACCCCCCCTTCCAAAGAGCCCTAAGGTAAGTGGCCAAAAGGCTAATAACAGAAGACAAAGGACGATGCCTGTTGAGATCAGCTTTTCTATGTGTGTCTCGCAGACTCAGTCGAGGAGCATGCAACTCTTAATCTTGGGGTCGTGAGTTCAAGCCCCACGTTGTGTGTAGAGATTACTTAAATAAATACTTAAAAAAAAAAAAAAGATCAGCTCTTCAAAGGCAAGTTTTAGCAAATGTTAGAAAGTAACAGGATATTTCCTTCCTATTTTGGAGAGGATTTTAAAATCTGAGTACATTAAGGATTATAATTAGATTTAGAATCCTAGGGATAGAAAACATCTCTGCTGTTGTCAATTACCTGTCCCCAAGTTAAGACTCCTCAACAAATTGAAAACAAATCAAATCCAAAAATTTCAGCAGGGAAGATCTACTTCAAAGTTAGAAGAGGCTTCATATCTGGCAAGTTAATGGACTAATTCTTCATGCAAAAAAGCTAGAACTGACAATGAACAAATCTACTAGTAAAAACCAAGAATGCAATATTTGCAAGTACCAAAAAAAACAAAAAACAAAAAAACCCCACCAAACAAAGAAAAAAACCCAAAACTGACAAGAGAGAAATGTTACCCTTCATTACCAGCCTCAATGCAATCGAGGAGGAAAGAAAGCACATTTTACCAAAAGGAACACCTCCCAACCCCCCCAATCAAAACAAAAACACCACCACCCAGCAAAGCTTCTGAGAGGAAAGCAGAAGTCATCTCCCTACCCCCCTGCAGTCCACCCCAACTTCATAACCACACTAAGGGCTTAAACCAATCGCCTGTGGCCCATGTGGTCAGATGTTGGGTTTGTGTTTCAATTCTACCACCTAAAGTGTCATCACTAGTTATTTCTGCTTTAACTGGTAAGGTGAGGAAGGGGAAACAATGGAGAATTTTTTTTCTGAATACCTATTTAAGTTCCTTGACAGCTGGACAGTCACAGAGAACAGAAGTACAGGAAGCAAATCTACCCATTTTCCTGGTAGGCATTTAGTTCAACTGATAGTTGAGGGTTCTAAAACACTATTCTTCCTTTTTTCTGTTTTTTTTTTTTACTTTTTTCCTTCTTTTCTTTCTCTCTCCCTCTTTTAACCAACCAACTGAGCCACCCAGGCACCCCTAAAACACTGTTTCTAAGAAGGGTCACATACCCAAGGTGTCAAAAACGGGAGTCCAAAGCCATGGAAACACATTTATCACTTTAACTCTTCCAGAAAGAAGCTACCAGAAATCAATGCTAAACCTATCAGTTCCATCCACAAAGCATTTGAGTGGAAATGCTCACTTCCATTTTACAACTCCCGAATGGCTTACGGAGGACATCTAACAAATAGCAAGCAAAACAGCACAGGACAGAAGAAGGAAAGAAACTAAGACAGGTCAAAAATACACCAAGTAAGAAATTCAATACAACTGGAAAACATACTCTCAGGCACCAACATTTCTCCTTTGGCCACCTGTTCCTCCCTGCCCTCAGATGCCCCGAGCTCAGGGTATGGCCAAGCTTGAAAAAAAAAGTTGATACCTAACAAGTCACACAAACTTGGTGGGTCTGAACCAGACTAAGTTTCGCTCAGTTACAACATCATGCTAAATTCAAAAACATAAATTAAATCCTTACATGAACAGTTATTCCGGTACAGAGATAAACCTCTTTTCAGTGGCTTTAGCCTCCACCCCAAGCGCATTCCTCTGGTTGAAAGGATGATGTAATGACACTGAACAGCACTGTGCTACCCATCTGCATTGTCAGAGAAAGTATTCATTTGCAACTTTGCTACTTATTCGTGCCCATCCAAATGTTGTTAAGAGTAGGCGCAGAGCAAAAACATCAATCAAGTGAATATTCTTTACCCAAACCCGATATACCTCTTTAGTAATTTCTTCACACTGGATTTGGGGTAGTCCAGAGTTCAGGAAGGATTTTCTCAAAATCTCTGAAGAGTTAGCATATTAGTACATGCGGATTTTATGGTTCCTTCTTTCATTAGTCCTTCTCTCCCTTTCATGGGCCTAGAATTAAGAAAAAGCCTCATCGGGTCAGTCTGATGTTCTGCTGAGGATACCTCCATTCCTGGTAAGAAAGGAACAGGGAATAATGAAACAGGTGTTGAGGAACTGATGCATTATATTCCCTTTGTGAGGGAAGTGAGCAGTGATGACTGAAGACACAGATAAGACATCATAAGACTAGCTAGACCAAGTTTTAGGAAGGCTGCTCTGTTCTAGAAAGCAATGCCAAAAGACGGCAACACAAGGCCAGAACCACATAAAATCTGGCTAAGGCTTCAGAGGAGGGAATGTTTGTTGACCCTGAGAAGTCTCTGAACTAGATGCTGCCTAAAGTTCAGTCACAGGATGCAGGCATCAAAGCAGGTGCAGGAACCTGGCAAGCTGTTTGTTAAAGCTCAACATAGGGACAACAGCTGTACTCAGCATTTACCCCTTAAGCTGTGAATAAAACATCAAGCTTACCAGCTATCCACAAACACTACTGGAAACATCGCACCCTTGACTGCTTGAGCAGCGGCAGGAGGCTTTTTGTTAGAAGAACAAAGACCAGAATTCCTAGAGGACAGTGTCAATTTTGACTTGTTGAACGATTTACTATGGTCAACAGGGTAGATGGGTCAGATTCAGAGAATCTAGATTTTTCTTCTGAAGTTAACTGTAGTCTTTTAAACAAAGCATACGAGGCTCTCCTCAACGAGTTAACAGAAGTAAATTAGCCCTCTACCCCCAAAGCCTGACCCTGTCCTCTGCTTTTTGTTTTACTGACCTTACATAAGTAGCCCCCCTCAGCTGCCAGCTGTTTCCTCTTATTTTTCCAGCTTCCTCTCCCCACTGCACCTTTCCTTTCACTTTCTTTCCCCTGTCATTCAGCAGTGAATACTCAGGAGAGCAGATGGCAGGTAGTCAATCCAAACCAGTGAAAATGCCTCCTGAGCTTCGAGTATAAGGTAATCCCAGAAACAGGTATTCTGAGGGTTAGGATACACATTATTTCTGCCTTTCAGTAGTTTGCACTTTAGATAGCAAAGGCAGAATACACGTACTCTTCATATACGGAAGAGCATCTTCAGACCAAACTATTAGAACTAGATTCATAGTATGGGATGAAAAAAATCCCTTAGTGATGCTTCGCAGGGACATTGGAACTGATAACCTTTATTCCTACAGTAATTCATCCAGTCCCCTATGCAGTACACTCAGCAAAACTCACGAAGGCTGAGGAAGCACCTGTATGTTTCATAGTTTAATTGAGCTCAGTTACTCTAATCTCTCAAGCAAAGCACATGGAAGGGTCTAAGTTGGCACTATAATCTGTGATTAGCCCTCACTGAAGAGATGAGGAAACTGAAAAGGATGCTGAGCTACCAAAGGTAGGTTTAGGATTTATTCCAACAATTTCCTGAAAACCACAGGCATTTAGGAAGGGAAACACACCTGGGTAGGCAGGAAGCAGAAAGGGAAAATGGCACCACCAATCCAACATCTCCCATCAGTAACATACACTCTAATTTAGCAAGTCTATCCTGGTGGCTCTTAGAGCCCTGGTGAACACCCAGTCTTAGATATTGCATGGGTAAAGTAAAATTCAGGCAGTGCTAATTCCAACCCAGAATAACATATTTCAGATTTTGAAAGGCCAGCCAGGACACCCCAGGGACTACTTTCCCAGTTCACAATGGATTCTAATCATTTTAAAGACAAATCAAAGACCTCCCTATCCCTAATGTAGACTCTCTTCCTTAGAGAAATGGCTCATGTGTATAACTATCCCATAACTATTACGGAGGCTTTGCTATTTCAGTATACAAGCATTTATTAAGTACATACACTAAATGCCTAGAACTGTACTCATCACTGGGGATACTCTAGGGATCTCTTCCAGTAAAGAAATCAAAACTTGAGAATTGTAAGACTAGACATTTGTACTAAGTGCTTAAAGAGCACTGGAAGAAAAAAAATTTTAAGAGGGTATTTGCACCCTTTAATACTAAATAGTATTATTTAGTATTCATTAGTTCCCACCTTGACAGTTTTGACACCACAGATTATCATGTAGGATGACCGAGTATCAAAACGCATGCCTAAGAGGTTGTATACTTGGGACTAAGTGTAATGCAGATTTTTACTGCAAACTGTAAAGTGGGAAGTCACCACACATTGTCTTTTAAAATTCCTCTACCTAGAGTGGTAAGTAAAGCAATTCAACTTTCTGTCATGGATCTACTAGTATACATTTGTATAAGTGTATACTCAGCTACCAGCACAAATGCACGTTTGTAGACACTGACCCATCCGTGGGGTCTTTTCTATGCTGTCCTGTGAGGGCAGACTGACTAGCAGGGGTTAAAAAAGGGCAAGGGCATCTCTGATGCTGGCTCGGCACTCCATACTAGAAAGTCAGGGAGCTAAGCACCCCAATTTCTTGCTGCTGAGCTCTGGGCCTTAGGCATTGAGGCTAAATTAACTCCTGCTTCAGAACAGCCCCCAGCAACCCGGGTAAGAACACAATCAAAGATAGCACCATGGGACACCCTGGTGGCATCAGGTGGATATTACAGGTGATGGTCACTTTAGAGTCAAAGACTTAACTTGCTATAGAACCACCCCACTGGAAAAGGCAGACTGGCTTTCTAAAAAAGTGGTAGTAAAATAAATTTGTCACAAGGATTCAAGTTCTGGGCCTGTCGCTTCCACATCTTTGAACCTATTTCCTCAAACTGCAAAATGAGGCTAATACCAGTTGAGCATTAAAATGAAACAAAGAACCTCAAGAACAGTTAGCTATTACTTTCCTTGAGAATAAGGTTGTCTTATGCCCTTGCAGTTTTCCCTTAAAAGTTTCCATTAAAAAAGGTAGCAAGGGCATGAACCCTTGAAGCCACTACTTTGGAAATAAGCCCACTGTGTTTGGAGGACCATGCTACTTTATCTCAGCTTTGCAATGCACCTGCCCAGGACTTCATGAACATATTCATAAACATTAAGGTGTGCATTAGCATACCAGGCATCTTGGAATAAGTGTCAAAACGTTAACACAGTGCTTGCTCTCAGAGTTTACCATGTACCCAGGGGAAGCAAAACACATATACACGGAACAACTATACAACATGCAAGTGCATACACTATACATGACATTATATAACCATGAAGAAAAGCAAAGCAGAAATATAGTGCAATTAGTCCAAGAATGTTTTAAGTCTTTAGATGATCATGAAGGGGTGGAAGAATTAGAGGCAAAAGAAATGAGGATGCTCGTAGGATATGTATGTGGGGGGTTTGTTGAGTCTCTTGGCTTTGAGATAATTATTTAAGTAACCAGGGTTAGAGTCCTGGAGTCACGTTGACTCCCAAACCAAGGATATACACTACCCCTTTTCTAAACTCTATATAATCTTCACCTATGAATGCCTTTATGGATAACTAATGAAGAACCAGAACAATCCAATCCCCAAATCTGCAGGAATTCTTATTGAGGTATGACCACTAGGTTTGGAAGTAATTGAGGCTTCTTCTGTTAAGAATCATGCTTAAGAATGATGTAAAAAGGAGACCCAAGAGGAAGCTGCAAGAGGGACCACTCTACTCTTAGAAAGACAATAGCACCAACTCTTGATCAATACTCAAAAGTGTGCACAGCTTGCAAAAGACCAACTTTCTTCTTGACTTTGCAAGACTGATCTTTGGGACATTTACCTCTCCCATAATTGGCTTATGCTAGCATTTATTTATTTGAAAGGGGGGGGGGGAGGGAGGGGGAAAGAATCCCAAGCAGATTCTGGGCTGAGCACAGAGCCCGACCTCACAACCCAGAAATCATTACCTGAGCTGAAACCAAGGATGCCCAACCACTCAACCACACTGAGCCACTCAGGCGCCCTTAGACTAGCATTTAAATTTGAATTTCCTAGCATCACATCTGAGGAGGAATTATTTGATGGAGTAATAAGATTAGAATTGTTTTCTCCAATAATCCAGCCAGTTACCCAAGTTTGGGAAACCGGGTTCTACTGAGTTGCTTTTAAGGAGTAAAAGTTCTTTCCATCTCTTAACATTTATTAACTGACAGCGCTGCATTTGGCTGAATGGGAGATACAAATACTACAGAAACCTCATTGGGTAGGAAAAATTTACAGAAAACTTTCAACAGTAATAAAAGATTGTGAAATTAAATGCATCACAAAGAGAGCTATTATATGGGCTTAGAAGTTACATCCTCATCCTGAGGATGACCAGGATTTGAAGCTTCAGGGTGACTGCTAAGTGGGAGGAGGGAAAGAAAAATGTCTACACACAAAAGCAAGAACAAGCATTGGTCAGTATTTAGTAGACCAAGGGAAGATGTAATTGAGAATAGTGATAAATTGGAAAGGTAGACTATAACCCACTGTTGATTTGTATTAGGAGAGTTGACATGATGTTTTAGGAAGATCAGACTTGATGGCCAGGATAGAGACTGGAGTCCATGAAACCAGCTAAAACACTTTAGTAATGAATCTGGGTGCACAGATTAAGTATGCTGGTGTGGCAAATGCAGATGGAACACAAAACTAAACAGCAATTTAATGTGGCAATTAAACAAAACTATAGTTCAAGTCGTAGATACAATGGTAGTGTGGCTAAGAACTGGTTACAAAGAAAGTCATAGAACTGAACTATGACCTTGGTGTAAGTTTAGTGCCTAGTTTTAGAGGACAAAGGACCCATTTTTAGTTTTGTTGTAGTGTGCTTGCTGTACTGGTAATTAAACATTTCACATCTTAAAATGTGGATGTCACTCTTGATTTATAATTTAAATTTCTTAAAAAAAAAAAGTCTCCAAAAATAACTAGAAACACTCCAGGAGGTCACAGAATGGAAAATGATATTTTAATGTTACATACAAATATTTAGCTTCTACTACTACACAATAAATATTAAAGATTTATACCCAACTTAGACACAAAAGAGATTTAGACCTATATTTACTGGTTACTTATTCAAGATACTCAGAACGGGAAATAATTCAAATTTCTAGATTTCTCTTCCAAAGCAATTGAGTAATTATCTTGAGTGTCTATTCAGTGCATAGCTATTTTGTGCTATGTACCTGGAAGGGGGAGGAAGAAAGGTTACGACCTGTTAGAAAAGACAGATACATAAACAGATCACTGATAATCAAGGCAGAATGGCAGTTTTAAAATACAGTAGCAATACTCTGTGGAAACAGAGGAAGAACCAATAATGCATTTTCTTTTAAGCGACTTAAGTGACTATTGTGCCAGACACCGTCTTGGTTCCTCAGAAAATAAAAATCCATGATGCAAGAAAGTTTAAGTAGATGGCTGGATAGTGCAAGCAAGCTAGGTGACATAGCGACACTAGAGTAAAATACACAAGTATGTGTCCACACACAAGGGAATGATTCTGCCCATATGATGGGTATTAAGTTTCCAGGAGGTAATTTCTGAGGTACTACCCAAAGTTACACCTCTCTAAATGAGCAGAAAGCAAGCACTGCAGGAGGAAGAAACAGTAGGACCAAATACAAGAAATGCTGGAGAAGGCCCAGTCCTGGGATATGGAGTATATCGGGGAGGGCTAGAGATGAGACTACAGAGGTATAGGCTAGGGGCTAAGTTACCAAAGGGCTCAGCTGCCGTATTTCTAAGAATAACCTCCAAGCATTGAGGTTTCAAATAACTATAGTAGAAAGTGAGAGGACACATTTTTCATTAAAAAAAAAAAAAAAAAAAAATTACCCTAGAAACAGTAGCTGGTGGACAGTTGGGGTTTGGGGTCAAGATACTAATGAATTTCTAACCACACTTGGCATTCATGGACCATACAGTAGATGGTATTAAGTCACATTTCTAAGCCAACCACTTTGGGGGCAGAAGAGATTCAGCCCAGGACTTTGAAGTCGTATTTAAAGGCTGTAGGTTATCTTTTGCTTAACGGATGCAGCAGTCTGTTCCTGTTTTAAACCTTAATCATTGCTGCAATTTGAAAGCTTATCCCAAACTTTGTGTGTTAAGGCTCCCCTAATACTCAGCACCCCAGGACACAATTCTGCCATGCCTCTGGCACTTTACAATCTCCAAGTTTAGCCTTTTCTTTTACAAAGGGAATGCTGGATTTTCAAACGTAGAATTTTGGTTTTAGAGTGTCTCTTCACAAGTTAAATTAAGGAGACCTCATAGCTAACATTCCTAGGATTAAGGATAGGAAATAACCAATCTAGAGCATTCTCAATCCAACTTGCACCAAGCCTACTAGTCAGCAACCACCTTCTGTGGCTCATTTGCCACAGAAAATGTCAAGCAGGCAGACAAAAGCTCTACTGTGTAAACTTGATTTTCTTCTCTCCTGGAAAAATACTTTTGCTTTTAGCATCTTATTCTTCAAAGCAGACAAGTTTCTAGCATTGTTTTAAGGAGAGTGCTCCCATACCATTTTCTTGACTAAGATCAAGTGGGCCTAAGAAATTTGAATAGTATTTTCAGTGAATTTAAATAGGAGGTTAAGTTTGGGTCCTTTACATTTTTTGCAATTTAAGGTTATAGGGAAGGGGATGATGGGAATGACGAATGCTAAAGTGTTAATTCCCCGAAATTTTCAGCTGTCTTAATATAAAATGGCATTAAGTAAACATGGCAAGAGAAATATGTGTATGGACCTTCTGATCACAAGATACTCTGCCTAGTTAAGCCAGGCCTAGAAAATAAAAATATAAAGTCAACTTTATGAATAAGCAGGGTTTTAAGACACAAACACTCATTAAGTATTTCCGTAATGCTGAGAAGATTCCAGAAATGTTTCATACCATTAAAAAAAAAAAAAAAGACAAAGATCTCTGAAAACATATTCGTTTTTCCTGAGATCAATTTTGTGCCTAGATTGCTATTTTCAGCACATCTACTCCTGTACCCAATTCTTACACTTCTGGCCTTACTTATCTGTACCTCTAGGTGTAGCGGGGAGGCAGAAAAACAAACAGATTCACGTTTACAGCATTCTCTCTTAAGTCCCTGAATCTACTTTTCTTCTTTAGAGGTTTAGTACTAATAAAGCTCTGTTCAAGACCCAAAAGGATCCTTACTCAACAGATGAGAAGGCAGAGGTCAAGTTACAGGGAGAAAACTCACCCACCCCCAAAACCCCACCTAACTTTGGAGTTGATAGCATTAAGATAGTTGGTTTCCACCTTGCTTTAGGGATTCTTCGCAGTAGGGATACTTTCCTGGTTCATTCTGTATAATAGCTCCCTCTAGTGGCTACATGGTTTTCCCTAGCATTTACTCCAATAGGGGGAGTAGAACAGAATTGTAAAAAAAAAAAAAAACCAAAAAAACCCAAAACTTTTACTAGACATTTGGCATCTCTTTAAGTTGTTTTGCTCGTATTTGGTGAAGAGGATAGCATTCTAGAGAGGCTCTCAATTTCTACTACTTTCATACTGATAGTTCTATCAATAGCTGATAATAGTTCTCAGTCACAAGGTAACAGGAGTTAAGAAATTTTTTGACTTGGTTCAATGTTAACTCCTTTGTACTTAAGAGATAAAGACAAACACCCAGAATCTGCTTAACTCAAGATCTTAAGTATTGTTTCATCTATCTGTTGTTTTGTACACCTACCTAAAACAGCAACTCCTTATGCAAAGGCATGCGTTAAGTTTTCTCTCCCAAATAACCCAGCAAAAGGAACTTAAAATGTTTACTATGAGGTTATTTCTGCCTAAATTAACTTCTACATGAGAAGACTAATGTATTCAATTTATTTTGGGGGGGGGTACTACAGAAGCACCAAGTGATTTTTTTTTAATAGAAAAGTTCCTTGATTCCTACAAAATCACAACCACCTTTACATACAGCTTTTGAAGTTATCAAGATGCATCCCCAAAGTCCTCAATCACAGGAGTGCTGGTTTAAGTATACTGCAACTTCTTGGGCCTCTATTTAAACCAAATTTTTGCCAGGATTCCTATTTATTCAAGAGACGATCAAAATGAACATATGTTCCCTTATAATCTCATCACTTCATGCCAATTCTAGCTTCTCCTATAGGATATTGATCAATATTCCCATACTGAAAACAAATTATCCCCAAAGAATATACCACTGCATATACTAGGATGGCAGAATATTTCCTTCAGTGGAATACAATTATGAGTCCACTATAGCAACAGAATATAAAAAAATGTGGGTCATACCTTTTTTCTCGCGGCTGCTTCAGCCTGAAAAGACGGCAAACTTAGATCTCCATTAAGAAAGGATCCACACTTAACATGAAGCTTTAGCCCTCTATTCTACTCGAGTTCTCTAATCTCTTATCCAAACTCAAGGCGGCAGGTGTATTTGCAATTCAGAGCCATTCACACTTTATGTAATGAAGTATGGCGTGTATATATATATAGACTCTGTATCATGTAACACCCCCAGCAAAGCCTATGGCAACTGCGTAATAAAAGCTCAGTATTTCTGCAGAAGACCGTGTAGTCCCAGTTAAGTGTAAAATGAAGGCATCAATTCTGGTCAGGTTTCACATTCAACAACAAATTCTGTTTTCAGAATTTTTTGGATAAGAGATTGTGAACCGGTTTTCTGCCTCTGCACTCTTTATACTGGGATGGAACTAAATGAACTAAATGAAACCGAAGACTGGTTATGTTACAACAGAACTTCAGCCTAATAGCCTCTTTCTTTTTAATACTATTTATGGTAAATACATACATGAAACTTAATTTGTAATTTCAGTACAACTTCATATACAAAGTGAAAAGACACGTAAGAAATTCATCTACACAGAAAACTTGAAAAAAAAAAAAAAACCACACATCAGTCCTAATGAGCAAGAGGTTTCAAAGGTAAAACTGAGAAAGCTGAAATTCTAGAATCATACTGAACTTAAACACTAAAGTGGACACAGGAGCACTCAATTTATGAAGGTATAAAACTTAGGGGGGAAACATTTTTAACAAAGAAAATCTGTTCATACAGTATTTAAAAAAATTATTAAACAAATTTTTTAAAATAAAATTCAGATCCCAAACAATTAGGAATCAGAAAATGGGTTTCTTACCTTTTTTTTCCAGAAGGATGTGGGCTGAACAGCAAGGTGGGTTATTCAATCTGACGCTATGAAAAATAATTGCTTCTTAAAGTTTTTCCTTGGTTAGACAATAACAAACTAATTATAGGCTCCCTACACTATTATTCTAAAGGGACATAAATAGGGAGAGCAAAGGGGAACAATTCAGGGCTACTTTTTTAGTTCCAAAGCAGTGCAACTTTAACAGTTGCCAAAATGGGTAGAAGTTTAGGGTTCATTTTCTAAGACTGAAAAACAAAGTCTCTTATCTGCCCTCACAGCTTTTAGCTGTCTGGTCCAGGGACCACCTACCTTCTATAAATATGCAGCCAAGTCCTCAGCCAGCCTGTTATCAGACAGTATTTTCTATCTCACTTCAATTCTGAGACTGGGACTACTTAAGTTTTTAATAAAACACAGCTTTCAACTTAATTTAAATGCGTTCAATCTTCAGTGAAGGCAATTTTCATCTTGGTCTGGTTGCCAACACATTCAATGAACACAGGCGTTAAGTCTAGCTCATATTAACCTTTCCAAAATTAGTTGTTTAAAAATACTTATATTCTATACATTTAACAGCTTTGAATAGTAAAAATCTTTAACGTTGTATTTTGAATTCTTGAATAAAAACTAGTAACTTCCTTAATCTAAACCAAGCTCTTTACTTACAAGTGGAATCTTAGTTTTGAACTTAATGTCCCTTCTCTTCCTCCTTATATTCCACAAGGTTCATCTAAATGTTCTGGTTGGGTGCCCTTATGCAAATCTATTGGGGCCCATTTCTTCTATTACCAAGATTATGTCTAGTTTTTCCTAGGTTTCAAATTATGTCACCTGCATAGTGGCCTTAAATTCACCTTCCAACTCTGATTAGCATCCAAGGGAAATGTTAAGATTTAGTTATTTCTTTTGGGTGCAGAAAAAAATGTTTTGATGGTTTTGACTAGCTATGAGGAAATCAAAAGAAAAAGATTAGGGATTTTACGTAAAAATCTCCTCCCCCAACTCATTGAAAATTTAGCACCAAGGGGCTATCAAATAAAAAGATACAAGAACTAGGAGACTAAGATATAAATCATCACTGCTTTGGGATGTTTTAGATACAGAATAATCTTATGGTCGAGAAGGGTTTGCAAGGCAAAATTCTAAAGAAAGTCCATAACAATAAATAAGCAGTTGAAATTCTAGTGTATTACTCACATTTCAGAAAAAAATGTAATTTGTGTTAAGAATTCTAATCTGTGCTGAATTTAACATTCAATACTTACCAATTTTTGAGAAAAGCTTGAAAATCTCAAAGGCTATCCCCAAGTTAACATTAACTAGTCACTACCCAATTCTGCACAAAAGCCTGTTGTCTAAATGATCACCAAAAAATACACATCTATAAATTTAATCATTTTTACCAAACTATGGGAAAACTTTCTTTCAGAAACTAGATCATCCCCCATTTACTGTATTATATACACAACTGCCTTATTCTTATCTCCCCCAAAAGACTTTCATAATTAACAGTAAGAGATGGCTAATTCCATTTATTAAAAATTACCTTTCAAGAACCTTCAATTTACTAACACATAACAGAATCTTATCCAAGTATTAACTGATAAACTATAGTCACCCAGTTAAAATTTTACATGAAGAGGAAAAAGGACAACCATGCATAGTTTTTTTAAAAAATGTTTATTTTTTTCAAAGAAAAACGGCAATAGCCAATTGGAAACCTACTTATTCTTCAACTCCAATTTTGTTCTTTAAATTTAGAAGTGACTTACTGATTTACTATTTTAAACAAACCCCCCCTTTCCCCTTTAAATGTTTACCATCTACTCGTGCTGAATCCTTCCAAGGAGATTGCTCCAGCGTATTATCTCCAGGTCCTCGCTTTGCTCCTTTTACCAAAAAATGCAAAACACAATTCCATCGTGCATCTTAAGGGCTCCAATCGTCAAAAATAGGAAAAAAAAAAAATCTTTGGAATAGCCAATTAAGTTGAATAAAAAAAAAAAAAAATCCACACGAATGCGGTTTGGTTGGGGCAGGAATCCACTCCTATGTTCCTGGTAATCTGATCCCGCTCCATGAATCCTTGTAATTCATCCTCCCTATCCTATCCACATTATGATTTGAATCCAATGATCCAGCTCCAAGGATTGGGATCCAGTGAGCCCTCTCCAATCCAAACCTTTATAACCAGCAAAACCAAAAAAGAGGAGGCAAAATGTTAGATACTGTAATCAAAAAAGGTTTCTGGGGAATGATGAGTTATGTCTGTCATCAGTTTAACAGATGTACATCAATAACTATCAAATTCCCCAAAACAAGTTTCTGAATGGTGTTCAGATAAATTTTAGAAACTTAATCATCATAGAGACTAACTGGAAGAAGCATTTTATATTTACAGTTCAACTGATAATGCCAACACTTGTTACTGTACAGCGTATTACAGGTTTTGTGGTTGCAAAAAGTTATGTAGTTGAGAAGTTTACTGGTACTGCTACCCACCCTAAGTCTAAACTAAACCTAATGCTCCCATCTGCAATTTAATTTGTAAATTAAAGTTTTAAACATGAGTCAATTATGAATATTAGTTTAAAGGGAAAGGTGAGACTTAAAAGTATTCCCAACTAGATTATCTACACCAATACATTGGAATTCTCTATTTTGCTTTCATTTTGTCTTAAAAAAATGAAATAGCAACGCTATATCAGTCACACAGAGGACATGCAGATTTAGCAGTATTGATATTATACTCTATCTGGTTGGAATTAAAGACACCCTGTACCCAACATGTACACCAACAGCAGGTCACACATTAACAGTTGTAACTAAGCACTGTGACAAATTAGCCAGTTCTTCCCACATTAGTCCCTATTAAAACAAAAAAGGGGGGAAGGGAGCAAATAAATTGTTACAAAATGGGCAATGTAATTTTGCCACAATTGCCAAGGTTTAAAGAGCAAAGCAATTGTAGCTAAAGATAACTGCATAAGATGTTTGCAAGTGTTTTAAGGTAGACGTGTATATATATATATATATATACATAATCACTTTTAACCCTTGCCTTTTAGTATAAGGTCAATACTGCCAATTTCATCTGTGACAATAGCACTTGGAGTCATACCATTGCCTCCATTATTGATCTGATCCTCCTCAATCCTCCTTTTGACAATCCTAAAATGATTGAAATGTGCTCCACAATCCTTAATCCAAAGCATTCTTAATCCATCTCTTCAGATATGTCTACAGAAAGACACATGAAAAGCAAGATAAACATAAGAACTTCCCCAGGTAAGATAACCACAAACACCCCCAACATCCCAGTTCACACAAACCAGAGCAGAATAGACATTTACACAATATCACAGTCTGAAGAGCATGGAGAGTTAACTAAATTTAAACAATCCTGTCTATGACATCACTTAAAATACAATTTATCAGACATGAGGGGAATGTAGATGTTAGGAGCAGGGGGATATTACACAAGAATGCAATTCAACACTTTAGCCCATTCTGAACAAAACAGTTTGAATTAAAAAATGAAAAGATTGTACTGAGTAAAGGAAAACTGTATACAACATGGGTTCTACAAAAAGTGTCACCAATCATCTTATGTACGAGAGCGAGATCTGCTATGACGGGGAGAATAGCGTGGTGATCCTCTGCTTCTCCTTGGGGAGTAACTGCGACTCCTGCTGTTGCTTCTGCTACGGCTTCTGCTACGACTACGGCTTCGAGATCGGGATCTTCCATAACTTGGACTTCTGGGCCCATCAACTTTAACCCGGATGTAGGCAGTTTCTCCCTATTGAATAGACAGAACTTTCGATTGAAAGATCTAAGCTTTCATCTGTCTTCAGGCATGCTGAACGAATACAATGTAACTAAAACCAGGAATCTGGTACTTTACTTGGACACCCTTGCCTGAATCTTACCTTCAAATTCCACTGTTAAGACCACTGTATCCAATTCTGGCCAAAGAAAAGAATAAGTGTAAAACCTACCTCATGAGATCTAAACTTAGTGTTATCCAGTTTTCGAACTGCATAGGTCATATCTTCTTTCCGTACAAACTCCACGACACCAGTGCCATCTCGGTAAACATCAGCATAACATACATCACCTGCTTCACGCATGTGATCCTTTAAATCCTGCCAGCTTCCACTTGGAGGCAGTCCTAAAAAAGTATTTTTTTCAATACCAATCAATCTAAATTTCACATTAAACTTAAAATTTACACTAGAACAAAGACTACTTTAAAATAAATGATTAGATTCAAAATTCTAGGTAGACAGTCGTTTATTAAAATTCTGGAATCCAAAGTCCGAAATTATCTGTAAAGTAAAGATTTTCATATCCAACCTAATGGTAAGTTAAATAAGTAGTATATTGGTACACCTCCACTACAGTAATCCTTGTTTACTAAATTCACCCAAGAAACTTAAGACCTACCACAAAAACTTGCATTTGTCAAAACTTGTCACTCAAGGAAAAACTTAAAAGTGGTTCCTGTCCCTTCTCAACAACCCTCACGAAAAAGAAACTCACCGGAGACAACCACTCTGTTTTCAGAACGCCTGGATGGAGGACCATAGCGGCCTCGGGGAGCCCCGCCACCTCCACCCCCGCCGCCGCCTCGGCCTGTACCACGGCCGCTTCGAGGAAACTCCACCCGCAGACGATATCCATCGTAATCATAGCCGTCGCGACCATACACCGCGTCTTCCGCGTCTCTGCGTGATCATAGAAAGCAAAAGGTGTAAGAATAAGACCCGGGAGGGGCAGCTAACTCAGTCAGGAACTAGCGGCCCCCGCACATGCGCACCCAGCGTGGAAGAGCCCACATGCGCTGCATAATAGGAATGGCCCCTCCCCCACCCAGAAGCACGCCAGCCTCCCGACCACTACACCAGCCCTCGGCGCCTCAGTTTCCCGCTCCGAGACGGAGAGTCCGCTCTGGCGACGTCCGTGGGCCCAGCCACCAGAGAAGCCATAGCGACTCGGCTCCTTACTCGGCTCCTGCATGGGCGATATCGTCTTACCCCCAACCTAACAGCCCACCTCCCCATTCTCTGTATCAAGGCCTTCCCCAACTACTCCAACTTATTGCCTCAAGGCGGCAAGCCCCGGACCGCCTCACCGAGGGTCCTCGAACTCAACGAAGGCGAAGGGCGGTCCTCCGCGGCGATTCTTGAGATCGATGTCGCGGATAGCACCGTATTTGTAGAACACGTCCTCAATGTCCTTGGTTCGGATGTCTGGAGGTAAGTTACCCACGTAGATGCGGCAATCGTTGTTCCCTGCCGGGCCACGAATCACACCACCTCCCGACATGGCGGCGACGAAAAGCGCGGACTCGAGAACAGGCCTTCCCACCAAGCCTAGCGCACGGCAGAGCGAGCCCGCAGCGACACCACGTCTCCCGCGGCCCCTCCAAAATGGCGCCTTTATCAGCTCGGCGCACGGATATGGGGGGAGGGAGGAAGAGAAGCGGGAGGAAGCAGCTATTCGACCTCAGTACGCACGCGCAAGAGCGTAACGGGAGCTGCGAAAGGTACGCTCACGCATGCGCGACGTCACCCTCCGCGCGAAGGGAGAAAAAAGTTCCTCGCGTCCCCTATTTGCGGAGTGGTTTGCAAGTGAAGTGACCGGCCGTTTGGTAAAAATTAATCACAGATTCCTCGTTAAAGGGGTTACTAGTCCCTGACGAGTCTTAAAAGATAGTCAGTTTTTCCAAGAATGAGTCTCTTAAAACGAGTCTGCGCCTTGAAAGCATTGGGTGAAACCTAGCCTTGAGCCTTGTCCCACAATGCTCTGCGGCGTTAACGGCCTTTGGCGGGAAAGACTGCTGGGGGCGGAGCTAAGGGGGGAGGGACCTGGCGGTTGCTCCGGAAACGCGAACATCCTTGGAGAGTGCGGCTGGTTTGGGAGCTCCGCTTCTGGTGCTTCAATGCCGAGCCAAGGCGTAACTTTGTCTTCCTGCCCTTTCTCCTCAGCACAGGCCGTGGTTTGCTTAGACAAGTGTCTGATTTAGAGCAACCCAGTTTAGAATCCTTAGTAAATACTCTACACTAAGTACCGTTCCACCGTCGGTTCAAAACTTAACTTTGTTTAGCTCAGTTAAGCACACCTTGATCGAGTGCGGTGGTTTGAGCCCTGACCAGTCAACCAGGACTCAGACCTCAGCTTCTCTTTAATCGCCTACCGCTAGGCCTAGTGCAGAGGAGAGGTCCAGTGAAGGTTTGAAGAGCTTATTGCGCCTGTTATGTATCCAACCCTTTCAACGATCAAGAAAAAGCGTGTGTGTTTGCAGAATCCTGAAGTCTGTTCCTCTTTCTGAACTCATTCCCTGCCCTTTCAGGTAATATGTAGACGAGCAAAATGGATGTGTGAGAACTGTGACCCCTGGAGACTACAGCTGCTGCTTAGGACTGATCCCACTTGCACGCTGGTCCAGGGAGATAAGAATTTGTTACATTTTTTCCAGCGACATCTGAAATCTGGATTTTTATGTGAAATGTTGGGATTTTAAAATATTAGTAATGGATTCAATTTTTAAGAAAACGCTGCAGTCATAAATATGCTAAAACATCTGCACCCTGAGTGTGAGGATTTTTTTCAGATTATGTGTTTGTTTATAACAGTCCCCAAGGATGTGAGGCAGAGATACTCTAAAACATTATTAAAACTGGACTAAGAACTCAGGGGAAATGGGAAAATAAGGGGGGAGGAATTAAGATGAAGTCATGGGTAAGGTTACTATACAAAATGCCTGCAGTAATTGCCTGGTCAGTTACTAAAGACGGACTGCAAATTTGACTCCAGTCATCCCAGAAGTCGTAGAAAAGAAGGGAACACAAGTATCTTCAAAATCCTAAGTGCCTTTGAGATTGAAAAATAAATAGCTTATTTAGGAGAAGGCCATGTCTTCTTAGTTCTAAAAGTTGATTGAGTGCATTTTACAAATGTCTCTGAGTGATCCCAAAATACAAATTCAATTTGATCCTGAACAGATTCATAGAGGATCTTTGGTAGTCCTTGAACTTTCTGTGATGGTTTCCAAAATTATGCATATATGTGCATGTTCTTTTTCTGCAAAGAGGATTTGAAATTTTAATCAGATTCTTAAAGGGGTCTGTAGATTCCCAAAGGGAAGAGAACCTCTGAAAATTTTAGAGGGAAGGACAGACTGTCTTTTAGACCATCCTTCATTGATTATCCTTCAATATTTTTGAAACTGAGCTTTTAATAAAAAAAAGAACCTGATAATTTTTAAAATGAGAAGCTGGCCAAAAAAGACACATTTCAACAAATTTATTCAGTTTCTAGCACTGTCCTGTTCAGTTAGTAGCAGAAAAGATAGTTTTTTAAAAATTGCATGCATATCATGTATTGAATAGTTATTTAGTGAGCACATTTTCTGTTATTTTATCCATCCACTTAGAATTATTTAGGCTCATCTGTTGATTAATGTTAAGTAATGATAACTGAAGTGATTTAAACATAAGTGCTTTTAATTTCAAGGCATTTTTGTTCCAGAAAAATAAGAAAATTGTGAATTTGCTTTGATTTATTCTTGTCTAATTTCATGCAGTCACTTCTGATGTTCAGTTCAGAGGAATACAAGTAGAATTTAATATGGAGTGAATAAGACATTCTTGTTCCTCTGTTGACTTACTGTATTTGAATGTAACCAAATTATAGATTCTGGGGTCCATGATGAAGTCAGGATGTAGCAGGAAAAATCTGAATGGCTGTTTATCAAGGTCTCCCAGGATAACATTAGTTTGGTGACTATTAGAGTTAAGGGTGTGATTTTTATTTTTTTTAAGATTTATTTATTTGAGAGAAAGAGCATGATCGCAGGGGTAAGGGGCAGAGGGAGGAGAGAAAGAATCTCAAGCAGAATCCCGGCTGAGCACGGAGCCCACCGCAGGGCTTGATCTCAGGATCCTGAGATCACGACCTGAGCCGAAACCAAGAGTCAGAAGCTTAATCAGATTGAGCCACCCAGGTGCCCTGAGGGTGTGGTCTTAATATCAGTATCCCAGAGTTGATTAACATATTTTAGTCCACAAGAATAAAAAAAAACAAGACAGCAGGTAAACCAAACCATTTGTTTATTTGTTGGGTGGTGGGGAGTAGGGGGAGCAGATTCATTTTTGGTGACAGGATGCTCCGATTGTACACACCAGGATAACTCTTCGCAGGTCTGGAAAACAAATCAGGCAGTTGCTTAGTAAATGAGGAATTCAAGCAAAATGAGGCAAATTGTTTTGAGAGATCTCGTTCAGACAATGGTGAGACCTGAGTATACCTCTTCCAAGACAGGAAAATTCATACTGCCCTGGATTTTGTGTGTCTGTTTCCAGGATAATGATACTGTGTAAAGATTGGCAATTCTTTTTTTTTTTTTTTTCTTTTTCAAAGTAGGCTCGACATCCAGCACGGACCCCAATACAGGGCCCGAACTCAGGACCCTGAGATCAGGAGCTGAGATAAGATCAAGAGTCAGACGCTCAACCGAATGAGCCCTGGCAATTCTCTTTCCGTAGGCTGATCTTCACATAAACCTTGTCTAAGCAGCATACTGGACAATCGATTAGATTTCTGATTTCCAACCACTTCCCATTTGCCTCCCGAGATTACATCCTCATCTGAATTAGGGGTTCAGAGTGTTTGTCAACTCCTTCCTCGGTTACTCATTCACTGGCAGTTTTAGGGATTGTTCCCACAGCTAGCTGATTTATGGAGTCTGCATTGTACCAGCTTAATCTCAGAAGTTGCCATATTTTCAACACTGTTGTTGCTGTTTATAAAAAGTTACTTCCTCAACTTTTAAATGTTTTCGATTCAATCTGGTAAACTATATACAAGTGTCAGCACTGTATTTTACCCTGGAAATATTTGCTTGAGGAAAAAATAGGGTTGAAGTCACAGAACCCATTTTTTCAGTTAGTTGCCGAACACTTAAATTCTCTAAACCTGTGGTGACAGTTACGCAACTCTGTAAATATACTAAAAATCATTGAATTGTACACAAAGCGAGTGAATTATATAGTATGTAAATTATAACTCAATAAAATTGTTTTTCAACATGACTGGGGAAAATTATTTACAAAATCAGCAAAATCACTCTCCAGTACCATTTCTCTAAAGGTATTGTAGGAGATAGGGAGTATTGTAGAGTAATTTGCGCTGAAATGTGGCTTTCCAAATCTGGAAATTCTGTTTTCCATATTCATGTGTCAATCCTTACCGTCTTCCTTGGAGATAACAGTTACTTTTACTGGGTAAAGAGACAAAAGATTAGGAGTACTTGATTCTCCTGGGTACAGGAGTTTCCTCCAGGAACTGTTGATTTGCATGACTCTATTCCCTTGTTCCACTTGTTTTAGTGCTCAATATTCTTTGAAAAAGGAAGAAACAGTATATATCTTTTTATTTCATTTGTATTTGTCTCATCTCTAGTAAACTATATTTTTGAGGACAGATTTCTGCTTTAACTTCTTTATTACCGGTAAAATCTCTGTTAAAATGATATTACTGACAATTTACTGACTGCTTTTTGAAAGAGGTGGGCCATTAGATGAGCAGAATGTTGTTTCTATGGAAACCTCGTCATGTTGCTACAAGTGGATAGACACAATGGGTACAAGGATTGTTTTCATTTCACAGTGTAAAAATGATGGCCGCTTTATAGGCCCAAATAGGTCCTCTAATAATGTAGTCTTGGTAATCTTTTTTGAGGACTGGCTTCCCTTATTCTTTGGGTCCTTTTGTTTTGTTCTTGGCTAATTCTTCCCATCATTAATAACAATAAGATATGATTTTGCCAGAAACCAGCTTTTAAGATGATCTGTTATAAAGAGATGTATTTTCACCACATCTTCCTCTTCCTATTAATATTATGACTCCCTCTTTTTGCTCAGTTCTTCCCCTTAAAAATTAAAACTGCAGTTCCTGTTGTACATTTCCTAATTGGAGTAAATGGCTCTTTAAGGAATTTTATAAAAAACGTGGCAGATATGCTTTTTTTGCCAAAAATGCTACCTTTTTTTGACAAATCTTACAGCCTGAGTCCAATGTAAGTGTTAGCTATGATTATTAGTAGCACTGGTATTAGAGGTTAATAATGCTACCAAGTATGCTGGAAATGATTTCAATAAAATTTATTTATATGAGGTTTTGGTTTTTTCTTTATTCTAAAAGGTATCCCAGATTAGCTGAAAAGTCTCAGAATTAACTTTTCTAGATTTACTTGCAGAGTGGAGTCGTTGCAACTAGACTACATGGCCCACAAGCCTAAAATATTTACTGTCTGGCTCTTTATGGAAAAAGTTCACCAATCTCTAACCAAGAAGGAAATGACTTGCTTTTGTGATTTTTACTTAAACTGAATCCAAAAATTCAGTTTTGTCATGGCCTCCCCCCCCCCGTTGTTTTTGTCATGGGTAATATTTTACATTGTTAACATTTGTCACCATAACTAATACACTTTTTAAAATTAATACATTTTTTTTACACATGCTTCATCAGCCATTACTATAATTTAGCAATAGGGTACCAAGAACTGGTGGAAACCAACTGCCCTGCCAGTGGGAACAGCTTTGAAGAGGAGGTGTTCTGCTCCATTGGTTTGCATTCTTTTGTAGTCTAGTTGACTCAAAATTGCCAGTGCAAGAGTGCAGGTTTGTGTAACCATTCTTTTTTTTTTTTTTTTAAGGAGGGTGGTGGTCACAGCACCTTCCTTTTTTTTTTTTTTTTTTAAGATATTTATTTAACAGAGAGACAGCCAGCGAGAGAGGGAACACAAGCAGTGGGAGTGGGAGAGGAAGAAGCAGGCTCCCAGCAGAGGAGCCCGATGTGGGGCTTGATCCCAGAACGCTGGGATTATGCCCTGAGCCAAAGGCAGACGCTTAACAACTAAGCCACCCAGGCGCCCCTGTGTAACCATTCTTGCATTAAAGTAATGTGGCATGCAGAGTTCATAACAGGTTTTGTTCTAAGTAAATATTACTGTCCACTCATTGTGGAATTTGCAGATGAAATTTCCAAAATTTGCAGATTATATTCTACAGTTCTGGGATCCCACCAGCTTTCAGGCTGGTACTGGCACCGCCCTGCTGGCCCCAGAGGTGATACCTGTGTAGTCTACAATCTATACCCATGCCCATGGGGCTCTTCCTTGTCTGGCTTGCACCTGCTTCCATGTGGCCAGGAGCCATTCTGCCTCTCCAGCTGTAATTCCTTCCAAGTTATTTTCTACTCTTTGTGGAATCCAGCCTCCAGGGGAGAAAAAAATTCTTTCCTTTGGCTCAGAGTCTCCATTTCCTGTCTTAGGATCTATCTTTATATGAGATGAGAGTGAGAATGCTTGCCTTTAGAGGAACTTCCTCTCTCCTGCAGGAATATACCTCTCCCTCCATCTCATTCATCAGGTCTTAATGAGCCAACATGGATTTTCTGAAGTCTGGATTGTTCACAATTAGCGCCACATGTAGGACAATCTCGGTACATAGTCAAGGATGAACCTTGCCAGCGAAACATAGTCCAGTACATTTTTCCTTTTCCAGTTCCAGTTCCTCTAATGAGAGTTGAAAAACAAGTCTGGATTTCCTTTATGTGGCCTTTTGGATCTCAGGTTCTGATGCAGTGCAAGCCACATCTTAAATCACATACTCATCCCCACAAAAACATCTACATCAGTGACAAGGTAAGAAATATTTCTATCTGTACATTCCTAAGCCCCCATAATAATTTTACAGTGGTGGGGCACCTGGGTGGCTCAGTCGGTTATGCGTCTGCCTTCCGCTCAGGTCATGATCCCAGGGACCTGGAATCAGAGCCTCACACGAGCCTCCCTTCAGGCTCCTGGGAATCGGCTTCTTCCTCTGCCCCTCCCCTTGTGCTCCCTCTCTCCCTCTCTCTCTCTCAAATAAAATCTTAAACCAGATTTTTTTTTTACAGTGGCATAGCATATATTCGCCAAGCACAATTTATATGCCCAAGTAATATATTCAGCTTCTCTATCTAAAATAATCTGCATTTTAAAAAAAGCTTTCTTTATAGTTTTTCTCAAAATGAGCAAGTGGGTGTTGCTTTAAATTTGTGCAACTAGAAAGCCCCATTAGGTAGGCTTCTTAGCACAAAAGAAACAGTTTAAAGGATTATTCAGATCTTTCACCTTTATGAATAGAATAACTGCTCATCACTCTACCTTTTTTTTTTTAGTTTCAACTAAATACAGATTAAAAAGAAATTATAGGCATGTCTTCCAATAATATCAAGTCACTGTTCCAGAGTGTTTCTTACAAATTCTTAGTTTGCAAGTACACATATGAATATTTGGGGCTGTAGTTAAAATTCCATCTGACAATGTACTCTTCAAATACTCTGATTGCCCCTTAAGAAAATCTCTCTCTCGTTGTTGATGCAGCAATTTGTATTCAACCATCTGAATGCCAAAGCCACGCCCCCACAGATTCAGTCTTGCCTGCAGAGCGCCTATCATTTTTGAGCCTTTGTCCTAAGTCAGAGGGATAAAGCAATAGAGGCTCTCACCAAACATGATTTGCATTGTACCAAGTTCTTAAAGTGGTTTCCAAAGTTTACACCGCTATGAACAGTAAAAAAATAAAACCTCCCTATATCAACCAACTTCTGTTAGGTAAGCCTTCAATTATAAAACAACCCCCAGAAATTTCAGTGGCTTCCCAAAAGGTTTAGTTCTTACTTGTTATCTAATGGCAACCAAGGGCGAGCAGAGGCGCTCCCCTCCATTTCTGCTTCTGGAATCCAGCAGTCTGGTCTGGTGTGATGGGCTTTTGTTTAAACCCCTTATACCATCGACGAGCTGTGTGATTTTGCATAAGTTCCTTAACTTGCTTACGCCTCTGTTTCTTCATCTATAAAATGGGGATAATAAGGGTACTTTTAGGGTTGTTGTAAAGATACGAATGTGATAACATGTAGAAATCAACTAGTAGTAGAGTGCCTTGCACACAGAAGCTCTCACTGATCTCCCATTGCTTTTCCTTCAGGCTCTGAACACCTGTGCCCTTGGATTATCAACATTTGTGCTTCAGATGTTGGTCCGCTTTACTATTCTTTGGAGGGAGGAATAAATAAAACTCAACTTTGTCTTGTGACTAACTTGATATTGTGGGGATATAGCTTGGTAGAAAGGAGGTTGAAGTTCTTGTCTTAATTAAGTTTGTTTGTTCTCAGGGCAGAGATGTGGCCTATGCCGGAAAAAAAAAAAAAAAGGTGAGAAATTCCCTCCATGTATCACATAGAGAAAGAAGAGTGTCCCTGGCCTCTGGGAGGTTGCAGGGCACATCGTCAAGTGCTACCCAAATACATAATTGGAGGAAATATGATATAGCTCTTTTGCCTTTCTATGTTCCTGAAGAATGTCTCCCTTGTGGAAAAGCTGACAGGATGATAAAAACCTCCTAATTAATGTAATGCTTTCCTCTGTTGCTCAGAGCTTGTGTGTGTGTGTGTGTGTGTGTGTATGTGTGTGTGTGTGTGTGTGTGTGTGTGTGTGTGTGTGTGTTTAAAAACTAGTTGGAAAAACATCTCAGGTTCCTCCTCGCTGATCTGTTGCGTGGGCTGTGCCACGACCTATTCTTATTATAACAGTACGGACTCCGGAAGTGAGCAGGTCTGAATTTGAATCCTGACACCTTCACATGCTTGTTCTGTGATCCGGGGCATCTAAATGAATGTCCCTTTATTCATCAATTCATCTATTCGTGTATTCATTCTCATTCTGAACATTTATCGAGCGCTCTTGCTACGCCAGGCCCCGGGCTGGACTTGAGGGGTACAAGCGTAAGGAAACATGACACCAGCCCAGGACAGTTTGCCGTCGGTCTACCACGGCAGCCTACAAAGTTTCCTGGCCGCTCATACCACCACGAAAACAGTTTTGAGCACAGGCCTCTCACGTACGTACATTTTTAGATATTATGTAATGACTTCTGCACTGTCGTATTGTGTACATAATAAGACGTGATTACAAAACATGATATTTTAGGGGTGACCGGGTGGCTTAGTCCGTTGAGTGTCTCTTGATTTCGGCTCAGGTTGTATCTTGGGGTTGGGGGATTAAGCCCCCCGTTGGGCTCTCCGCTGGGCATGGAGCCTCTTGAAGATTCTCTCTCTCTCCCTCTGCCCCTCCCACTCTCTCTTCCTCTAAAAAAAAAAAAGTATTTTATCACATACTACCTGGGTGTATAAACCCAATTTTAAAGGCCACTGGTCTAGTGGTAAGCTTCTCTGAACTTCACTTTCTTTCTGTTTTGTTGCTTTTGCTGTTCCGCGACTTAACGCGTTTGCTCTAGGCTAGTGGTGTTTCCGATGGCGGGCTTCTCCTGGTCTTTCAACTCCTTTAGTCCTCTGCTGGCCGACTTTGCTGTGAGGGCAGAAGCGGCGCTGCTGGTCCAGGTCCCTCCAGCTACGTTTTCCTGAGGGCACCGCAAAGCCAGATCCCCACAGCTCATCTCCTCCTCTTGGTTTTGCCACAGAAGGAGCAGGTGTACTTGGTGTACTGGCTTATTTCAATCTTCTTTTTCTGAGGAAGGCACCAGAACGGGTCCCATATTTACCAACGATTCCAGCCTTCTTGGTGCGTGTAGCCGTGTCCCCGCAAACTAGGTCTGAGCCCAGAGACGAAGAGAGGCAGTTAAACTTCACTTTCTTCATCTTTAAAATTGTGATGATGAGATCTTTCTCATGGTATCATTGCTCATTTATTCACTCAACAACTTGCATTGAGCACTCTCCAATATTAGATTCTGTCTGAGGGACTGGAGGGAGCGATAAATGTCAGTTGTACTTTTTAATGTCTAAGGGGAGATTTCTGTTGGAGGGGGTTCCTATTTATACTTATGTTTTAATTGATATTCAATATATTAAAATTCTTATCTAGTTTTTCTTAAGTCTTTAAGATCAACTTCAACATCTTGGTAATTATTAATCCTGTCATAGGTTGTATAAAGATAAGTTCCATTACTTTTACTTATTCTATGATTAATGCTCAATACTTACATTGAAAAGATTAAGTCCTCAACATTTAGCATGCTGAGTAAGTAGTTCATCGAGTTTCACGAAACATTTAAAGTAATTACATATTTAGTATAACTGATTCTCTCAAACCTTTTTCAAATTCCTAACATTAGTCCGATATTAGGGTTCAATGTAGGAAGCGAACATACTCTAGGTGTCTTAAGCAGAAAGGGGTTAAATATAGGACATTAGATAATTGTCAAATTGTTGGGAGCAGTGGAGGAACGGACTCAAGGCATACCTCTTGGGTGACTTCCACAGCACTGCAGAACTGATCTATCAAGGATGTGGCTCCTCTGTCACCATCAGGAAACTGGAGATCAGAGGCCAGAACCTGAACTACTGAGACAAAAAAATCCTGCATACTGCCTAAGACGCCATTCAGGGGTCGTAGAACTGGGACGAGGAAGTCATAGCAGCCACCACCACAATTACAATTGCCTTGTCACTGAATGGCGCTCTGGGGCTGCCACTGCCGCGCTTGTCTGTCAACACTCAAGAAGCTAGAGACTGGATACTGGCAACCCCAAATTAAAGCAGCGCTACACACCGCAAAGTGTCCGGAAGGCGGACTTAGCCACACTTCTGTCTTCGGTCTTATTGGGTCATTGTTGCTCATGTGTATGTTGCGCTCCTTCTAAGTGAATTGAAACCTCCAGGAGGGGCGCCTGAGTGGCTCGGTCGTTTGGGCATTTGCCTTCGGCTCCGGTCATGATCCATGGGATCGAGCCCGCCTTGGGCTCCCTGCTCAGTGTCAAACCTGCGTCTCCCTCTCCCTCTGCCTGCCGCTCCCCCCGCTTGTGTCTCTTTTTATTTATTTGACAGAGAGAGAACATAAGCAGGGGGAGCGGCAGGCAGAGGGAGAAGCAGGCTCCCAGCCGAGCAGGGAGCCCGATGTGGAGCTTGATCCCAGGACCCTGGGATCATGACCTGAGCTGAAGGCAGACACTCAACCGACTGAGCCACCCAGGCGCCTCTAAATTAAATCTTAAAAAAAGAAAGAAAGAAAGAAAGAAATCTCCAGGAGAAAAGGTGTCATGTTTTCTTTTTTTCAGCCTGTAGCACAGGCACACAGTGGTTGCTCCATAAATGCACACTGATGCTTGGGTAGTCAATATATTGACATTCGATACTGTTGTTTTGATGTCCTGGTTTTGATTATCTTAATCTTCCATCTCCTTCAGCTTAATTTCTAGTGTGTCAACCATAAGCAACTGAGCATGCACAGTAAGTATTATTGACATTGGAAAGAACTGGATCGTTTCCATTGGCAATTGTCAGAGACATTCACTGTGGACCTTACTATGTAGCTATTTTGCTACTGATAATAGATGTTTAGGAGTGGCTGTCTATAGCAGGAAGTTTTATAATTTGTTGTATTAGGGCAGCAGTACATCTAATTGGTATAAGTTCATTTATACCCTGAACCCTCACTGTGTAAGTGTGTTGGGAATGGTACCCATACATGGCACTTATGGCCGTCATGCAAATTTAATACAAAGCAAAATTTCCTGATGTAACACTACTTAGCAACCTAATAATTATAAAATTTTATTTAGAAAATTAACCAATTTCTCTTCAACTTTTCAGATTAAAATCACAAATATTCATCAAACTTTTCCAAACAAGCATGGTTCTAGAAGACTTCTGGTTTTCGGATGGCAGTATATAGACATTTCTGTCCCATTGTCATCTCAGAAAACACAAGAACAAAGACCAGATACAAAATCAATCTTTGATAAAACTCAGGAGACGTCTGAGGCATATACAGGGAAGTAGAAACTGGGAAAAGTAGAAGTGGGAAGTCAATGAGTGACTTGGCGGACTGGCAGAGTCCCAGCAGGGCACCCAAAACGAGCTGAATTCCCTCACACAACCTATGAAAGACTCCGAAACAGGGTACCAGGTACCTGAGTGGTGGAGGCTGACACAGAAGATAGACTCTGGAAAATTCTGATTTGACCAAAAGCAAAAGAACTGTAGCCAATTCTCCCTACAGTCAAGTACTGCCCTTCTATAGGCTGCTTCCAATCAGCTTTTTAGTACCTACTCATAAATGTGAATGGCCGGTCAAGGACTGCCAGACGTTTAAGGAAAATGTCCAGTAAGAAAGAGGGAGACTGAAACAAGTAAACAGGAAAAAAGGAGAGCAGACATTGCGTGTGCGTGGTGTGTGTACAAAACAGTCATGGAGTAAGAAAGGAACACTCTGAAACTTTAAAGTTTGATAGTAAGAATTCAAGAACTAAAACTAGGGATTAAAAAGTAAAATCAAGGAGACTTCTCAGAAACTAGAAAAGTAACTAGATGACAATAAGGAGAGAAAAGATAAGAAAATTAGAGAATTCAAGAAGTTTAAAAACTAATGAGTGTTCCAGAAAAAAAAGGCAGAATAGTAGGGAGAATATTATCAAAGAGATAGTACAAAAATACTTTCCAGAACTAGAAGATATGAGTCTTCCAATGGATAGAGATCACCAAATGCCCAGTACCATGAACAAAAATGAAACTCTCAACAAATTCTATCATTATGAAATTTTAGAAAACCATAGGTAAAATATCCTAAGATCTTTTAATGAAAACAAAATAGATCACCTACCACACCCTCCCTCTCAGCCCTGAATCAGAATATCATTCGATTTCTCAGTAACAACCCTGGAGCAATAAACAACAATACTAAACAACTAAAACAACAATAACAACAATGGAACAGTGCCCTGACATTTCTGGGTAAAAATTTATTTTCAATGTTCAATTCTATACACATCCAAACTCTCGATCTTGAGTGAAGCCAGAATTTTCAGTGATGTGTCTTCCAGTCATTATTTCTTGGGAAGGTGCTGAAGGATATGTTCCACTAAAAGAAAGAAGTAAACCAAGGAAAAAGAAGACCTTGGATGCAGAGAACAAGAAGTTTACATAGAGAGAGACAAAGGAATTTCCAGCATGATGTCAGAGAGCACACCCAGGAGGACGATTCTGCAGCTCCTTTTGAGGACAGCTAGTCTGGATTGGAGCAGGACACCGAAAAACTGCAGGTGTCGTGTCTCTAGCAAAGGGAAAAAAGTAACGGATAGGTCATCTGGCAAAAATGACCATGTAAAACTTGTATTGAAACATTTCAGTATCAAGGAGTATTGCAAAATTTAATGCTAAGTTCAAAGAAATTTAAGTCCATGAAAAATGAGGTTGGTGTATCCATACAATGGGATATTACTCTGTAATTAAATGAGCTATGAAAAGACATGGATGAATTTTAAATGCATACTGATAAGGGAAAGAAACCAGTCTGAAAAAAACACATACTGTATGATTCCAATTATATGACATTTTGGAAAAGACAAAACTATGGAAATGATGAACAGATCAGTGGTCATCAGGGGTTTAAGAGGAGGGGAGTGAAACACATGGGTTCCTTAGGGTGGTGAAACTATTCTGTGTGATGTTCTAATTGTGAATATAAGACATTAAAACCTATAGAACTTTTCCAAAAACCCATGGAACTTTACAGCACAAAGTTCAATTCATGCAAATTTTAAATGTGATCTAGGAGGTTGAGGGAACCCAGTATAAAATGCATAGTGTGACAAACAAATCTAAATGTATTGCAAATATATGAAGCAACCTCTCTGGACGGAGTGGGAGACTAAAGGTCTGAACTAGGTAACTTTGGAAATGAATGCAGTCTGTAAAATGAAAGACAAAAGGCACTGTACATAAGCACTGTATACAGACTGATAAAAAAACAACAACTAGGTGCTTCCTGGGTTAATAATTCTGAAAAATCTGTGTGTGTGTATTGCAATCGAATCAGTAAATAAGTGGATGGCTGATGGTGAGAGCTATGTTCTCATTGGAGTGGGAGCTTATAGATAAGTAAGGGGCAGATGCAAGGATGATCCATGTGGTAATTGGAATAGAGTTGGAGATGGTATGAACTCATGTTTATATAGAGAGACTCAGCTACATATAGAAATATTTAGGGGCGCCTGGGTGGCACAGCGGTTAAGCGTCTGCCTTTGGCTCAGGGCGTGATCCCGGCGATCTGGGATCGAGCCCCACATCAGGCTCTTCTGCTATGAGCCTGCTTCTTCCTCTCCCACTCCCCCTGCTTGTGTTCCCTCTCTTGCTGGCTGTCTCTCTCTCTGTCAAATAAATAAATAAAATCTTTAAAAAAAAAAAAAAGAAATATTTATAGATCTGCGGGTATACACGGATTAGTACACAGTGTGTATCTCCTATCTCTGCCAGCCGGGAGGGCCTAGAAGCAAGACAACCTAGTAGCAGTGAGCACACTAGCACCTAGATATTGGCTTCTAATACCATTCTCCAACAGGAGGAACCAGGGTTCCTTGGAGAAATGACTGACTCTAAAACTGGATCAGGAAAAATACAATATGGGCCTGTAGCATTTTGTAGTAGCAGAAGGTAAAAGAACGCCTAAAAAAAAAATTGGGGGCGCCTGAGTGGCTCAGTCGATTTGGCGTCTGAGTCTTGATTTCAGCTCAGGTCATGATCTCAGGGTTGTAGGGTTGAGCCCTACGTCAGACTCTGAGCTCAGCAGGAAGCCTGCTTGAGATTCTCTCTCCCTCTGTGGGCCCTCCCTCCCCCGCTCTTTCTTAAGTATTTTTAAAATAAAATAAAATAAAATTTAAAAATCCCAATGATGGGATTTCCCTTCACCCCCAAATTTCCAATGATGGAAATATGTCAAAAGGACACAGGAGCCACCTGACAGAACTCCTAATGGCCAAGCTGGAACAATTTAAAAATAATGAAAAAAAAAGTTGTATTGGATGATAACCCAAGTATAAAAAATAGATATCCGTGGGGCGCCTGGGTGGCACAGCGGTTGGGCGTCTGCCTTCGGCTCAGGGCGTGATCCCGGCATCATGGGATCGAGCCCCACATCAGGCTCCTCCGCTATGAGCCTGCTTCTTCCTCTCCCACTCCCCCTGCTTGTGTTCCCTCTCTCGCTGGCTGTCTCTATCTCTGTCAAATAAATAAATAAAATCTTTAAAAAAAAATAGATATCCGTGAGTCCATACTGTATAAATAAATGATTGAATAAGTGGGGAGAATAGACAAATCTCCCACATAGAAGAATTCCAAATAATTTATGTGGAGCTAACTCCCCACTCATTAAGCAGGCCGAACATAGTGACTTCCTTCCACAGAGTATAGTATAGAAATGGGGAGGGGGGAGAGCTAACACTCCCGTAAGCCAGAAGATCAAAGTTAATGCCAACAGTGATAAGTCATATCAATAATAGGTCCTCTTGGTGTGATCTGATGAGAATGGTCTTCCTCCCCCAAATAAATTACCCCAGTCTAATTGTGACAAAAACATAAGACAAGGGGCACCTGCGTGGCACAGCCAATAAGCGTCTGCCTTCGGCTCGGGTCGTGATCCCAGGGTGCTGGGATCGAGCCCCGCATCGGGCTCCCTGCTCTGCAGGAAGCCTGCTTCTCCCTCTCCCACTCCCCCTGCTTGTGTTCCCTCTCTCGCTGGCTCTCTCTCTCTCTGTCAAATAAATAAATAAAATCTTAAAAAAAAAATACCCATAAGACAAGTCCTACTTGACAGTTATTCTACAAAATACCTGACTAGCATTCTCAAAACTGTCAAAGTCATAAACACAAGGAGGGTCTGGGAAACTCTCAGATCCAGAAGGAGTCCAAGGAGACAGGATCCTGGAACAGAAAAAACAAAACAAAACATTAGGGAAAAACTGAGGAAATCTGAATAGAATATTGACTTTAGTTAATAATGCATCATTATTGATTCACTAATTGTGACAACTATACCCCAGTGTAAGTAATGTAAGTTGTTAATAATAAGGGAAACCAGGTGGAGGCCTTATGGAATCTCTCTGTATCTTTGCAATGGTTCTGTAAGTTTAAAACTGTTCTAAGATAGAAATGTTTATTTTTAAACTGAGTTAATTATTAATTCAGGGGAAACTAAATAGGTTTACAAGAGATGAAGTAAAACCGCAGTATACTGTTGGATCGGCCTTGACCGATATTTACATAGTCATGGTAACTAAAATGTGAAACGTGGATCCAAGAAAAAATTGTGATATAACTGTATTTGAAAGTTGGATGGGGGGGGTGTAAGAAAGTTAAGCACACTCATATATCTTCAGAAGTCACTGGATACTATCTGCAATTGATGAATCAAAAGAACAGTATATCGCAGAAACGTGGAGGTTATTACAAGAAGAACTAGAAGAAAGAAAAGTGTTTACCGCTGGAATTGACTAGAAACTATTGTTTTTTGTTGTCTCAAGTCACTATTTTACTTTTTAAACTATGTTAGAGAGTCGAGTTTACATTGCAAAGCATGGAGTACTTGGATAAGAATTTTAAAATATTGTGTCTAATGACAATAAACATTTCAAATGAAAATCACACGTTTGATAGGTTAAATTCTCTAATACGTTGGCTTTTCTAAAACATTTCAAACATCTACATCATCGATACCTTCATCAGACGGTAAAAAGCTCTGACCTAAGAGAAGCCAGCCAGATAGACTTATTTAAAGACTCGGGACCACGATATAGTTCTAGATTGGAATTACAGTAAGATGTTCTGTACTGAGACCCTGGTTCTTAGTTACTAATTCCACGATGAGTCTACCTAAACTCCAGGTTTTCATGCCGATCTCTTCTTACAGTTCCAGAAATACCACCTGCAGGCGGGACAGTCTCCTGCTCCAGTTTCAGCACATAGCACAACTACACATTTATTTGAAAAACTGTCACGGGCCCCTGGCTGACTCAATCAGTCGAGCCTGTGACTCTTGATCTTGGGGTTGTGGGTTCGAGCCCATGGTAGAGATTACTTTAAAAAAAAATTCTTAAAAAAAAAAAAAGCACACAGATGCCTTAATTTTGTTATGTATATTTTACCAAATATTAAAAAATCCTTTTTCCCCTTAGTAAAAAATGGTAATCTTAGGCATAAATAGGCCTCTGAATGTGGTAACTTTTTTTTTTTCACATGAACGGTAGTACTTGCTACATGTAGAAGAGGAAAAAAAACCCAGACCCCCCCCGGCCCCCGCTTCCCCCCCACCGCAGTCTCCTCTGTCATTCTGGATTCTACGCTCAGTGTGGACCCAGCACAATTGCTCCTCGACATCTACTCTCTTGACGCCCCAGGGCAATCCTTGTCCCCGCTCGTGCCCAGTACCTGCGAAACAGAATGGGTTGTGCTGCTGTCTGTGTCGGGGACAGGATGCGATGGATTTGAGTGGCAGAGGGTTTAGGGAAGAGAAAAGGCTAACTTGTGAAATCCTTTCTCGCAGGTAGCATAAAGGCAATAGATTCTTACATAATGTAGTATTTGCCCACAGTGCCAAGGGTCCATTTTTCTTGCTTCTCTTTATGTGCCATTTGTGGTTCACGCTAACTAGTGTGGTATTTGCAAAAGTTACACAGAGGGACTGACAAAGGCATTGCAATATTGAACAACAACTGTTGCTCTTCACTATGCATGTATGTAGGTAGCATGATGTGTGAAGCATGATGCCCATCGTTTACATGAGTCACTACATGGACGTTGAATGCTAGAATAGGGAACAGTTTTAGTTTTAAAAAGATAATAAGATTTGGGGCGCCTGGGTGGCACAGAGGTTAAGCGTCTGCCTTCGGCTCAGGGCGTGGTCCCGGCGTTGTGGGATCGAGCCCCACATCAGGCTCTTCTGCTATGAGCCTGCTTCTTCCTCTCCCACTCCCCCTGATGTGTTCCCTCTTTCGCTGGCTGTCTCTATCTCTGTCGAATAAATAAATAAATAAAATCTTAAAATAAAAAGATATTAAGATTTAATTAAAATTCCCCCAACTTAAAACATCCATTTTATTCAAAGTATTTTAATTGAAATGTTGGTATTTGCTTATTATAATTTGAATTTTCTTTTAATTTTAATAGATAATTTCAATTTTTAGAGGAAACGTGAAGACATGAATATGGCTTTACATTTTAAATATTTGACATGTACTTTAACATTTTTGATGAAATGTATTTAAATTGTATATATTTTGAATAAAATGACATTTTGTTTTTTAATTTTTTTAAAGATTTATTTGAGATAGAGTATTTGAGAGAGAGAGAGAGAGCATGCAAGTGAGCATGTGAACGAAGGGAGGGGCAGAGGGAGAGGGAGAGAGAGAATCCTCAAGCAGACTCCCCATTGAGCATTGAGCCCAAATAGGGGCTTGATCCCAGGACCCTGAGATCATGACCTGAGCTGAATCAAGCGTTGGCCGCTCAATCCACTGAGCCACCCAGGAGCAACTTAATGTTTTAAATTGGAGGTTGGCAGGTCTTTTCCGTAAAAAGCCAGATAGTAAATATTTAGGGATAGGGGCCTGTGATCCCTGTTGCAACTATTCCACGGTGCTGTTGTGGGGGAAAGCTGCCAAGGACGATAAGGAAATGAATGCGTATGATCAAGTGACAGTAAATATTTACTTACAAAACGTGGTGGGCTGCATTTGCCCAGGGGGCCTAATTTGCTGACCCTCGCTTTAGATCATTACTATCAACAGAATACAGATTAAGTGAAAAATATGGATTATAACAGTATAACTTGTGATTTTGCAAAAAAAATAATCTTATAGAATAAAGATAGGATTTATTAATTAAATATGTCTCTATTTTATAATTTACCCAAAGTTACCATACATAAACAGAATGCCCAGAGAAGCAAGTAATCATCTTCATGGCTTCGCGTTGGCTGGGCAATGATTTCTTAGATATGACATCAAAAGCACAAAGGACAAAAAGAAAAAAAAATTAACTAAATTGGACTTCATTGGAAGTCAAAACATTTGCTTCCAAGGACAACATCAGAAAGGTGACAAAACCCTACAGAATGGGAGAAAATGTTCACAAATCATATCTCAGATAAGAGAACGTGTATCTAGAATATATAAAGAACTGCTACAACTCAGTAATAAAATGACAGCCCAATTTTTAATTAGACAAAGGATCCAAATAGACATTTTCCCAGAGAAGATACATAAATTGCCAATAAGCACATTACAAAAGATGCTCAACATTATTAGCGTCAGGGAAAGCAAATTAAAACCACAACGCGAGGGGCGCCTGGGTGGCTCAGTCAGTTGAGTGTCCGGCTCTTGGTTTCAGCTCGGATCATGATCTTGGGGTCCTGAGATCAAGCCCCTAGTCGGGCTCTTCGCTTAGTGGGGAGCCTGCTTGGGATTCTCTCTCTCCCTCTCCCTCTGCCTCTCTCCCTGCTCACACACAAACACACTCTCTCTCTCAAATAAATAAATCCATCTTGAAAAAAAAACCACAATGAGATACCACTCCATACCTACTAGGATGGTTATAATAAAAAGTCGGATAATAACAAGTGCTGGCAAGGAGGTGGAGAATTAGAACCCTCCTATACTGCCGGTAGGAATGCTGCAGCTGCTTTGGAAAACAGTCTGGTACTTCACCATATGCTACGACCTAGGTAACCATAGACCCAGCACTTCTGTATATAGTCTAGGACATAGGAAAACAGACGTCCACACAAAAACCTGTACATGAATGTTTATAACAGCATTACTCATAATAGCCAAAAGGTTGAATAACCCAAACGTCCATCAACTGGTGAACAGATAAACAAAATGTATATCCAGACAATAGACTATTCCCTGGCAATAAAAAGACATGTAGTGCAACATGCTACAACACGGATGAAACTTCACTTATATGAGCAGTCTAGAATAGATGAATGAGACAAAGTAGATTAGTGGTTGCCTAGGGTGGGCGTTGGGAGAAAATGTCGGTGGGGGGGTGTCTGCCTAGGGATATGGGATTTCTTTTTAGGGTGATGAACATATTCTGGAATTAGATAGTGGTGATGGTTGCACAACCCTGAACATACTAAAAACCACTGAATTGTATATTTTATTATTTTATTTTTTAAGTTTATCTCCACACCCAACATGGGTCTTGAACTCACAATCCCGAGATCAAGAGTCACATGCTCTTCCGACTCAGCCAGCCAGGCGCCCCTGAATTGTATATTTTAAATGGGTGAATTGTATGGCATGTGAATTATATGTTACTAAAACTGCTATTTAAAAAGTGCGATCTACAGGGCACCTGGCTGGCTCAGTCAGGAGAGCATGCGACTCTTGGTCTCAGGGTCATGAGTTCGAGCCCCACTTTGGGAGTAGAATTTACTTAAAAAAATATGCCATCTAGCACTGTGCCTGGCCTATGCCTCTTCCCCAAACCTCCTGACCTGGGACACCCCTGAAAGACTTGCTAGATTATTTCACCTCTGACAGGATTTTTACCCACCACCATCTAGGTGACCCTGTTTTCTCTCTCTACACAAACGCCACACCTTTAGACTTTGCCCTTTCTTTTTTGCTTCCCACTGGTCACCAGCAAAGGAATTTCCTAGGATAGGACAGGCTCTGCTAACATTCATTTGATTGCTGAGGAAGCAGAGACGCAGATCAGCTCGAAACAGCGCTATCACCCAGGCTCTCCACCCGTTGCTTCTGTGGGCCCTTCTCCCTGAGGGGTCACTTCACAGCTTGAGCTGGAATCTTCTATGACTCATACCTGCCTCACCTCCCCCTCTCTTTCTCTGGTGCAAGCCGGACCATCCCCCCCCGACCCCACCCCAGCTCCCTTCATGACAGAACTCTCTGCCTGGGCATCAGGTCTACCATTAGTAAAAACTTACTTCAAGTTAATACAGCAACTACCAGTGAATATTCCTTTCTTCACAACTTCCTAAAATTTGAACAATATTTCCCTGAGTCACTAATTTACCAAGATCTCCCTGAATCCGTTCTATTGTTCGCTTGGTGTTAGACTTTGGACTTTGTTTGCTCATCTGTAAAGAACGGTGAGTGGAGGGTGAATGGAGGCCAGATTCTCCGAGGCTCCTCCGGTTCTTAGGTTTTATCTTCACCTACTTGTAAGCCTTTTCTAACAGCCACTCGTAATGATAACCTGGGCCTCTGTGTTCTCTGTGTGTGTGTCTTGTTCCCCAACCCTCCCCGGAGCCCAAAGCCGGGTGACCACAGGCCCTCTGTGCACTATTCATCTTACCGTAATACGAACCACCAGGGCCGAGCACAGCGCTAAGAGCTTCACATGCAGCATTTTATTTAAGCCTCTGTATAACCCTATTGTTACTTCTCATTTTATAGATAATAAACTGAGGCACAGAGAGATTAAGACCCTAGCTCAAGGGCAACCAGCTGGTAAAGTAGTTCTCTACGATGGGTATCCAGAGATGCTAAATCTTTAAGGCAAATGTTTGCGTATCTGAGGATTAATGTCCATTCTGATGGTCCAGTGTCCATCTGAATGGGGTTCTCAAATGGGCTTATGATTGGGAAGAAGAATAGCCGCCAGGACCCTTGATACTCAGAGTGGGACCTAAATAGTCACCCGGTGGCAGAGAAGCAGGCAATCCTAACATCTGCTGGCAAGTGTCTTGGAAAGTGGGAGTCTCCAGCCTTTCTTGAGTGATGAAATTTCAGTCTGGTTTTGGTTTTGAAAATAGCATTGCAACCAACTAACATACTCTCCTTTAGAATCTTGTTCTGGTGGCCCCAAATGAACCCAGAGTCTTTTGTGTCCAGTTAAAGCTTGGAAAGCAGAACCTTTCAAATACTTGAACCATTTGAAGAGGGGCCTCAAGTCAAGTTGTTGCCATAAAAACACAACTATTGGGACCCAGAAGACACTAAGAGAAAAAAGACTAAGTTTCATTTGCTGTAGACGTGCTCCTACAAACAAAGCAAGCTCGTCTCTGGCCAGGGCCGAAGGAGGTTCGAACGTACATAAAGGTCACAGAAGAAAGGTAGTGACGTACCATCAGATTTAGGTCGCTCGGGCCTGGGGATTCATCGCCTGAGAGCCAGACGTTCGTATAAAAGCAGGTTAATGAGAAAATCACTGAAATTGGAGGTAGGAAAAAAAACTCTTCAGAGTCATTCACTCTAATAACTTTTTTAAAGATTTTATTTATTTATTAGGGAGAGAGAAAGAGAGAGACAGAGCATGAGCTGGGGGAGGGGCAGAGGGAGAAGCAGACTCCCGGCTGAGCAGGGAGCCCGATGCGGGACTCGATCCCAGGACCCTGGGATCATGACCTGAGCCGAAGGCAGATGCTTAACCCACTGAGCCACTCAGGCTCCCCACTCTAATGATTTTATGACAGAAGAAAGGAGGCTTAGAAAGTGAGGCGGTTTCTGGAAGGTCTCGGGCCTATAGAGTGGCAGTGGCCGAGCCAGAGGCAGTGGCCAGGCCTCCTTCCGGCTTCACTGCCAGCAGCTCCGGCCCCACCCGGCTGAGCCAGGGGAAGTGTGAGAACAAGGAGGAAAGTGCAAAGCATCCCTGGGGACCGCTAAACGGAGATTAGGAGCCACAGAAGGAGAAGGGTTGTGAGGAAGGGAACTGCCACAGGAGGTTGAAAAGGTGAGCGATTTGAAGTCCTCCTAGGACTTGGACTAGAGCCAGAAGGTACCGAGGGGAACCTGGGGGAGTCAAGCTTGATGAAGGGGTGAGGTCAAAGGGGGACGAAGGCTATCCATCTGGCGGTGTTGTGCCGGCTGCGTTTGAGGAGGGATATTTTAAGGCAAGGAGGCCAGTGAGGACACTCTTGAGGAAAGCATGTGCTAGAAGACCTTTTACTTCTTAAACATATGAGAGAGACAGAGCGGGAGAGAGAGAGAGAAGTGTCAGCCTCATGCTTGTGCTCAGCTAGAATTCAGACTTGTCGGGACATGTCTGACGAACAGGTTGGGCTGCCTTCCAGGAGCATGACCTCTAACCCCCTAGAGTAACTTCCAGACAGTCCTCTTCCGTCCTCCTTTGCCCACCTGCCCACCCCAGAGGAAGCGAGTCGGCTTTACCCTAGGCACTCTCACGGACAAAGAGGCGTGTCGATGGTACATTGTGAACCAAGGAGCAGGTGGCAGTGACCGCTCAATGCCCCCCTCGCCCAGCCCAGGGTGGGAGTCCTCCCACCCGGACAAACGGGGCAGATTCTGTGCTCTTGGCGCCTCCTGCACCAGGGCTCAGCTGTGTCACCTTCCACCTCTCCCGTCCAGGAACAGCTGGCGGGTCCCGGGACCCAGCGTGTCCTCAGAATGGTTGGCCGTGTTCCATCAGCTGCCAACTGTGACCAGGACCCCGACCTCGGGTACCAGTTCTCCCAGCTCCACCCCGTAGAGGCAGGCCTGTCCCAGACTGGACGCTTCCTGCAAGTGTTTCCCGAGAGCGAGGCCGTCTCCCACTGGCTAATCTCCTCTCCTCTGCCGGTCTGAGGATGAGGGTCTGTTTGTGAAGGGCGTTAACTGTTTCTAGCTTTCTTAGGGAAGCAATTTAACAAATCGGTACATTTTTGGAACAATTGTCATGTTAAACAAGCACAGCTCCTGAGATGTAGTTATAAACTTAAGTTCTCGCGCTCTCGTTAACCCTTTAAATTCAGTGGGGCTGTAGGTTTGCTGCACGTGGGTAAAACTTGAGGCCATCCCCATGATTTCCGTGTTCTTTCTTAGTCCGTGTTCACCCTAAGTCTGAATATAGATGCAATTCAGTGATTACAATGTTTAGATAATCATTGAAATTCCAAATATGATGTAGAATGAAGGCTTTCCCCCTCTCCTTCAGCTCAGGGGCGACATAGGCAGTCAGCAACACTCCTGTCCCTCCCCTCCCATCTTTTCAGCAGTGGTTGCTGATGCTTACAGTGTTTCAATGGGAAGAAGTAGGAAAATTTCCACTTGATTGGTCCTGGCGTGGGGATCTGGCATTGGTGTTCTCTGAACTTGCCAGGTGGTTAAAGTGGACACTTCTGTGTGCTTTCTATCCCTCCCTGTCTTAATCAGTTAGGGCTGCTGTAGCAGACTACCACCGGGGGGATTTAGAGACGACAGGAATTCATTTCGCGAGGTTCTGCAGGCTGGAAGCCTGAGATCGGGGTGCCAGCAGCGGTGGGTTCTGGGGAGAGCGCCCTTCTGGGTTACACACCGAGGGCCAGGCTCCTTATATCCTCCGGCAGCGGAAAGACAGCGGGCTAGCTCTTCGGCCTCTTCCTAGGAGGACGTTAATCCCATTCATGAGGGCTCCACCCTCACGACCCTACTACCTCTGCGAGGCCCCACCTCTTGAATATCCTCCCAGGGCATTTCAACAGAAGAATTGGAGGGAGGGGACGTGTTCAGTCCATAACACCACCATCGCCCCGGATCTCTCACTTGTGGCGATGCATTTTCCTTTGACTCATTGCTCACTCCTTCCTCCATCCTTGGGAATCCAGCCATACCTCCAGGTTCTCCCTGAAATCGCTTCGCCCCTCTGGGCTGCCCTCTTGTACGGCATCTTTGACTATCCCAGGCCAACCCTTGCTCTCCCTCACAGCTCTCCCTCTGCCCCAACAACTGTGAGCATAGCTACTTGCCAAGTGTAACCCCCACTGTGCCTCTTGACATTTTGGTTTTCAGGCTTGACATCTTCAAGACGGGATGGAATGGAACTAATAGTACAGCTTTCCCCAAAGAAACGCTCATCTCCAGTCTTACTCTCAATTCGCTTGGACCTTAAATACTCTTTGCCACGTAGTCTGCAAATCCTGGTCCAGCAACTTCACTTTGGGATTTGGTATCTATTGTGATTCAGCTAAAGCTTCTGTTTTAACATTGGATTTCATTTCATTTAGGACATATCTTGAACCAAAATGCTTCTATTCTCTGACTCCTGAGCATGAATATGACATTTACTTCCATTTAAAAAAAATTTGGGGGGGTTCCTGGGTGACTCAGTAGGCTGAGCATCCGACTGTTGATTTCGGCTCAGGTCATGATCGCAGGGTCATGAGATCAAGCCCTGCATAGGGCTTCGTGCTCAGCAGGGAGTCTGCTTGAGGTTCTCTCTCTCCCTCTCCCCCTCGGCCCACACACTCTCTCTCTCTCAAATAAATAAAATAAATCTTAAAAAATTTTTTTTCATCATGATAAGTGTACTCTTTAGTCCCTATCACCTATTTCCCCCAGCCCCCACCCACCTCCCCTCTGGCCACCATCGGTTTGTTCTCTATAACTAAGAGTCTGTTTCTTGGTCTCTCTCTCTCTTTTTACCTTTGCTCATGCATTTACTTCTATTTTTCAAGCATAGGATACTGTTTACCATTTGGATTGAAGTCCCAGGCCCCTCCCTTGGGATCTTACAGACCCAAATCTGGACTCTAGTGAGAAAGGGGGGCTCTAATTTAAAAGAGAGAGAGAGAGGCAGCAAAAAAGAGAAAGATTGAGAGGCAGCATTTCAATCGAACTCTGTAAGGCCTTGGGGCACCTGGATGGTCCTCTAACTCTGGAGGAGAGTTGCTCTCCCCTCAGATTTCTAGTGTCTCAGGGATGTGGTGTGAGGCACTGCAGCAGTGGCCAACATAGATGTCTTCAACAGCAGACTGAGACATTGCAGGAAGAGGAACCCTGCAGGAAGAGGAAAGAGCCAACAGAATTCAGAAACTTAGGGCATACATGACCTTGAGCGTGTTACTTCTCTGAGCCTTGGTTTCCATATCTGTGGAACGAGAATAAGAATCCCTACGTTCCTGATAGCCAAGAGCCTATGAAGTGCATACTAAGTTGAGCAGTGGGTCACAAGTGTCCAGAAGAGGTACCTACACTTAGACTCTACTTAGTCTCCCATCTCAGACTGTGTGGACCTTGAGGTCGGGACCCATGTCATGTTTATTTTTCTTCTATCCCAATGTGAGCGCAATTTCTTGGATGGAATTGTGGTGCTGTTGGCCCATCGAGAATTCTCGTGGCATAGATTTGCTCTCCAGAGCCACGTGTTTATTTCACACGCGCTCTCCGTACATCGAACCTGCAGAAAGAGAGTGAAGGACCAGTACTACCCTAACTTCATCACATCCCAGAAAACCCAAGCCAAAGCCCCTTTAATGATTGATCTGATGACTTTGTTTCATTTTCCAAGATATTTTTTGAAATGTCGAACTCAATTCTCTTTGCTTCTACTTCTGTTGCGACTTCCGTTCCTTTCCACCTTATTCTTTCAATAATGTTCTTTTTATCTTCCCTTGCGTCCCGGTGTTTAGTGTGCTCTGTGAACTGTATTCATGCGCTCGACAGGGGTGTGGAGGAAGCGTAGGCCGGGAAACCCAGCAGCCTCCATAATGCACGGGAGCCTTTAGTTTGGTGATTACTACAATTGTTGCCTCGTGCAGCAGTGAGCCATTAGCTGGTTCTCACCCCCCTATTAGTATTACCCTGTAATTTAATCACAATTAGACTCCTAGAAACATAGACATAGGAAACAAGTGGGCAAAGGAGGCAGATAGCAGAAAGCAACAGCATTCGGGGGTTCTAATCAAACGCACTGTTTTCAGAAGGAACAGGGCCAAAGAAGAGGGAGGTTGGAGAGCTCGGATCGAGGGAACTGGGCAAAGGATGAAAGGAACTTTGCGTTTTACTTCCTGGTATTGGGGTTGGAGTCTGCTGAGCATTGATCTCATGGGCGGGGCCTGGCTGGGCTTGTTTAATAGCAATAAGGATTGAAAGAGGTCTTCAGAGGTGACCCCATGTCCCCTTTACCTTCTCTCCTTAGAATCTGTGGGAGGAAGTGCTCAGAGAGGACCCTCAGAGGACGTGTTTTCCTTGGGGCCCAAAGCAAGCTCTTGAATATCTGTTGAAATCAGCCTCCTTTCGGAGGGGCTCACAGAGGCATGGAGATACCATTCACATTGGCTACGCATCCTCCGGATGTGTGGATGTGGGTGGTGGACGCAACCAGGGTTGGAAGTGGGGGCATTGCGAGGCAGAGGAGATTTGAGGAGGGTGTCCTTAGACCTTTCCATAGGACTGTTGTCCTACTCAAGCCTCAGGGACCTGGACTGCATTGTAGAAAGGAGGAACCCCAGAATCTGAGTCCCCAAATGACAAGGAAACTATTATATCACACTTCAACATGGATTGGTCCATGAAGAAAAGAACCAAGTGTGCAAGTTCAGCGCAGCCCAATCCCTCTTCATCCTTCAATAACAGCAGTCACCTTTGCCCAAAGTCAAGTTGTTAAGGGCAGTTGGCTGAGGGCACAGCAGGGATACGGCAGAGGGCAGGGGGATGGGTGGCTGGAGCCAGGCAAGGTGAGCAAGAAGCTGGGAGCCCAAGCAGCTGTGAGCAATATTATGAAATACCTCGGAGGCCTCCCAGTTCCCTTTCCTCCACGTCTTCTCTGACCACTTAGGATCCAGTCCTCCCACAAATCCACTAATGTGTTTAATAACTGAACATCCTCAAGGGTATTAGAAGTTTCTGGTGTTCCAGAAGGTTCTGGAAGTCCAGGGCTCCTTTCCTCAAATCAGAAGGCAAGACCTGGGGTGCATGGGAAAGAGGACTTCTCCTTCCTTCTGACTCTTGGCATCATATTCTCCAAATCTCATGGTAACCTTGCAATCGCAAGCTGGGGGCTTTCCAGGACAGTTCTAGTTTTAAAATATTGTACCCTATTGTCCTCATAAGTACCTGTGAGGCCACATGCCCTGATTTTGTTATGGAAAAAAACTGTAAGTACAGTCCTAGCTCAGAGCATTTCCTGTCCAGCTGAGGCTACATAAATCTTGCCCTTCCCTGGCACCTAGACATAGTGGCATTTGGAAGATTTGCTGGAATCCCAGCTAAGAAAAAGTTAGCTTGCAGGTTGGTGTAGGAGCGGAGGACAGGTGATCTCCTGTTTTTTGAAGCTTGATTCCAAAACCCCCAAAATGTATGCAAAAACTCCCTCATTATGGACAAAGATTCAGACTTGTTTTCACCTGTAAGCCTCAGATGGGGTTATGTGGCTTTCAGCTTTTCAGAATTCTCTCTCCTCCTGGCTCCCCGATAAAAGTCCCTTTAATAGAAAAAAGAGCTCCTTCCTCTAGAATGAGAGATGAGAGTTAACTGGCCTCTTCCTTCTGTTTTGCACTGTTTTTCACACTGAAGTTCTCAACCCACTGTTGGGTCATGAAATCAATTTAGTGGGTCCTGACTTTTGGCAAAACTTCAAAACTCTATATAAACATGGATATAGATGTAGGTATACATATAGATATGGACACATAATAGAAGAGAGAATATACATCATACTGGATTCAGATAAGTACTGCTTCATGAAACGTTTGTTTCTGTTTTATCTGTATGTATGTGTCTTATACGAAAGTCACTACGTAAAATGTATTTTTCCCCCACGGGTCACAGTAAAAAAGTTGGAGGGATGCCTGGGTGGCTCAATCGGTTAAGCATTTGCCTTTGACCCATGATCTCATGGGTCCTGGATTGAGCCCCTGCTCCGCGGGGAGTCTGCTTCCCACTCTCCCTCTGCCCCCGCCCATGCTCTCACTCTTGCTCTCTCAAATAAATACATAAAATCTTTATAAAAAATGGTGGAAACTACTCTCCTAGGAGAGGTCACCTCGAGACTGAATCTGCTGAGGCCGACCATTCCCTGGGAGCTGGTTCCCCTGGGAAGGGGGAAAGAGTAGCGCGGTGCGGGAGGAGCCTGGCCAAGGGCGGGAGGACAGAATGCAGGAAGGAGAGAGGAAAGGGAGGGTTCCGAGCCGAACCCACTCCCTGTGACTCCACAACAGCGCCCGGGATGCCCTGAGCTCCGACAGCAGCTGGGGTGCCCTGAGCCCCGACAGCGCCCGGGATGCCCTGAGCCCCGACAGCGCCCGGGATGCCCTGAGCCCCGACAGCAGCCGGGATGCCCTGAGCCCCGACAGCGCCCGGGATACCCTGAGCCCCGACAGCGCCCGGGATGCCCTGAGCCCCGACAGCGCCCGGGCGCTCTCCCATGTGCTGTAGGTGAGCTAACCCTTTCGAGTCTCACCACATCCCGCAAGGGAGATGAGTACTGTCCTTACCGTCCCACTTTATTTATTCTTTCTGTTTTAAATTCTTTTAAGTAATCTCTGTACCCACCATGGGGCTCGAACTCATGACCCCACCATCAAGAGTCGCATGCTCTACGGACTGGGCCAGCCACGTGCCCCTACCACTCCCATTTTAGAGATGAGGAAACTGCGGCCTAGGAGGTTGAATAAATTGCCTGAGGACACACAGTTTGTGCCTGGCAGACAAAACTGGGTCTCACACCCAGGCGTGCCCGATTTTTCAGCCCATGCGCTCATGCAATCAGAGTAGGCAGCTCCGGCCTGAGGAGAGCGTCTGGTATTGACCAGAAGCAGAGATCCAGTTCGGCCAGCCAGGGGCCTTGCCTGTGGGCGCAGGACAGGCAGGGCCAGGGAGTGAAGGAGCCCAGGCTTGGGAGCCCGGGGCCAGGGGCTGGTGGCTGCGAGGGTGGCAGAACCCTCCCCCAGCCGGGCTCCCGCTGGCGGCAGGCTGCAGCTTTTCCACCGCAGAAATCGCGGCTAATTATAACCAAACAATGAGCAATCACAGCCCACTGGCGGTTTAGCTCTCGTTAGAGGTCTGGCAGGCTTTTCATTAGCACTTCCCTGCCGCCTGAAGGCGGTGGCAGAGCTCTGGGCTCCAGCCCCTTCCTCCCACTCCTCCTAGCCTGGGCTCCCAATTCAGCCAGGGTTTAGGGCAGTGCTCCGTGCTGCAGGGCTACCAGAGGCAGGACTTTGCCCTTGCCTTCAGTGAGCTCACTGTCCCCCCAGCAGTCTCTTGATTGGAATCAATAATTCCCCCACGTGAGCCTGGCAGAGAGGAGAAAGGTTTGGGTCAGTTTTGTGTCCTTGGCTACTTTTATCTTGCTTGGGCGCTGCGAAAATTTATTTTCTGCCGTTCGATAATGTGGAGCACAAAAGTGCTTGTTCTGTATAAAGGATCTCTAGTGGTGCTCGTTTCTACAGGACGTCCGAGGCAGAGGGACTCTCAGAATTTCGGCAAGTGTAAACCGGGGTCAATAAGTCCTTAGAGGCCTTGGAACCCAGAGGAGTTCCTCAAATGCCTATTTTGAGGGTCCAGGACTTTGGGAAGGGTGTGAGGGAATAGACAGCCTCAGATGGTGGAGCAGCTCCCTCTGGTTTGGGGGAAATTTATGCTGTTAACCCTTCCTGGGCTGAATTGTGGACAGATGGATCCTTGGGCAAACTTCAAAGTATATTTTCCTTTGCCCCTTCATCCTCCTCTTACCTTTCCTGGCATCTAACTTCCCTCCAGTGTGCTCTGGGGACCGTTGTTCCTGCTCCCACATTAGGGCTTCCTTGTCGGCTATCAACCAATCACATAGGTCTTAACTGAAAAGTCATCAAGATATTATCCCTCCGGGGAACCATCATGGACGTTAGGGACACTTGGGTCCCATTCCCTGAGGACTCTCTAATGCCTCCCTGGCAGAATGCCTGCCCAGAGCAATGGAGCATGGTATATATTTGCGGGGTGAATGAAGGAACATCTGGAGGGACATGAGAGGACCTCTGGTCCTCATTTTCCAGGTGAAGACCTAAGGCCCAGACCTGGGTGACCAACTGTCTTGGTGTACCTGGGATTTTCACTTTTAAAACCCAACAAGTTGGGGCACCTGGGTGGCTCAGTCGGTTAGGTGTCCGACTCTTAAATTTGGCTCAGGTCATGATCTTGGGGTTGTGGGATCGAGCCCCACATCGGGCTCTGCCCTCAGTGGGGAGTCTGCTTGTCCCTCTCCCTCTGTTCCTCCCCCTACACGTGTACTCACTCTCTCTCTCTAAGAAAATAAATAAATAAAATCTTAAAAAAAACCCAACAAATTGGTTACCCTGTGACAAGTGATAAGTAAACCAATATGGACAGAGTAGGCAGGCAGCAGGAGTTGGCTGATTTTGTTCATCAGAAAGATGGGAAGCACCAAACAGAGGCCTGTGGGAAGGCAATTCTTAAAAGAAGAAATAGATGAGGCCAATAAACACATTAAAATAAAGTTCAGTCTCACCGGTAATATCAAAATACAAACGAAAGCAATTTTCACCTGTTTTCAAAGATTTAAAAATACACAAACACATTGGGAAACTGGGTGTCTCATTCATCATTGGCAAAGTATAAACTGTTTTGATTTTTTTTTTTAGATTTTATTTTTAAGTAAGCTCTATATCCGGTGTAGCACTTGAACTCACGACCCCGAGATCAAGAGTCACGTGTTTCCCTGGCTGAGCCAGCCAGGCGCCCCTAAACTGTTTGGGTCTTTGGGGAGGATAATTTGGTACGAGGTAAAAGAATGTCTTTGAGAGATCCATGCCCTTTGACCAAATAATTCCACTTCTTAAAATCCGGGCTGAAGGAAATAGAGATATGATCAAAGTTTGGGGTACAAGGATGCTTATTTATTCATGACGGCTTCATAATAAAGTCAAGTGGAGACAACCTAAAATTTCTTCTTAGGAAGCCAAATTAAAAAAAAAAATCCCCTTGATTTTTAAGCAAAGCAATTCAACTCTCCTTTTGTTCTTTCCTCAACTTCCAGTTCATGTCTGAAAGCCAATATTTTATTTTATTTTATTTTATTTTATTTTATTTTATTTTATTTTATTATTATTTTTTAAAAGATTTTATTTATTTATTCAACAGAGATAGAGACAGCCAGCGAGAGAGGGAACACAAGCAGGGGGAGCGGGAGAGGAAGAAGCAGGCTCTTAGTGGAGGAGCCTGATGTGGGGCTTGATCCCATAACGCCGGGATCACGCCCTGAGCTGAAGGCAGACGCTTAACCGCTGTGCCACCCGGGCGCCCCTGAAAGCCCATATTTTAGACTCAGACCATTTTTTCTTTGAGAGGAATTTTGCCATTGGCCTGTACAATACTTTTTTTTTTCCGGCCACTTAACAGCGTGTACCACTCACCTAGGCTATTCTGCCCCTTGGTGTAGTTACTCTGGTCAGAGAAGTTTTGGTTGTAAATAACAGAAACCAACTCAGACTATCTCAAAAAGAAGAAAAAGAAGAAGGAGAAGGAGGAGGAGGTGAAGGAGAAAGAATGGTAGCAGGAGGGTTCGCCTAAAACCCTCTGGATGGGCTGCACTCTCAGTAAGCTGGCTCTTTCTCTCACTTAACACAATTCTGAGTTTGAGCCCCTAACTCTGGCCCTTATTGGCCCTTTGTCTGTAAGGTTGGTTAGCCTGTCTGTTCCTCAGTGGCTTCAACTGTAACCAGGGATGCTGACACCTGTCAGCATTTACTATGCGGCAGGCTGTGGTAGAATAAGCGATTGCCTGGTCCAGGCACAGAGCTCCTAAAAACCATGGGATTTCCTGATAGGAGGGTCTTAAAGTTACTCCTGAGCCCTTTCGGAGCACATCTGAGTTTATGCTAATGAGATGACTCAGGGTGGGGCCCCCGATCGCTTCAGGATAGAGGCTGGCCACCAGAAAGACTAATAGGTATGAACTTTCAGCCTCACCCCTCAACCTCCAGAGGGGGAGGAGGGCTGAAGATTGCTCAAGATAAAAACTCTTGAACAGCAAGATTTGAAGAGCTTCTGGGTTGGTGAATACATCACGTACAGGAAGGGTGGTGCACCCCAACTCCACAGGAACGGAGGCACCTGCATTGGGACCCTTCTGGACCCACTCTATGTACCTCTTCATGTGACTGTTCATTCGTGTTCTTTATAATGAACCCACAAATATAAGTGAAGTGTTATCCTGAGTTCTGTGAGTCATTCTAGCAAACTCCTGACTCTGAGTGAGGGTTGTAGGAACCCCCCAGTTTGTAGTCTTCTGGGCAGAAATATAGGAAGTCTGGGCACCTCATTCATGGCTGGCATTTGAAGCAGGGGGAGTCTTGTGGGACTGGGCCCTGACGCTAACTATGTGTAGATAGTGTCAGAATTGAGTTGTTGGACACCCAGTTGCTGTCAGAGAATGGTTTGTGTCAGGAAACACTGTCAGGCGTTGTCCAAGCATGAAGTGTTAGCTCAGTTAGTCCTTTTATCAACCCTCTGAGATGTGTACTATTATCTGGTTGTGTGTCTGAGTGTGTGTTTGTGTGTGCTCAAATCCTCTGCTTCTCCATTTCTTTTTTTTTTTTTAATTTACTTTTTTTTTTTTTAAGATTTTATTTATTTATTCGACAGAGATAGAGATAGAGACAGCCAGCGAGAGAGGGAACACAAGCAGGGGGAGTGGGAGAGGAAGAAGCAGGCTCATAGCAGAAGAGCCTGATGTGGGGCTCGATCCCAGATCGCCGGGATCACGCCCTGAGCCGAAGGCAGACGCTTAACCGCTGTGCCACCCAGGCGCCCCTTGCTTCTCCATTTCTATCAAGCTTTCTCAGAACCTTGATTTCCTCCTAACCTGGCTGCGCACTCGGCTCCTTAACGGCCACTTCAGAAGTAACACTGCTTCCTTCCCCCAGACGCGGACTAGAAGCTGGAATGTACCCTTGAGTCCCACCTGCTGTCAAGCTCTGCCCCGTGCTACTACTCTCTTCCCCATCGGTCCCCATTCACTGAAGACCTTATGCCTTGCTCCCTGTTTTCTCTCCGTCCCTGTATTCAACATCATCCTGGTCCCTTCGATGTCTCTTAAGTGATTTTGCCAACACTCTGCCTGTCAATTAATCTCCTTGCCACCAATGATCTTTCCCTCCATTCCCATCTCAGTCACCTCCTCCCACATCCGAGATCTTGTCACCAGCATCAATCGTGCCATGTCCAAAAAATCCCCATTTTGAGTCGTTCTCTCTGGCCACATATCTGTTCGATTTGCTTCCCACTCCTATATTCCTCCACCCACTCAGGGACTTCTTCCATTTGGTGATCTCCAGTCTATTCATTCATCCCTCTAGACCACCACCTCCCTCCCTTCTCAGCTTAAAATCCATGGTCCATCACAATAAACACACTTTCATATATCCTTGTCCTTTGTAATGATATTAAAATATGTCTGCAAGTTCTCTGATGATTGTTTAGTCTTCTGGGGCTGCCATAACGAAATATCATAAACTGGGTTGCTTCTACAAAAGAAATTTGTTTTCTTGACATTTTGGAGACTAGAAGTCTCCGGTCAAAGTTCTGACCAGTTCAGTTTCTGGCAGAGGCTCTCTTTTTGACTTGCAGACGGTCGCCTTCTTGCTATGTCCTCACATAGTCTTTCCTCGTGTGCACAAGCAAGCAAGTGACCTCTCTGTGTTTCCTCTTATACAGACACCACTAATCGTATCAGATCAGGGCCCCACTTCCATGACCTCATATAACCTTAAAAACTTCCTTAGAGACTTCATTTCCAAAAGCTTGGGGAGACACAAACATTCAATCCATTACAATACCCCCGACTTCAAAGGGGGAGTCTAATTCCCCTCCCCTTGAACATGGACTGGACTTGGTGACTTGCTTCTAAGTAATAGAATGTGGCAAAAGAAATGCAATGTGACCTAAGTCTAGGTCATAAAAGGATAGCTTCTGCTTAGTTCTTCCCTTTAGATTGCTAGCTATGCGAGAAGCTGTAGGTCAGGTTGTGAGGACATCTAAGCAGCCTATGGAAAGGCTCACAAAAGAGAGGAACTGAGTCTGTTTGCCAACAGCCACCTCTGGCTTGCCAATCACGAGTGCAGTCTTGGAAGGAGATTCTCCAGCCCAGTCGAGCTTTCAGATGACTACGGCCCAGCTCATATCTTGACTGCAGCCTTATGACAGATGCCAAGCCAGAACTGCTCAGCCAAACTGCTTCCAAATTCCAAGCTCTGTCTCACAGGAACTATGAGATAAGAAATGTCTATTCTTTTAAGCCACTAAGTGTTGGGGTAATTTGTTTAACAGCAACTGATAACTAATAGAACCATCTTGACCTTCTTCCCTCCCAACCTATAGGCCTAGTAAAATCCTAACATGGGTCCAATCTTTTACCCGTTCCACACCTGCACTCCAGCTGCTGAATGTGGTGAAAGGCCTCCCTTTAAAGTCATGATCTTTAACCTCAGAGGACCATGTACTGCCCAGAAATCCTACAGTCTGTCCCCCAGGCAAGTCACTCTCCTACTCCTTGGGATAACTGCATCACACTGTTCACTTCTCAGGCCTTCACACAACTCCCCCTGCTTCTCACTTTCAGACACTGATATTATATTTTCCTCACTGAGAAAACAGAAATCAGAAAAAAAAAATCCTTATCTTCCCACCACCAAAAATACCAACCTTCCAGATTCAGGCCCTTATACTCACTCTGCTTTCTCTCCTCTTACGATGAATGGACCATCCATGTGACTGAGGCCAGGCCCTTGCCTTGTGCACTGGCTCCCTTCCCTTCTTGCTTATTAAAAGGCAGTAGTCCAGCAATTATTCACTTTCTCATCTACATTGTCAAATGTTCTCTCTATTGGACCATTCGCATCAACACAGTAATGTGGTATAACTCTCATCTTTAAAAAAAGAAATCCCTGACTCTATCTTTCTCTGCAGTTACTTCATCATTTTTCTGCTAACCATTCATAGCAAAACTTCAAAAAATTATACTGTTTTGGGGCACCTGGCTGGCTCAGTTGGAGGAGCTTGCAACTCTCGGTCTCAGGGTCGTGAGTTCAAGCCCCATGTGGGTTGTAGAGATCACTTAAAATAAATTAAAACACATTTTTTTTATTGTACTGTTTTTATCTCCTCACCTCCTATTCTCTGTCACACATACTCCAATCAGCCTTGTTCTCCCTACCATGGCAGTGAAACCACATTTATCACGGTTCTCAATGACTTCGATGCTGACTAATTCAGTGGTTGGTTCTCTGTTCTTACTTGACCCATCAGCAGCAATTTCTGTCATTTGGTCACTGCCTTGCTGAAAGGCGCTCTTCAGTGGCTTTAAGACACGCCAGTCAACCAATCTTCCTCCTCCTTTGCAGCTCTCCCTTATTCATTTTCTTTTCTTTTTTTTTTTTTTAAGACTTTATTTATTTGAGGGGCGCCTGGGTGGCTCAGTCGTTGGGCATCTGCCTTCGGCTCAGGGCATGATCCTGGTATTATGGGATCGAGCCCCATGTCGGGCTCCTCTGCTGGAAGCCTGCTTCTTCCTCTCCCACTCCCCCTGCCTGTGTTCCCTCTCTCACTGGCTGTCTCTCTCTCTGTCAAATGAATAAATAAAATCTTAAAAAAAAAAAAGACTTTATTTATCTGAGAGAGAGCTAGACAGAGAATGAGGGAGGCAGAGGGAGAAGGAGAGGCAGACTCCCCACTGAGCAGGGACCCTGATGCAGGGCTCCATCCCAGGACTCTGAGATCATGACCTGAGCCAAGGGCAGACATTTAACTGACTGAGCCACCCAGGCGCCCCTCCCTTGTTCATTTTCTTTTCTGGATTCACTTATCCCCTTGCACCAGCATTAAGATTGGAATGCCCTAGTGCTTAGCTCTTGGATATCCTGTTCTCTCTTCTCTTCCCATCCTCCTCTCCTCCCTTTCTTCCTCCTGGGTGGCCTGATCAAGTCCCATGGCTTTCAACACCATCCACACGCTGCAAGATCCCCTGGTTATATCGCTAACCCAGAGCCTCTCCTGAGCCCCGGATGATGAAAGGCAGAGTGTGTCTTCGGTTTCCTCCCTTTGGGGTACGTTTCTCCCCACTTCTCTGCAATTTCTCTCTCTTCTGATACTCAGTTTATTCATACTCAGGGGTAACTGATAGGATTACAATGTTAACTAGCACTTGGCACAGTGCCTTGCACAGAATGGGAATATTAATCAAATGTAACTAAATTATGCCTTTCAGGGAACAATATTTACATTTGGCCAACGTGAGCTTTTGTCTCTCTACTGATGAAATTTCAGATATGGGCAGATACGGTTTCATCCTCATCAGGCCTGTGATGGAAATGGGGGATGTGAGTGTATTTTTGAGGGTGAGAGGCTTTTCTGCAATTGCTCAAATCATGTTGATCGCTGACTCAGTCTTTCTGTAGGAGGTCCTTGGTGTTTCTCTTTTTTGGTCTCATTGCGGTCAGGATAAGGTAGACTGGCTGACTAGAGTAGCAAAGCCACACCCTAAATCTTAGTGGCTCCTGCCTGGTTGTGGCAACCCCATTGTTAGATCACAGCAGAGACAAGCTGTGGATTCTTTTTCCACTTAGCTCTTCAGAGAGACACTGTTCTTTAGCCACTGACTAAACCCTTAACTTGGCCAACAATGGTGGATATTCCTGTCCAGAGAGGCAAGTTAGACTTTGACATGTGACTGAATCAGTTTTGAAAATTTTACATGTCAGATCCTCCATAAAAAAAGGAGCATAATCGTACCTCCCTCCCCTCTCTACTTTATATTGATAAGATGAGATTCAATGAGGCGACAATGCCGTGGAAGTCAGGGGCACTGAGTCAGTCTGGGTCCTGTCACTCCAGGTAGGGAGCAGACTTGGATGAAAGGGCTTTTTTACAGGGTTCAGGGAAGGAGCAAGGGTGAAGAAGCAAGAGAAGGTGGTAATGAGCTGCAGGGACCAGCAACAACAGGGTCTTGTTACCACCTCTAGGCTGAAGGGGCCTGTGGGGAGTAGCGACCAGATCCCAGGGGCAGCTGCAGCTAGGAGAGAGCCTAGGACAGGACACTTGGCTAACCATCAGCTCACCAGGGTGGGGTCTGGCCAAATAAACATCCCGACCTCCTCCTCCTTCCCATCTCCTACCAGTGGCTCCCAGTGTTCAAAGCCAGCCAGAAGCCAGAGGCCAAGAAACCTCTTGGTATAGACCACTGAGTTCAGCCTCCTGGATTTCAGAGCAAGGTGGAGACAGCTGGAGAGGCCAGTGGAGAATACTCTGCAGACTTGTTCTGAAAAATAACAAAATAAGAGTGAAAGCTATTATAAGGTAATGTTCTCAAGACGGATGGTTGATGACTCCCTGTTTCTCCTGACAAATACAACTAAAGGTAACGCTCTACTTCAAGATGGGGCACGTGATAGTTAATTTTATGTGGTGACTTGATTGGGCTACGGGATGACCAGATAGCTGGGAAAACATTATTTCTGGGTGTGTCTGTGAGGATGTTTCTGGAAGAGAATCAGTAGACTGAGTAAAGAAGATCCACCCTCATCAATGTGGGTGTTCATCATCAAATCCATTGAGGGCTCAAATACGATAAAATGGTGGAGGAAGGGCAAATTCTCCCTCCCTCCCTCTCTCTCTCTTTTTTTTTGTAATCTCTACACCTGACATGGGGCTCAAACTCACAACCCCAAGACCAAAAGTTGCATGTTCTACCAACTCAGCCAGCCAGCCAGGCACCTCCTCCTGCTGTTTTTGATCTAGAATGTTTTCCTGCCCTTGGACATCAGAGCTTTTGGTTCTCAGACCTCAGGCTTGAACTGAATTATACCACCAGCTTTTCTAGTTCTCCAGCTTGCAGATGGCAGATCATGGGACTTCCTGGCCTCTGTAACCACGTGAGCAATTCCTTTAATAAACCTCTCTGTATATCTCTCTATATCCTGTTGGTTCTGTTTCTCTGGAGAACCCTAACACACAGTGTTAGAATAACCTATGTGTGTATGAGACTGCCAGTCTGTTCCCCAAATGATGCGTATGTCACAGGGAAAAGATTTATTGAAGTGTGAGTGTTCTACAGAGAGTTTTGGCTTAATAACTTTGATGTCCAGATCTTCTTGGATGGAGAATTGGGAGAATGGGGAGAGACTGGAGGAAAAGGGGAAGGACCTGACCTAAGAGGCTAAATCACCCTTCCTAATAAAGAGCTCAGAAAAAGGGGAGACATTTGGGTGCTGGAGAGAGTACAGGAGCTTTTGACACGTCAAAGGCCCTTGAGTAGCTACGGGTGTGACAGAATTAGGGAGGAGAAGAGGGGGCTATAGAAAAAATTTGCAAAGTGTTTATATCTTTTCAAAAGATACTAATAAATAATTGGAATTTCTTTTTAAATGACCTTCAGTTGCTGAACCGTATTTCTCCCTCAGGAGACCCATAATTTTATTGGAGTTACACTAAAAAACCTTCTGGATGGTTTTGGCAAGCGAGGACTGGTCAGAAACCAACCACTCCACATACCACAATCTCTATGCTCTGAGCAGTAGCACACAAGTCTGGAATGTTCTGAGGACCCAGCTTCCTTCTAAGCTGTTGCTCCTTATACAGGACCACTGTAAATGGAAGGGATGGCCATTTTACTCTTTTTTTTTTTAGATTTTATTTTTATTTATTTATCTGACAGAGAGAGAGACAGCCAGCTAGAGAGGGAACACAGCGGGGGGAGTGGGAGAGGGAGAAGCAGGCTTCCAGCGGAGGAGCCTGATGTGGGGCTCGATCCCAGAACGCCAGGATCATGCCCTGAGCTGAAGGCAGACGCTTAACGACTGTGCCACCCGGGCGCCCCCCATTTTACTCTTTCTGTACAGAGGCCAGAGGGGATAAACAGGTTGTTCATGACCACCCAAAAGACTAAAGGAGAAAGGAGGCACAGAGCAGGTCTCTGAATCCCTGTGTGGCCTGCATTCTGCTCGGCTAACCGGCTGCAGATTCTGTTTCCTTCCCTTTCCAGAAGGTGAAAACCCATTTCCACTTACTTTCCTGAGAAGGCCCAGGCTTTTGCCAAGGGCCTGTGTGTGACAAGAGTGGAACCTGAGCATTTATAAAATCATTTCTTTGGAGTCCTTAATCTCTTTCTTGAAAGCAGTTTAAATTGCACAGGGGTGGGAGGCGAAGCCCGAGGACTAGGACCTGAGGTTTGAGCATTGAGACATGCCGGCTATACCATGTTCTGAATTTCCCAGCCACGCAGTGTTGCCGCGTCAGAGGCTCTCATTGGGTTGGGATGCTTTCTGATGTGGGCTCATGGAATGTGGGAGACATCGACTGAAGGGTTCTGGAAAGAAGCTTCCATTTTCTTTCATGGATACTATCAAAAAAGCAGTTGCGCTCTCTCCCAAGTGGGGATGACGGTACATCCAGCTTTGGTTGCTGCTGGCAAGACCACATCGCAGCCTTGAAGGCTGAAAGTTTTCAGATGACGTCGACACCATGGGGGAGGACGGAGAGACCAAAAGCAAGCGGACAAAAACACCTCGGAGCAAATGGATCAGACCTGGCTGAAGCCCACCCGCCTTGAACAATTTTGTCATCGTCATGGACCGATAGATTCCTGTTATCGCTTAAGCCAGTCTGAGCCGTGTTTCCGTTTTTGCAGTGGAGACCATCCATCCTCCTGACACCTCATGGCGGCTTAGACTCTGTGCTGCAGGATCAGGAACAGGGAGGCACGGTCTGGGTCTGAGAAGATTCTGTCCAACACAGGTGATATGTCACTGTGTCACTGGGTTTTAAAGCTCTTCCTTGGGGAGGGAGGGAAGGTCGGTTAAGTTCATCTGACAGCTGGGTGGCGAGGGGTGACAAGTTCGTCATACAGCAAAGGCACAGCTGAAAAGATCCTTCATGCACTTGAACGTGACCCTCTAGGAGCTCAGAGGGCTTGGGCTGACAGAACCATGTGGGGCAGGTGTTTTTTGCTCCCAGAGGGTCCACAGAAAGACGTTAGGAAGTCCCCGAACCCTGAAACTGTATGAGGAATTTTTGTGAGTACATTTTCCAAAGGCAAGAATCTGTGCTCTGTTTAAATGGTATAAATCCTTCTAAACCCCCTTGCCTGGCTTTCCCCTTGTCATAAAACAGAGTGACCGCTCCTCTTCCTTCTTTCTTCCCAGAAGGGATGAGCATCTGAGACATCATAGACAGTGGATAACCCATTAGACGGAAAAATCATGTTTACGTGATCAGGGACCGTGTCTGTGAGACGTGAGCAGGGCGCTGTCCTGAGGCGAGAGAGTCCATCTGGAAGGGAAGGCAGACATGAGCTTAGGGGAAGGAGAACGACGAAGCCCAGACCAGCCCTCTCTGTAGGACCCCCAGGTACTTGGATACACACGAACATGTATCCGTGCATGCCACAAGCCGGGAGTGCGTGGGAGAACAATGGCCATTTGCATCGTCTGTTGGTTTTCAGTGGGCATTTCTAGAACACTGCCTCATACAGGTCATGGGAGCTGGGTCCCACATGTTTCCCCCAGGTTCAGAGAGTGCAGGGCCCAGGGTCCCTCAGTAAATGGTGGTGCTGTTGCCCAAACTCAGGTGTTCTGTTTTCTCTGCTGGTGCTCTATCCTTGATAGCAGTGGTTTCTAAGCCTGACTGAGCAGCACACTGGATGCTTCCCTGCAATGCCGAGTCTTGGGCTCTGCTCCAGCCCTAGGAAGGCTGATTCGGAATGTCTGGGGCAGGGCCTGGGCACCTGCATTTTTGGAAGCATTGCCAGGTGAATCTGAATACCACTTAGATTTTTGGAACAACTGCTGTATACGAAGAGCACCGTGTGTGTGTGTGTGTGTGTGTGTGTGCACGCGCACGTGCTTGTGTACGGCTCACGTGTTCTCTAATAAGCAGGCCTAGCAAACCTGTAAAATAGGTAACATATCTTGGACGGCTCTCCTCTACTTTTTTAGGGCTCTCCTACCCTTTGTCCATTTTCCCTGCTGCCTCATGGTTCTAAGCCCTCATCAGATGGCAGCTTTGTCCGGTTCAGGGGTGGTGCTTTGTCGCAGGAGACTCCTAGGGCTGGAGAGGTTCAAAAGCAGTAAATCTCTGCTGGTAGAATTTCAGGCTTTGGGACAGGCGAGCGTGTGTGAGGGCTGGTTTAGGGAGGGGGGCAGCTCACTGTGCCACGCAGGGGTTGTGTATTTGCCGCGGCCGCTCTCTGCCGCAGAGCTCCCACGTGTATTACCCTATGCTTCCACATCTACCATACAAATAGGATAGCCACAAAACTTGCAGAATGGAAAGCAAACACGTATCACGAGCAGGCGGATTTTTAGACCGTGCAGTCTTTTTTAGGGGAAAAAAGCGATGAACGCATTTTCAGTGTCAGGTCTCAGCACAAGGCATGCTCTTGAAGCTAGAAGAGAGGCATCCAGAAATATGAGTTTGTCATGGAAACGCTGACAGGGCTTCAGCCGAGGGAGGCTCACAGGTGCAGCCCGGAATGGCGCGGCCTCTTGTGGCTTATTTACGTCCTGACTCACGCCGAATGAATCCTCTTTTCCTGTTTCCTGGCCCTGGAAAGCCCGCTGGCCTTCTGGACCTAGAAGGTTCTTTACCAGAAGGGTGGCTGTGTCTCTCTCGGTGGTGGTTTTTAGACTTGTGGAGCAGGGAATAGAGATGGTCTTAGGATTAGTCTCACATCTGGGAGAAGGAGTCCTGGAGGGAGCAGACAAAGAAATGAGGGAAGGGGGTTGGGAGGTAGGCAAATAGGAAGGAAGGAAGGAAAACATACCGATTCCAAGTGCCAGGCACACCCCTAGAAACATAAGCATCATCTTTGTGGCTTTATCACCATTGGCTGTACCCCAGTGAGTTATGACAGGTTATTGCTATATTACAGGGAAGAGGCAGGCGGGCAGCACATGAAGACTGGGAGTGTACAGCTCATCCTTGGGTAGACCAGCTGGCTGGGTGGTGTAAGGGTTAGGAAGTTACTCCTGAACGTACCACTTCTGCTGATTGCAAAAGCAGGACACAAAGGTCTTCCCTTCCCAAGCAGCCAGAAAGCTAGGAAAGCAATGCCTCCTGGGAGAGGCTGCACAGCCACCATCCTCCGTCCTGTCAGGGGCAGATGACTGGCCACCGACCCTGTGCTGTGGGCGGGCCTTGCTGGGGGTGGAGCACCGTGTCCCTGGAATTATGGGTTCTTTCATCTTCCCAACAGGGCCCCAGGACTCCGGCAGGACCTGAGAAGGGCATTGGCTGCTTTATGGAGCCTGTGGGGCAGGGCCCGAGAGCCTGGGGGAGAGGGTTGAGAAAAGGAAATGTGGTTTCTGTCTGTGCAAAGTTTGCATTCGGTGGGAAAATGTGGTCCCTTAGGGGCTCCCAATCCAGTCCTACAACGAGGGGCAAGAGCTCTGCACCTGAGTCCAAGAAAGATGGAAGAAAGGATGAAAGAAAGGAGGCACGGTCCACACAGTCCAGGACTGAAGACCTGTTTCTTCTATCGCGGCCACAGGCTGCCCCACCCCCTGCCGACATGGCAGGAATCAAGCTACCGACACCCCCTCTCCCCCACCCCGGACTGTGGCAAGCACAGGCGTGAGGCAGACCCCCTCCACTGCCCCCACCTGGGTCACAGTGCCCTCCCGCAGCGCTTTCTCTCCACGCTGCCTGCTCTGGGGGCTGCAGCTCTGGCCGGGCCCAGACACCCCGCTGGAGGCTGGCTTGCAGTCAGGGCCTCTCGGGTCAGGCCCACCTTTCCTTCCCCACCGGGAGCCTTGGGAGCTCGGAGACATTCCAGGGCTGGCTCCGGCACGGATTTGCTGCTCGGTGCGCCAGGCGATCAGAGCTCACTCCTCTGCCTCTTCCCTCAGAGGTGTTGATAGTAACAGCAGAGCGGCGCTGCCAAGTTGGCAGGAGAACGGAGCGAGCGTGCACTGCGGCGTGCGGGGGGCGGGGAGGGGCCAGGCGGCCGAGGGCTGGGCCGGAGGGCCGGTTTGTGGATCCCCGGTCTGGCCGCCGGCACCTCGCGCGGGGAGGGGAGCCTGTGCTGGGAGGCCGGGGGCGGGGGTGCCGGGTGAGGCATCTGGGAGGCTCCCGCAGCCGGTGGCTGGGACCTCCCGGGCCGCCAAGAGGCACGCCCGGCCCCACGGGCACGAGAGAGCCACCTCTGTTCCTGCGCTGCGGGAGCGGCCGCGGCGTTTCCAGACTGCAGGGGGCCTGGGGTGGCCTGAATGCTCCCGAGACGAGAGAGAGCACCTTAGGACGGCACTCACGCTGACAGTCACACGGACCTGGGACCTTGGGCGAGTCCCTGGACTTCTTCGAGCCTCAGAGATGAATAGCTCCTTCGGAGCTTTAAGTGAGGGTTCAACAGAGTAATAAGAGCAAAAACTTATCTTACTACACGACAGACACTGTCTTAAGAGCTTTTGTATGTAAATACACTTAATCTTCAAACGACTTTATTAGGTAGGTCCTCTTAGTCCCATTTTATTAATGGAGTAATTGAGGTACAGAGAGGCTAAGAAATTTATTCAAGGTCATAGAGCTAGTGAGTACCCAAGTTAGGTTTAAATCCAGTCGTGTGTCACTTAGGCCATGGTCCCCGCCCTTACACAAGCTGCCTTCATAGTACAACAGTTCTCAGCACAGTGCCTGGCACAGAGCAAGCATTTGACAAATGTCATCATCACCCCAGAGCAACTCCAGATAGGGGACCCAGGCTTCTGACATCCTCCCCAGGGACTCCATGGGCCCTTCCAGTTGTCTTCCTCTTCCATCTTTGGCCTGCTCTCCTTCACTTAATTCTAAGAGCTGGAACAGCTCCTCCCTTGGAATGAGAGCCCCTGGCCTTCCCTGCTCCCCTCCTCCTCCTGTCCCCTCTTCTTGCCAACGCAGAGCAGAGTGGAGCAGAGGAATTCTCAGCTCCCTCTAGTTACCCTCAGCCTGCAAAGAAAACAGAGTCTGCCGTGTCTGCTGCCAGTTCCTCTCTGGTGACAGCCACAACCCATTTGCTCAGTGCCAGCCCCAGCCCCAGCCCCAGCCCCTTCTGTGGGGAGAGGAGGGAGCCTCGAGCCAGACCGGGGTGCCCTACATTAGACCCGAGACCCATCACTTCGGGGCTGGACCTTGGGGGCTGCTCAAAGGGAGAGAGCGGGGCCAAGTAATTTCTTGCAGACTCTTTCAACTCTAAGAGCTGAGTGAATGTTGGTGTGCTGCAATTCACAGTCTCTTCCTAGGGTAGGAAGTCTATTGCGTAGCTATGCTCCCCATATTTTGGGGGAGTTCATTAATGCGGCTTTGCAAATTAGTAACCAGCTTTACCAGTCCACTGAACTGTGCCACCCTCGCGTCTTAGAAGGTACCAGGGAATGAGTCCTTTGCCACTTTCTGGGCAGCTAGAGCTCCCTCCGCTAGCCGTGTGATAGCCAAACCAGAGCCAGGAGTTTGGATTACTGACAGCTTCTGAGGCCTGAGTTTGTCCCTGAGACAATTAAACCCCAATTATCAGTGCTGGGGGAAAGGAATTGCATGCAGTGTAGAGATCTTAAAACAACACTGTTTTGTTATGAGTGTGGGGAAGCATTATGGGTATGTTAGCTATAGCTTTACCCTCCTAATTCTTTCCTTCAGGTCCTGACTGATGGCAGGCCAGCCCCGAGGCAGGGGGATGCCCAAGTTGACCTGTAAGAGTTCCTTCCCTCTGGAGGCCTCCATAGAAATCCAGAATGAGCGAGCAGAAGTGGGTCGAGGTTCGATTTTCCTAAAGAAGCCCTGAGCTGGAGACAGGATGCCTTGACTATTTATTTATTTACGAGGCTATCGATTAGAATGCAGCTTTTCCACAGGATCCTGGGCTGGAGTTTACCAGTTACCAGTTAGCTTCCTTTGCTCTGAGATGTCAGGCGCTCAGACAGGCAGCCCCTCCCTCCCCTGGCTCTTCCTCTGCCCCCCCACCCCTTCTGCAGCCCTCACCCCTGAGCGCACTGAGGGTTGGGGGCTCCAGAGCACCCCTCTAGTTTCCTCTCTTCTCACGTTTGTATGTTCTGGGTTCCTTCCAATATTTAGGACACACTCGAAGCCCTAAATCTTAACAGCAGTGCATTGCTTAATTTGGGTACAGGCGTTCGATTTCTGAGCTGTGAAAGACCTCTGAGATCCTTCCAGCAAAACCCTTTGTTTTACTGAGAAGGAACAGAGGCCAAGGGAAACTGATCTCCCCAAAGTCACACAAAGAGAGACGCACAAGCTGGACAAGAATGGAGGCCTCCTGATTGCCCCAGGTGAGCGCACTGAGCGCTGTGCCCGGTGGCCTCCCAGTCTGGCCCCCTCAACCCAGGGTTGGAGATGGTGCTGTGCTGGGAATCCCTTTCTGGGAAGCTGGCCCTTTTGCAGCCTCTCCTTTGTTTTGTGCTCGATGAGATTTCTGCTCTCAGTCTGCTGCACTCGGACATGGCATGGAGGGCGTTCTGGGTAACCCCAGAGCAAAACAGAGGCTAGCGATAATGACGATGAGTCTGCTCAGCCTCTCCTGGCTGAATCCACCCTCCATTCCCACCTCTCTTCCTACCAGTCATCTTTCCAGAGGCTTCTCCCAGCCTTTGTGCCCCAACACCAGCCTTCAGATTGGCAGAGAAGCACCATGTCTATGTGTCCTTGTGAAAGAAAATGCGGGCTCTCCCTTGGCCCTGTTTCCAGGGCTGTTTGCCAGAGAGGCGGGAGCTGGTCTTTCTAGGTGGGCAAATTCAGGAGACAGGTCAATGCACCAAGACCCAAGGGCCGGCTCCCCACTTTGGAGGCCCTGAAGTTTGGCCTAATGGAACATGGCTCTAAAGATGAGAGCCATTGCCTGGGGCTAGGCGGGCACTCCGTCCTATGTCATTCTACTTCCTATGTTCATCTTGTCCTCCCGTGTTCCAAAGTTTAACCCCGACCGAATTTACCGCTTTCAGCTCTTTTTCTTCCCTTTCCACAGCCTATGTTGTAGCTAAAAGGAATTCCAGACAAGCACCACACTGCCTTCCTGTGCCCCTATCATTCTAGAATGCCTTACCCTCCGGTTCCACACATGCAGCAAACCCACGGTCTATGCCACTTTCCCTGAAGATAGCAGCTGACCACAGCGGCTGGACCCCGCGCTTGATCTTCTTAAGAACCTCAAAATTCTCACTTCTCCCTGGGGTTACAGAGTTAGTAGGTGGCAAAGACAGGATTTGAATCTAGGTCTGTTGTCCCAGGGTCGATACTCTTAGACATTGCACTATATTGCTTATCAAGAAACAGGGGCGCCTGGGTGGCTCAGTTGGTTAAGCGTCTGCCTTCGGCTCAGGCCATGATCCCAGAGTCCTGGGATCGAGCCCAGTGTCAGGCTCCCCGCTCAGCGGAGAGCCTGCTTCTCCCTTTCCTGCTCCCCCTGCTTGTGGTTTCTCTCTCTGTCCAATAAATAAATAAAATATATTTTTTTTTAAAGAAAGAAATAGCTACCCTTCCCCAAATAATCTTCTTCTTATCTAGGATTTTATCTGAACTTTCCTTATCACACATCACTTTTTGATTTTTTTACTGGAACTATTTACATCACATACCTTAACTTCCTTACTAAACGATGATCTCTTCAACGGTAGGGGTTGGGTCACATTTGGCGGGTCTCCTGCACCAGGCCCTGTGCTGGCACATGGCAGGGGGCCATAAAATGCGTGTTGGATGAAGGAATGAATACATGACAATGGATTTGAGTCATGGTGAGGTCTAGTGACTGCCCGTGGGGGAGTAGGGAGTTGGAACTCACTTTTTTGAAGGGAAAACTTCACACTTCCTTGATAAAGACACCATGGGAAGTGAAGCGGACGGAAGTGTTTCATCGAGGAGTGAGGTCAGGAACACAAACCCCCGCACGTCTGTAATTACAGAGCTTCTTCATGCTGGCAGCATGCTGGGGAATGTTTTCAGTTCTCCAGGTCGGGAACGGCAGGTATTCCTGATTGCTTTGTGCGAACTGACATCGCTCTGAAAGGAAAAGAGAGAAGAGGATAATAAAACTTGTGAGCGATAGCTTTGCCGGGCACAGGGTCTGCCTGGAAAGCGAGGGCCTCCAGGGTGCACCCCACCTTCAAGACCCACTTCCTTGGCTCAGAGGGGACTCTAGCCACCGTTTCTATGCTGGACGGACTCTTTGGGGATCCGGGACTCCACAAGGAGTGGCCCATGTTGGGGGGGGTGATCTCTAGCTGGGTTAAGGACAGGGTCAATTCGCTGGGGGTCCTTCCAAGTTGAGAAGGGGTAACAGGAGGCTCTGAGGTTCAGGGCACTGGGCAGAGGACCTGGAGGGTGGGTGTCATCTACAATGGGTGTGTATTTGTGTGTGTATGTGTGTGTGTGTGTGTGTGTGTGTGTGTTCATGCTCTCCTGACTGTGTCAGAGGCGCTGAGGGAGCCCAAAAGGGGACTGTGCTTTTTCAGGGCCTTGAGGGGCCCTGCTGGGCCCACTTTCCTCAGGGCTCTATTCAGGAGTCAGCTTTTCCGGCCCAAGGCACAATAGGCAGATCAGGCTCCTGGGAGAGTCATGGCTGAGAGGATGGTTTCCCGCTTGGCCTTCCTGTAAACTCACTTTGGGTGAGAGAAGCTACGGTCTCACCCAGCACTCCCAGCCTCATTCCCACAACTGTGTGTTCGTTTCCTGCCCAAACAGAACAATAGCCGAAAACCCTTGCCTTTGCATGGTAGTTTTATTCTGATACTTGTATTTTCAAAACCCACTTACATTCATTATCGCCTTCCATTCTTCTTCTTTTTTAAAAATTTTTATTTATTTTTCATCTTTTTAAAAAGTAGTCTCCATGCCCAACATGAGGCTCGAACTCACAACCCTGAGATCAAGAGTCACGTGTTCCACCAACTGAGCCAGCCAGGTGCCTCTATCATGCTTACAACAACCCCTCCAGAGGTGCAGAAAACAGATTCTTTTGATTGTAGATAAGGAATTGAGGCCCAGAGAGGCCGTGAGACTTGTTTTGGGTCACACAGCAAATTAACAATGGAAACCCAGGCACGGCCTCTCTGACTTCGTGACTCCAGGTACTTTCCTGCCTTCAGTTCTGCGTCCCCACCTCCCTATCTCCTCCACCTCCCGTCTCCTCAAAGAAAATTTCCACAGAGGGCTCACGTTTTATTAGCGACATGCACAACAATTCTCCTGGTGCTAGGTAGACAGCAACTCAAAATGGACACCCTTCTCACCTCCTTCCCCAACTCCGACCTACCCCACCTCACCCCCACCCAGGAGGAAGCTCATTTCTGGTGAGAATCCTCAATACAGCTCTTTCTGAAAATGTTGGGGCACATGCCAGGGAGCTTTCCTGGGAGAAAAGTCAGCACTATTTGACCTTCCTGGGAAAGAGGAAGAGGGGGTGCTGGCCTGGGTCTCCATATATGAGCTGGTGCAGGCCTGGAACAGGACAGAAGACAGGGCAGTGTGTTACAAGTTTCCCTTTGCTTCATTCCCCAGACTGGGAACATTGTGGTCACTAGGTGACCATTTCTTTGAGACTTAGAAGTCATCTGATTCGGCAGTACTCTCCGAAACTTTTTTTATCTGGCTTTGGGGTGAGTCATTCATTGATTCATTCATTGACTCAACAAATACTTGTTGACTGACTACTGGCCGCATGTCAGCCTTCCCTCTGGATACCACAGTGAATGTGACAGGCAAGACTGTAATTAGTCTGGAAAAGGACATAGTTGGCATAACTGTTAGTTGAGGGTGGGGTAGAGTGAGGTCAAGATACAGACATAAAGGGAGCTCAGAGGAGCAGCATAGCTGGGAAGGCCTCGGAGAAGAGACGTCTAAGCTGCGGATGGGAAGATGAGTGGTGCATTAGGAACCCAAGAGGAGAAAGAGTGCTCCAGACACAGAATAGCACACGGGAAGGCCAAGAGCCTAGAGAGCACGTGGTACAGTTAAGGAACCTAAAGAGGTATGCAGGGCTGGAGCGCAGCGTGCAGGGTGGGGGAGGCAGAGGGGGGGTGATAAAAGCTGACGCTGGAGGGTGAGGCTGGGGCTGGGTCATGAAATCTTGGAAACCGTACTGAGTGGAATGAACTTTATCCTAAAGACAGTTGTTAAGACACCGACAGGATTTAAGAAGGTGTGTGACTTGTTCAGATTTGTGTTTTAGAAAGATCTGTTCTGGTTTTGTGTGGAGCAGTGCTCTTCAATGGAAATGTGATGAGAGCCACAAATGTGAGCCACACATGCATTTTAAAATTTTCTAGTCGCCACATTAGAAATGTAAAAAGCAACGGGTGAAAATTTTAAAAATAATATAATCTGTTTAATATATAAAAATACTATCATTTAACATATAATCAATAGAGATATCTTAAGATATCTTACATTTTGTTTCATATGAAGCCTTCGAAATCTAGGGTGTATTTTACACTTACAGTGCATCTCAACTTGGAAGAGCCATGTTCTGAGTGCTCAATAGCACCATGTGTCTAGTGGCTGCCATGTTGGACAGTGTAGATGGTGAGAATGGATTTGAGAGGAGCAAGAATGGCACAGCTGTTGCAGGTGACCTGGAGGAGAATAGTGGCTTGGGGATAGAGACAAAGGGACGTATTTCAGGGATAGGACTCCCAGGCTGCCATACCAGGCCTGGACTTAATACCTCTAGACTCCTTTTATCTGGAAGAGACATAAACTCCTATTTTGTTTGGGCCATTTTACTTGGGGTTTTCCTTCTACCTACATCTGGATCTAATTTTAAAGAATACAACATCTAAATGGAGATGCCCAATGGATAGGTAGATCTGATGGGTCTAAATTAGGAGAGAGGTCTGAGAGAGTTACACATAGATTTGGGATTTCCCAGTCCATAGTTGGTCATTGGAGCCATGGCAACATACAAGATCTCCAAGGGAAAGTGGTCCAGTGAGAAGATTAAAGAATCTAGACCAGAACTCTGAGGAATCCCAACACTTAGGACGGGCAGAGGAAGAGGAGCCTGCTAAGGAGACTGAGAGCCAGCTGTCAGGGAGGTAGGAAGTAATCAGGGAAGTGCTGTGCCATGAAGCTTAGGGAGGGGGGAGGCCCAAGGAGGATGTGATCAACAGTAGTAAAGACAGCTATCTCTGCTTGGGATGTGGGTATGGATGGCACCAGACCGCCTGAGTAAACCAACTTAGGTTTCTCTTACAGCCTCAAGTTCCAACAAAGGCTGGAAAGGATGGTCATGTCATCCTCCTGTTCAGTGCCCTGTGGTGGGATCCAGGTATCTTAAGGATAAAGTTCTATCTCACAGCACATCCTTTAGCTACCTCCAAAGTCTGGCCCTAGCTTTTCTGCCCAGACTGTTTCCTTCTCCAGAATGCTGTGCTCCTGCCAGGCCCAACTTCTACCATTCCCTGCCTTAGCTTGTGAGCTTCTCTTCCCTTCCTTCCTTGTCTTTTTTCCCTTCAAATCCTACCATACTTCAAGACTTACCTCAAATGACAACTCCTCCGTTCCCTGATTCTTCCAGATAGATTGATTGCAGTCCAACCCTGGGTCCCCCGTTGGGCATTTGCTCACTCTCAATCGCAGCCTTCATTGTAGTCCTGCCTGGGGTCAAGTGGGTTGTGTACATACGTGTCTCCCCAACTAGGCTGTCACCTTGGAGAAGTCTGAGGCTGCTCTTGGATACTTACCCCCGTCCGCCTTCCAGAGAGCTTGTTTAAGAAATGTTTGTGGATTTCATGGAATTTTGTCCCTCATAGCCCCCAAGTAATAGGGTGGTCTCTGTCTTCTTTGTCACATCACTGCAGGGATTATGGGGGTGAGGGAGACACTGAAATAGAGAGACCCCTGATTTAGAGGGAAATAGATAAGGAGCTGAGTTTGAATCCAGCTGCTCAAAGAAATAGTCTCAGTCTGAGCTTCCCCTGACTCAAGCAGCTTGTATCATCTGAGTGCTTGAGAACCACCTTAGTAATAGAAAAGGAAGAGAAAAATTAATGCAATAAAAGCTGGTACTTTGAAGAGATGAGCAAAGCTGACAAATCTTTAGCTAGACTGACCAAGAAAAAAAGGGAAGACTCAGTTAGTAAAATCAGGAATGAGAGAAGGGACATTACTACAGATCTTAAATAAAAAAAAATTATAAAGGAATACCATGAATAACTACATGCTATCAAATTAGGTGACCTAGATAAAATGGCCAAATTCTTAGAAAGAGACAAACTACTGAAACTACTTCAAGAAATAGATAATCTGAATAGACCTAAAAGAAGTAGATTGCTGTGGTATTTTTAAAACATCCCACAAAGAAAATGTTAAGCCTAAATGGCTTTACTGAATTCTACCAAGTGTTTAAAGAATAATACCCATCCTTCACACTCTTCCAAAAAAATAGTATAGTAGGGAATACTTTCCAAAGAAGTCCAGTATTATCTAGACGCCAAAACTAGACAAAGACATCACAAGAAAACTATATATCATATTGCTCGTGACTATAGATGCAAACACCCTCAACAAAATGCTAGCAGAACAAACCTAGCAACATATAAAAAGGATTGTACATGTCCATATGGGATTTATTCCAGGAATGCAAGATTGGTTTAATACTTGAAAACTAATGTAAGACACCATATTAATAGAATAGAGGAATAAAACCACATGATCAACTCAATAGATGCAGAACAGTATTTGAAAAAGTCTAACACCACTTCATGACAAAAACATTCAACAAACCAGGAACAGAAGTAAACTTCCTCAACTTGATAAAGAGCATCTACAAAAACCACATCTAGCATTAAACTTAGTGTTGAAAGACTGACAGCTTTACCCCTAAGATTAGAAATAAGACAAGGATGTCTGCTCTCACCAATTCTGTTCAACAGTATATTGAAGGTTCTAGCAAGGGCAATTAGGCAAGAAAACAGAATAAAAGTCCCCTGATGAGACAGGAAGAAGTAAAATTATCTGTTTATATGTGATTTGATCTTGTATAGAGAATATTCTAAATACAGACATACATACACACAAACTATTAGAGATTAATGAATAAGATCAGCAAGGTTAAAAATACAAAATACAATATACAAAAATGGGGCACCTGGGTGGCTGTCAGTTGGGCGTCTGCCTCTGGCTCGGGTCATGATCCTGGGGCCCTGGGATTGAGCCCCACAATGGGCTCCCTGCTTGGCTGGGGGCCTGCTTCTCCCTCTCCCTCTGCCTCTGCCTGCCCCTCTGCCTGCTTGTGCTCTCTTTCTGTCAAATAACAAGTAAAATCTTAAAAAAAAAAACAAAACCAAACCCAAAATACAATATACAAAAATCAATTATATTTCGATACACTAGCAATGAACAATCTGAACGTGAAATTAAGAAAAAATTCAATTTAGAACAACATTAAGGAAAGAATGAAATACTTAGGAATATATGTACTAAAAGAAGTGAAAGATAAGTACACTGAAAATTATAACACATTATTAGAAGAAATTAAAGAAGACCTAAATAAATGGAAAGAAATCCCATGTTCATGGATCAGAACATGTTAAGATTATCTTAATTATCTTAATATTGTTAAGATAACAATACTTCCCAAGTTGATCTATGATTCAACATAATCTCTATCAAAAGTACAGCTGGCTTAAAATTTTTTTTTAATTTAAATTCAATATAGTCACTCATGCTCTCTCTAAAATAAAATAAAATCTTTATAAAAATATAAAAACACTAATACAAAGGGATACATACACCCCAATGTGTATAGCAGCATTACTAACAATAGCCAAATTATGGAAGCAGCCCAGGTGTCCATCTATAGATGAGTGGATAAAGAATATGTGGTATGTTTACACAATGGAAAGTTGTTCAGCCATAAAAAGGAGTGAAATCTTCCCATTTGCAATGACATGGATGGAGCTAGACAGTATCATGCTGAGTGAAATAAGCCAGTCAGAGAAGGACAGGTACCATATGATTTCAGTCGTGTGTGGAATTTAAGAAACAAAACAAATGAGCAAAGGAAAAAAAGAAAGAGAGACAAACCAGGAAACAGACTCTTAACTACAGAGAATAAACTGGTGGTTTCCAGAGGGGAGGTTGGGGGGATGGGCAAATGGGTAATGGGGATTAAGGAGTACACTTATGTTGAGCACTGGTGATGGATGGAATTGTTGAATTACTATATTGTACACCCAAAACTAACAAAACCCTGTATGCTAACTATATTGAAATTAAAATAAAATATGTTATATGTTCAAAAAAATAAATTCAATTTAGCTAACATACAGTGTATTATTAGTTTCAGGGGTAGAATTTAGTGATTCATCAGTTGTGTATAACACCCTGTGTCCTCCTTAATGCCCATCACTCAGTTACCCCATCCCCCACCCACCTCCCCTCCAGCAACCCTCAGTTTGTTCCCTAGAGTTAAGAGTCTCTTATGGGGTTTGCTTCCTTCTCTGTTTTCATCTTACTTTATTTTTCCTTCTCTTCCTCTGTGTTCATCTGTTTTGTTTCTTAAATTCCATATATGAGTGAAATCATATGGTATTCATCTTTCTCTGACTGACTTATTTCGCTTAGCATAATACCCTCTAGTTCCAGCCACATCATTGCAAATGGCAAGATTTCATTCTTTTGATGGCTGAGTAATATTCCTTTCTATACATACACCACATTTCTTTATCCATTCATCTCTCGATGGACATCTGGGCTCTTTCCATAGTTTGGCTATTAAGGACATTGCTGCTATAAACATTGGGGTGCATGTGACTCTTCAAATCACTATTTTTGTATCCTTTGGATAAATACCTACTAATGCAATTGCTGGGTCGGAGGGTAGTTCTATTTTTAACTTTTTGAGGAAACTCCACTGTTTTCTAGAGTGGCTGTACCAGTTTGCATTCCCAACAAGAGTGTAAGAGGCTTCCCCTTTCTCTGCATCTTCACCAACACCTGTTGTTTCCTGAGTTGTTAATTTTAGCCATCCTGACCAGTGTGAAGTGGCATCTCATTGTGGTTTTGATTTGTATTTCCCTGATGCCAAGTGATGTTGAGCATTTTTTCATGCATCTGTTAGCCATTTGTATGTCTTCTTTGGAGAAATGTCTGTTCATGTCTTCTGCCCATTTCTTGACTGGATTTTTTGTTTTGTGGGTGAGTTTTTTTGTTTTGTGGGTGATAAGTTCTTTTTTTAAAAGATTTTATTTATTTATTTGACAAAGAGAGAGAGAGAGAGCAAGCAGGGGGAGCAGCAGGCAGAGGGAGAGGGAGAAGCGGGCTCCTCGTTGAGCAGAAAACCTGCTATGGGGCTCCATCCCAGGACCCTGGGATCATGACCCAAGCCAAAAGCAGACGCTCAACTGACTAAGCCACCCAGGTGCCTCTGATAAGTTCTTTATAGATTTTGGATACTAGTCCTTTATCTGATATGTCATTTGTGAATATCTTCTTCCATTCCATAGGTTGCTCTTTAGTTTTGTTGATTGTTTCCTTTGTTGTGCAAAAGCTTTTTATCCTGATGTAGTCCCAATAGTTCATTTTTGCTTTTGTTTCCCTTGCCTTTGGAGATGTGTCTAGCAAGAAGTTGCTGTGGCTGAGGTCAGAGAGGCTCCTGCCTCAGTTCTTTAGGATTTTGATGGTTTCCTGTCTGATATTTAGGTCTTTCATCCATTTTGAATTTATTTTTGTGTATAGTGTAAGAAAGTGGTCCAATTTCATTCTTCTGCACGTGGCTGTCCAGTTTTCCCAACACCATTTGTTGAAGAGACTGCCTTTTCCATTGGATATCCTTTCCTGCTTTGTCAAAGAGTAGTTGACCATAGAGTGGAGGGTCCATTTCTCGTTTCTCTGTTCTGTTCCATTGATCTGTGCATCTGTTTTTGTGCCAGCACCACACTGTCTTGATGATTACAGCCCTGCAATACAGCTTAAAGTCCGGAATTGTGATGCCTCCAGCTTTGATTTTCTTTTCAACATTACTCTGGATATTCAGGGTCTCTTCTGGTTCCATCCTTTTCTTTTTCTTTCTTTCTTTTTTTTTTTTAATAAGTTCTTATTTATTTGAGAGAGAGAGAGCGCACACAAGTGGGGGGAGGGGCAAAGGGAGAGGCCAAGCAGGCTCCCTGGTGAGACCCCAGGACCCCGAGATCATGACCTGAGCCGAAGTCAGACGCGTAACCAAATGCACCAACCAGGTGCCCCACAGCTGGCATTTTTTTTTTTTTTTTTTTTTTTGCAGAAATTGGGAAGCTGTTCCTAAAAGTCATATGGAAATGCAAGGGACAGATTAGACAAAGAATCTTGAAAAAGAAGAGCAAATTTGGAGGACTCACACTTTCAGATTTCATAACTTACTAAGCTATAGTAATGAAGGCAGTGTTGTACTGGCATAAGGATAGACAGATCAATGGAATAGAACTCGCAGTCCAAAAAGAAACATATTTATGGTCAATTGATCTTTGATAAGGGTGTCAAGACAATTTAGTGGTGAAAGAATAGTCTTTTCAACTAAAGATGTGGGACAATTGGATATCCATAAGCAAAACAATGAAGTTAGACCCTACCTCACACCATACACAAAAATTAACTCAAAAGGGTTCATTTAGAAAGAGCTAAAACTCTTAGAAGAAAACATAGAAGTAAATCTTTGTGATCTTGGGCTAGGCAATGATTTCTTAGAATGACATCAAAAGCACAAGGGACAAAAAAATTGACAAGTTGGTCTTCATCAAAATTAAAAACTTTGGGGCATCAAAGCTCACCATCAAGAAAATGAAAATACAATCCACAGAATGGGAGAAAAAATTTGTAAGCCCTATCTCTGGTGAGGGTCTAGTGTCCAGAGTATATAAAGAACACTTACAACTCAATAATAAAAAGACAAATAACCTAATTTAAAAATGGAGAAAGCATCTGAACAGACATTTCTGCAAAGAAAATATAGATACTGCCAATTACATGAAAAGATGCTCCAGGTCATTAACCATGAAGGAAACACAAATGAAAGCTACAGTGGGGTGTTGTTTCATACCCACTAGGATGGCTACACTATAAAAGACAATCACAAGTGCTGGTGAGAATGTGGAGAAATCACAACCCTCATATGCTGCTGGTGGGAATGTAAAAGGACGCAACTGTTTTGGAAAATAGTCTGACCGCTCCTTAAAAGGTTGAGCATAGAGTTATTACAAAACCCAGTAATTCCACACCTGGGTATATATCCAAGAGAATTGAAGGCATATATCCACACAAAACCTTGTGCACAAATGCTTATAAAGGCATTATCCATAACAGCTAAAAAGTGGAAACAACCCAAACGTCCATCAACTGATGAATGGATAAACAGAACGCAGTATGCTTATATGGTAGGGTATTAATCAGCCACAAAAAGGAGTGAAGTACAGATTCATGCTATAGCATGGGTGAACCTGGAAGACATTACACTAATTGAACTAAGACAGTCACAAAAGACCGTATATTTTATGATTCAACTTATAAGAAATGTCCACAATTGGCAGATCTATAGAAATGCAAAGTAGAGTAGTGGGAACTGGGGGAAAATGGGGGAGTGACTGCCAACGAATACAGGGCTTCTTTTTGGGGTGGTGAAAATGTTCTAAAGTCAGATAGTGGTGCTGGTTGCACAGCTCTGTGAATACTAAAAACCACTGACTCGTGCACTTTAGAAAGGTGGATTTTATGGAATGTGAACTATATCTCAATAAAGCTGCTGTATGTAAAAATAGAACTAACTTATTACATTGAAATGTAAGGTGGGCCTCCATTTCCTAGCTAGAAGATTTTTTTAAAAGTTTTTGCCAACTGGAATACACTGCAATATGCCTAACAAGGCAAAAATTTCCTTGAAAATTCTCCTCAGTGAGGAAGGAAAAGTTGTACAGACCTCATTTTTTAGGACCCCGCTCGCCATTCCCCACCTCAGTCTATGGGACTGAGGGTGAGAGAGCTTAGCGTTTGTTTTTATGACAGTGGGGACAAGGATCTCCCACATAAATAATCTCGCCTCCCACTCTGGAGGCTCTCCAAGAGTAGACATCTGTGTTTCTGCCTGCCCAGCACCCACTCTCTTGCTTCTTGTAACTTCATGTGGATTCTCCTTCTGTCAGCTATTCCTCCCTTGATCTTAGAAGGTCTCTCAGGCTGCCCTCCACTTCCATGGCCAAAATGTGGACCTGTGACCCAATATGTCCAATCAGATGCCCTTTGGGAATTTGAATTGACAGTTGGTTGACTCAAAGAAAATGCCAGTGACTTGCCCCACTGGGATGCCCTGAGGACACCATTCCATGGTTCCTGTTCCCTGGAGTCGGGGGAGGGGGCTATTCTGGTCCTGTTTTTTTCTTCAGATAGGTCCTGCACCCAAGAACTCTAACTTGATCTTTTGGACAAGGACTGACAAATTCCATATTATTGTCTTGATTCTCCCATGGCAGGGGCAGGGCTCCTCAGGATTGTGCAGGCAATGAAGGAGGAGGGCTCCTAAATTAGGAGGAGTCATGATCTAGAAGCCACTACTTGCACTGGAACATCTTTTTTTTTTTTTTTTTTTTTGGTTCTTTCTTGATGATCACTTGCTTTCATATTTTAACTGAAGCTCACACATTTATTGACTCTTAAGTGTGTCAAGGCACTTTGTTAATTGAGATAATACACAGCTGAACAGAATGATATCCCAACTTTGTTGGGTGATGGGAGTATAGAGAAATGCTCTCTGAATTCTAAGTGGATCAGAGAGAAGGATCAGAAAAGAAGGTATTTAAGCTTGGCTACAGGTAAAGCAATTTCTCTGACCCACGGGGAAGGCATCATTTGTGATGGGATATTGAAATCAGAGAATCACAGATTTAGGAGCTGATAGGGAACTTATTGATTATCCAGTCCTACGTTTTCTAGATGAAGAAATCCAGATTCTGGGGGCGCCTGGTTGGCGCAGTCGTTAACCGTCTGCCTTCGGCTCAGGGCGTGATCCCGGTGTTCTGGGATCGAGCCCCACATCAGGCTTCTCCACTGGGAGCCTGCTTCTTCCTCTCCCACTCCCCCTGCTTGTGTTCCCTCTCTCACTGGCTGTCTCTGTTAAATAAATAAAATCTTAAAAAAAAAAAAAAGAAATCCAGATTTTGAGGAATGAAATGATTTGACTAGAGCCAAATTGGGCTTAGGACTTCTCCACTGACTCCCAGTGTAGGGCTAATCTCACTAGCTCTCAGGCATGTTGTTGACCTTGACTGGCTCCTTCAGGTCTCAGAGGACTTGGGAAGGAGGAAAGGTGATATTTAGGGCTTGGTAAATGGTTGCCTAAGGAAGTATGTTTTGCAAGGCCACTCAAGAAATCAGTGAGGAATTGGGGCAGATTCCAGTAGTTCTTGTCACATTGCTTTCTTCCTTAGGTGGTTTTTTTTCCCCCCCACTGGGGACTTGGCAGAGGGGACTGGCACCAGGGTTTGCACTGCAATGAGGGTCAGGGTATATGCTCCCATCCTTCCATCCTTTTGGAGTCTTTGAAGCAAGTCAATACCTGAAGGGCTTGGTGATATGACTTTTGTCATTGCCATCCTCTCTTCTGGGTGACCCAGTCAACTGGGGTGGAGAGTCTTTGATTGTTTTTACCTGTAAGGGTCAGGGTATCAGCTAACTACCCAGCAGGTGGTATATGGAGGAAATCAATTCCGAAGTCAGGCCTGGGCGTTCCCCAGCACTGACGATGACTTACCTTAGCCAGCAACTTGCTCTGGGCAGGAAGGCCCCGGTGTAATTAGCAGGTGCTGCTGGTTCTAAAGAAAGAGACAGAAGAACCCTAATGCGGTTCTTTGGGTGGAGGAAGGTATAAAGTGTCCTTCTAATCCATATTTTTCAGCCTTGCAGTAGTTTCATCCACATTCATGGTTTTTACCACCATGTGGGCCCTGGTGGCCCTCTAAGTCCTGACCTCTCCATTGTGGGAGTCCCACAGGCCCTACCCTGATAGGCATGATCAGTTTAACCAATACTGACAAAGAACTTCCCGTGTTCCAAGAACTGTGCTAGGTTCTACAGCCCACACATAAATAAGATGTAATCCCTGTCTGCAAGGAACTACAGACAAACTTAAGCTTCACAAGTTTAACAGAAGGTGGTTAGTGATAAACACCCGGAATTCAGGAAGACTTCATAGAGGACACTCAAACCAAGGAGTTAGCCAGCAGAGAAAGCCACAAGCCTCACAGGCAAGGGAACCACATGAACAAAGGTGTGGAATCTGGGTGTGGGGGAAACCACAGGCAGTAGCCGGTGTTACTAGAGCACAAAAAGGGAGATGGGAAGTGTGGGGAGAGAAGGCAGGGTGGGGGGATGTGGAGGGTGAGATGGGGGAGGTAAGATATGGGAAAGAGCAGGCTTTTTTTTCAGAGCAGAGAAGAGGGAAGTGCCTGGGAGATTTGCATTTTAGATAGATCACTCTGTGGACTGGGGAGGAGCAGCCAGGATTGCAGGCAGGGAACCAACTAGAAGAGATGAGGAGTTCCCTGTGCAGAGTATTCACAATGAAAGGGGATGGGGGCTGGAGAAGTAGTCAAGAGCTGAGTGATGACAGACCTGGGGTGGGTAAGGGGGTTCACAGGTTTTTGACTTGGTCCCTGGGTGGATAATGGGGCCATGAACTGAGGTAAGAAATACAGGGAAGGGAAACAAGTTTGGAAAAGAAATGTTGATGATGGCTAACAGTTATTAATCACTTCTATGGACCAGGCATCTTGCCAAGAGTTTTTAATGCATTTTCTCATAACTATGAAATAGGTATTATTCTTGATTTATAGAGGAGGAAAATGAAATTTTGAGATGATGAATAGCTTGACCAGTTCTGCACGGCCGGTAGAGTGGTGGAAAGAGGTTCAAATCCAGGCATTCTGGCTCCAGGACCAATGCTCCTAATGACCAGGCTTTCCATGTGTGTACGTGAAGAGTCTGAGGAGCTTGTGGGACATCCACAGGAAAGAGGGCCGAGAATTGGGGGGGGAGGGTCATCAGGATCCAGATCATGGTAAAAAACCATGAATGTGGATGAAACTACTCAAGTTGGACAGTGACCAAAGTACAGTGCCCTGGGGAACCCTTAGGTTAAAGAAGGAGGGAGAGGGTAAGGAGCCCGCAGATAAGACAAGAACTCAATTTCCTTCTGATTTTTAAATTTGAAGACATGGTTCTGCCATCTGAGCAACAGATAACTGGGCAATCATGAGAGTGTAGTGGCATCAAATAAAAAGGTCCACCAAGTTAAGCCGACATATTAATGACAACAGTTACTTCGTTGCATAATGGTCACCCTAAACAGTAAGCATTTCACATAAATGGCCGTAATGACTATAGCGCGATTCCCAAACTGTGTCCTGTGGAATAGTAGTTCCTGGAGAGGTTAATAAATGTCTAGATAAAAAAGGGCTTCCGAGTCAGATAAGCTTACGAAATGCTGGTATAATTCAGGTAAAGAGACAAACCCCTGGTTCACACTTTTTTTCTTTTCTCTGTTAGAGGCGGGATAGAGGAATGGCTAAGAGTATAGGCCCTGGGAACAGACAGCCTGGGGCTGACGCCTGCATTGACAAAAGTGGGGTAATCTTGGGCAAGTTACTGAACTTCTCTAAGAGGTAGTTTCCACATCTGTACATGAAGATGGTAATACCTATTCACTGCGATTGTTCCAGATTTAAATGCAACAATACATTGAAAACACTTAGCCTAGAGCCTGGCACAGAGTGAGGGCTCTATAAATATTAATTATTGTCTATAAACCATACTATTATTAGCAAGTCCTCCTGATACCCCAGAGCTTTAGGTCTTTCTCACACATATTTCTCACACACACTGACACCCACATTTCTTAAAAGTCAAAGCCTTCATTCTGACTCCTATTAGTTGTTCTCTGTGCCCTTACCTCCACCCCAGCACATCCCAGGACTGGGAATGACCAAACACTTGCAGTACTCTACTCTAGGCAATGGGGCCAGGGAAAGGGAGGATTTATATGCCAGCAGTATGGCCTTGGAAGTGACCATTATGCACGCTTGAAAAAAAGGATGCATCTTTTGGGTGAACACTGGCCTGTACCAGGGCACACAGTTTAGCAAGTGGAGTGCAGGCTGTATTTTAGCCCTCACTTGCTCTTTAGGCTGAATGTCATTGTATAGTGAACAACCTGCACAACCGTATATGGCAGTTCTGACCTTCAGGCCATAGAAGGGGCTGGAAGCAAATGACCTTTGGAGAAAGAGGGTACAAGCTCTCTTCCCAGTAGTCCATGAAATCAGCTCTCCACAAGCCCTAAGGTGATCAAGTATCCTTCGTCTCCTCCCTCTCTGCCCACACGTGCCCCGCCCCCCATTCATTCACACAGAAGCTGACATCAGAATACCCTGGTCTAGAGGGGATACACCAGGCGTTGTCTGTTTCTCTGGGATGCCGACGGAGGCTGGGAGATGACAGAGCTGAGGAAAGCAGAAGTGGGAGGGCATGATTTTCCAGGTTTCCCCGGACACACAATGAGTATCAAATTATGATGCTCCACACCAGAGCAGACCACGGCCAGAGCACGTCCCACTTCCTGACCAAGGTTTGGGGCAATGAAGGGAGAATGATGGGAAGGGGAGCTTCTTAATCAAATGCGTGGCTCCCTATAAAGATTCTCACCAGCCCTTTAGGTAGACACTTTCTTTGTGAAACAGAGAAGAAAAAGGCAGACATTTCCTGTTCTCTGGAGGTGGGTGGGGTCGAGTGGAGGGCAGGCGCTCTCCCAAAGTTCACAGGCATTTACACACATTCCCACAGATAGCCTCTTCAGCCACCAGAGCGGCCGCTGCCTAGCAGCAAGACCAGGCCTGAGCTGCGGCGATCTGGTGAGGCCTCTGAGCCCTCTGCGCTTTGGTTCTCTCCTCTGTGAGGTGAGGAATATGGATGGGCTGAATTAGAAGTCTCCTGGCAGCTCTGCCAGACTACGGTTCGCACCTCTCGGGGCTTCTCTGCACTCCCCGTCCGGTCTTGACCGACCAGAAATGGCTTACTCTCACCTCTACCGCCGGAGCCTGGGTGCCAAAGACCAACCTCCCTTCTCACAACTGTGCACAGGGTCTGCCTCCATATTGCTCTTGATGATAAACTGCAGCTGGGGCTCCAGCTGGGAGTTGAGGTCCTGTGGCCTTGAGAGTCGGGAACAAAGGCTGAGCTGCTGTGGGGAAGGGACTTTTCCTGAATGTAAGGGGAGGGGCCCTAGCCCTGGGGCTGTTTATGCCTTTACCTCTCCGTAGAACTGGCTGTTCCTCTCCTTCCTACAGATTTGGGGGGAGGGAAGGGGTGTCCTGTCTTTTCCTCTGAGGCTGATGACTTCACCTCCTTTCCCTTCCTCTTCCTTAGGTTAGGATCTCTACCCCTTCCTCATCATGCTCCCTGGGTCTGAAATCTCCATCCCTCTCTCTCCCTTTATTCTTCTTGGGATTGGGGTCTTTACACCCCTCCCTCTCTCTAAGCCTCGCCTCCTTATTCCTTTTTAGGCCTGGCCTCCTAGCCCAGGGTGGAGGGGTCTGCATTCTTCCTCTCCTTTCTCTTCTTAAGGCCACTTCTCCCTCCCCCCACCCTTTCCAGCTCCCCCTCCCTCCGCCCCGAGGCATTGTGGGAGGAAACAAGATGTGGGGCGAGAGCGGCGCGGGGAGAAGCCCGCAGTGCGGGGCCGGGCGGGCGCAGCCAATGGGGAGCGTGGACGGCGGCGCGCGCGGCGGAGGGGCGGGGGCGGGGCGCTATTTCAGGGGGGGCCGCGCGTCGGCAGTGCTCAGCGGCAGAGCGGAGCGGAGCAGCGAGGCGCCAGCGAGGAGCAGGCGGGCGGGCCGGCGGGCGCGAGGCGGAGCGCGGGCGGCCGGGGAAGCTCGAAGGGCGGACGGCGGCAGCGAGCGATCGGCCCGGGGCCGCGGGACCCGGAGACCGCGGCGGCGGCGGCTGCTGCTGCAGGAGGAGCCGAGGGGACACCGCCCCTGCCCGCGCCCTGCCTCAGGCCATCCCTGCTCCCCCGGGGCCCCGCGCGGACTAGCCTGCGTGAAGGTGAGCGGTGGCTGGGGGCGTCCCCGGGGCGGCGGGCCGCGCCCGTCGCGTGCAGCCCCACGCGCGGGGCCCAGCCCCGAGGCCTGGAGCAGAGCTGGCCTCGGCATGACGCCCTCGGCGCCCCTCCTTCCCGCGGCTGCGCCACCCTGTGCCCTCGCGACCCTCGGGCGAGGCTGGAGGCCCCGGGCTGCGGAGGTGCGGCTCCCCGCCTCCTCCCCGCACCCCCCCTCGGGAGTCTCCCTGCGTTGCGTGGAGGCCTCTGGTGTTTGGGGCCGAGGGAGAGGGGGTGGAGAGGGCTCGGGCGTGACGCGGCGCCTCCTGCCGCCGCCACCCTCTGGGGCGTCCTTCCTGCAGCGAGGACGCCCAGTCACTCCGGCGCTGCTCCAGGCCGGGCGGGGGAGGGCGGCTGACCGGCCGGGCGGAGGTTGGGGGGAGGATGCTTTCTCATGCCCCAGGTGCTGGCCTTTGGGGGCCGCAGCTCTCTGGAGGATGGCATGGTGGAGGGATAAGCCTGGAGATCTCAAGGGAGGAAATACCAGCATTTGTGTGTGTTGGTGGCTGGGGGGGGGGTCCAGCTCTTTCGGAGACTTGGCCTTTCCAATCGCAAAACCGGGGATAGGGGATGGGGAGCTGTCCTGGAGTGCCCTCTTCGCTTTTCCAAGGAGCCCCCTGCTTTTGACAGAGGCAGCTGGCCTGGGGCCCTGTGGTCATCTTTCTGTCCGGAGGCCCAGGTCCCTTGCTTTTTTTCCCCAGGAGGGAGGTGGGTAGGCCGGGCACCTCCCTGTCCTTTTCTCACTGGCACCTTGGACAGGGCAGGTTGGGGCTAGGCCTCACCCCTCAGACGCCTGGGGGGCCGGGGGTGAAGAATCGTAGCATTGTAGTCACAAGACCAACGTTATGTAACTGCAGGCTCTCTGCTACTAGAGAGTAAGGTGGCTTTTAATTACTGTGACAAAGTTGTTCCTTTGGACTTTGGGGATGAGGCCGTGGAGCAGGTGAGCTTGCTGGGAAAACCGTTGCCAATTTCGTGCTTTAACTTCAGTCTCTAACCATGCCCCACCCCCACCCTTGCGTTTGTAAACAGTGCCCCCTTCTGAGTGGTAACCTGGAATAGGCCACCAGGTGACACTAGTTTTCTTCAAATATAAAGAGTCTTATAATAATCAGAACATTCTTCCCCTGCTGCTGTTGTATATCTCCTCAAACTTATCGAAGTTGCCCCATTTATTTTATTTCAACCATTGGTTTTTAAAATGAAGATGTTGATTTGCCCAAGGTCATGTAGCAAGTCAGGCCTTGAACAGGGTTCTCCTGACCTTTTCCTTAGCACCTGATGGTGCTCACATACTCCTTGAAGCTCTGACTTTTCCTCACAGGGGTGTGGGGTCAGATTTTGCTGGTCCACTAACCCTTTCCTCTGCCATTCTCTGCTGAAATAGAACCAGCCCTGCTTAGTTTGAGGTGCCTTGGGTGCGGTCAAGGGCTGTGTGGCTGGCAACTGGCATTTATGCTTTCTTTGCATCTGGTGCAGGCTAAAGGAGTAATCATGAGTTCTGCTTTCCCTTTCAGTCCACCCAGCACACAGGCTAGTGTGGACGCAGAGATCAAGGTGGCCTGGAATGATACCAAGGATCTCTCCTTGAGCAGGCAGGCCTCCTGTGTAGCCTTAATATCAGATGGGGTTGGAATGACGACATCTTTTGTCTACTGGGCTGGGTGACAGAGTCCTCTTTTTTTGGGGGGTGTGGGGGATCAGTGTGATGGGACTGTGGTCAAGGACAGAGGATTGGTTTTTGCAGCTCACCTCCTCTGTTCTTGCAAAGCATTCACATGCTATAGACTGCCAGGCAGATTCTGACCAGCCTTTTTGGGATTCCTGCCATCCCAGGAATAGCCCATGCAAGGTCTACCCCAGAATTCTGGTTGCTGTAGGATGAATACCATGCCTTAATTAGCAGAAATATTAGGGCTATTAAAGTAATAATTCCTCACCTTTTGTTATCTCTGTCACTGCAGGGCATTGACAACCTTTTTCTGTGAAAGGCCAGATAGTAAATATTTTAGGCTTTACAGGCCATGCATTGTTTTGCAACTACTCAACTCTGTCGTTGTTGCCTGTTCCTGTAAAACTTTATTTACAGAAACAGGTGGTAGGCTGAATCTGGCCAACAGACCCCAGTGTAGACAGTCCTTGTTTGTAAGTGTTCTCTTATAACCTTAATTAATCCTTATAACAACCCCTGATCAAGAGCGATCCTCATTGCTAAAACGGAAGTAATGAATGCAGTAAGGCTGAGCGACTTGCCCAAGACTACAGGAGTTCATAGTCAGGACCAGAAGTCAGGTCTACTGATTCCTAGTCCATCTTCTACTCTGTTACCAATGATGCAGTAATGGTCATTAAATGAAGGGCTTATTGTGTTCAGGTGTTAATGCCACCTGGTTTGCCCTCAGTAACTCTGAAGTCTCCATTTCAAGATGATGGTATGAAAGCACAAAGGTTAAGTAACTTGCCCAAGGACAAAGCTAGTTGGTGATATATTGTAGTATCTTGGCAATTGGTGCTATTCAAAATATCAGAAATAGATAAATTTAGAGTTGGAAAAAACTTATTTTACAAATGATAAAAATTGATGGCTTATTATGTCTCTTTTCCTATCCACCTTCTATTTCCCATGTTTGGGGACCAGGTCTTTGCTAAAAGCTTAGGACCTCCCTCTTCTAATAATGCCTCGTGTCTGTGTTTTCTGTTGTTATCGCCTTCTGTGCTCTGTTCTCCCGCTGAGGCTCCACACTCAGCTGCTGATGTTCATTGCTCAGAGCATGGGGTTGTCAGCTTCGCCTCTCTACTTCTTCTGCAGTGTCACGATGTCTGACCGGAAGGCAGTGATCAAGAATGCAGACATGTCTGAGGACATGCAACAGGATGCTGTTGACTGCGCCACGCAGGCTATGGAGAAGTACAACATAGAGAAGGACATTGCTGCCTATATCAAGAAGGTGCGTCAGAGAGCTATGGCTGTTGGCTAGGGGTAGGGATGGAGATCTGAACTGGGGACTTAGGAAAGGAGGTATATCCCATGCAAACAAAACCCAGGAGCTTGCAAAGCAGACAAATTAGGGAGTGATTCTCGCCAAAGCATTCACCTTAGGAGTTCTTAATAGGAACTCTTCTGAGGTGTGCTTATGTGTGTGTCTGTATGTGTGTTTACAGAAAATTATGTGACTATAAGGCATTGGGGAGAGAAGCTTAGGATCAAATGTAACTGGCTCAATTCAGAACTATTCAAAATGTAGATCAAGGATAAACAGATAATGTAAGATCATATACAAGTTTTTCAAGGAACTATATCATTTAAAGTGGGATATCCGTGTAATAATCCCTATCATATGGGAGGTTTCCTTTCCTTTCTCTTAAAAAGGACCCAGGTACTGTATCTCCTTCTCCCCACTTTCTTAAGAAGAGGGTGGGCTTGAATATATAATTTGCTAAAAATGGATGAGCAATATTGGGGTGTAGGTTTAGTCCCTGAAAAGTCCCTCAGTGAATGGGTGAATGAATATGGTTAACATAGGAAGCAGCTGAACTAGAAGTGAGAAGTGGTAGCCAGGGCCTCTGATTCCCAGTCAGAATCCATGTCTACTAGTGGCATAATCCCAGTCTTTGATGTTTTCAGCTCTAGTATCCCAAAAGGGATGCCTAAGCTTAGTGATGTTCTGGTCCATAGAAGTGGTAGGGCATCCTTAAGTTTTACAGACTTCTGCTTTCCTACTTAGGCAGGGTGGGTTGAGAAGAGGAAACTCTGGAGTCCTGAGAGAATATCTGTATAAGGAGCCAGTGGGTGAAGAGGCAGCTGGGAGTGCTGGCTCCTTGCTGAGTGATGGCCTTTTCTGTCCTGTACAGGGAGAGGATCCAGAATCATGGACTCTGAGTCAGGAGAATCCTTAGATTATATATGGCCTAGCTTCTTTGTTTTGCTTTTGGGAAAATGAGGCCCAGGGAAGTGACTATGCCTCTCCTATGTTACAGAGTCTTGAGAATCAGCATTAAGGCTGGATTTGGTGACCCATCCCCTTTCTACTGTTCCCTAATACCTCTTGGAGTCCCTTGGTATAGGGGGCTGTGAGGAGGCCACACAAATTGTATGTCGATCACCTGGGGGACAGTCCCAGGGTTGGCAGCTTTGCTGGGTCCATGGTGGAGGGCTGTTGCATGGCAGGGTGCATCTACTGAGCCATCTGTTTCCTCCTGGATCTTTGGAGTGACAGGGAACCGCCTGTCTGATTAGGTCACAAGGATTTCCTAGGTTGCTTTGATGCTGAACTTGTGCCCCTGAGAGAAGTGAGGGAATTGCCTTGATCTCATGGCCTGTGTCCTTGTTCTGCTGCTTATAGCCCACACAGTACCTGGCACACAAGAGTGCCTGTAATGTGGACTTACAAAGAACTGCTTCCTGGTACTCCTGATGTTTGGCTCTAGTGTCTTGGTTCTTGGCATTTGGAAATGCTGCTTAGTAATGTGAGAGGCAGCAGGTGGCAAGTCAGGGAGTCTTGTTCCTCCTCTGCTTTCCTCATGCTGTGTGACACTGGAGTGGTCTCTTATGCCCTGAGCTTCCCTGACTCCTTTGCTAGAGTCACAGGGTGGGCTACGGAGTGGGGTAGCTAGGAGGAGGAGGAGAGATGATCAGGGCGTAAAGTGCCAGAGAGAAATAATGGAGCCTGTGCGGTGTTCCATTATTAATGAAGGAAGGAGTGTCCTAGCCAGCCTTAACCTGAGCTCCTGAGGTTTGGGGAGCTGGGGCCGTGGGCTAGGGGTGGGGAGTGGGGCAGTGCTAACTAAATCAGATTCCCATTCTGATTTCTCCTCTTCCAGCTGTCCTAATCACCTTTCTTCTCTCCCTTTTATTCTTTTTTTAGGAATTTGACAAGAAATATAACCCTACCTGGCATTGTATCGTGGGCCGAAATTTTGGCAGCTATGTTACACACGAGACAAAGCACTTCATCTATTTTTACTTGGGTCAAGTTGCAATCCTCCTCTTCAAGTCAGGCTAGGTGGCCGCAGTGAAGGTGTCAGTGGCGGCGGCAGCGATGGCAAGCAGGCGGCGTTGCTGGGACTGTTTTGCACTGGGGCCAGCATCAGGATGTCCTCTCCAATGGCTGTGCTACTGCATGGACTGTATACTCGATTTCATGTGTATGTCGCAGTAAACAAAACCAAACTTCTTTCTGTTTAGTTGCCTGGGGAAGAAGGCTGCTTTATGTTTATTTTTCAAGACTTTAAAATTTTTTCTTTGGTTGTATTGCACTAGGAAATCTCTCCCACCCCTCCCTCTTCTCTTTCTCTCCCTACATAAAATTAAAAAAAAAAAAAAGCCCTCAACAAAGCCTGTAAGACTAGGAGGGCTGGGGGAGAGCAGTCGGTTTCTGGAGGCGGAACTCAGACTGTGCAGCCACCTCCTCCTGGTGGTGGGCGCTGCTTTGGGAGAGCTGGGGAGGCTGCAGGGGGCAGCATAAGGATTGGCAAGGAGAGAGGGATAGGAAGGAGGCTAGGGGGATTGATCTAGTACCAGGGAGAATATTCCACTGAACTGTGATTCCACGGCTTGGGGCAGAGGGTGGGGTGGAGGGTGGATTCTTTGAGGGGCCCTGAGACGTGTTTGTCTGTGGTGTGTGGGAGTGGGGAGCAGACTTGTCTTGCTGTCTTTGTCAGAAGAGTTTCTAAGTAAGGGCTGTGTCTTTGTGGATTACCTTCTTTTATTCTTCTGCCAGAGCTCATGCTAGGAGGATGTTGGGGGTAGGATTAGCTTGATTTTTCTTCTATTCATTCTTCTCTCCTTCTGTCTGCTCCCTGCTTAGCCCTCGGTTTTCTCATTCCTCTGGAGTTCTCTTAGAGCAGCCCCTGTTAGTTGGCTGGCAAGGGAATTTCTGGTGACTATAGTTCCTTAGTTAAGTCGTAGCAATCAAACCAAATCAATGTCTCCCTTGATTCTCCTCTGTATATGTGTGTGTATGTATGTGTGTGTCTTGGTTTCGGGTAGAGGGGAGGGAGGGGCAGGACAGGGTGGAATCTCTAGAGTGTATGGGTAGATAGGCTACATGGTTAGTTCTAATTGGGCCTTTATGTTAAAAACCTCTAGGGGGTGTTTGTTTTGGGGGTGAAGACAGTTGTCAACCCCCCCCCCAGGCCATCGGGCCCAGATACTGCTTGCCCTATGGCTGTCTGCTCCCCAGAAGGCTTTGGGGGATAGCCCGCAAGGAGATGGCCATGATGCCATCTGCCCTGGAACTGGTTCTTAGTGGAGAGGAAAAGTGACTTTGTGGGTGGTTGCAGCCCTTGTGGGAGGTGGCGATGGAAGTGGTAAAGGGCTGCAAGGACCTTTGAGGGAACTTTGGAGGGGATTAGTCTTGCAGTGGTAAAGCCAGGTATCAGGAGATGGAGCAGGGCCGCTAGTGGAAGGAGATTCCAAGGAGAGTGCAGGGGGGAATCTTGTCTGTTGATCAAACAGGGATGTGGGGGTGGGGGGAGTCGTTGCTGACTGAGCTGCTGATTCTTGTAAATCGCATTTAAAACTCATGTGTAGGGTTGACACTGTGGGAGGGGGGTGGTTGGGATCCAGCTCATTCTTTTTTCTTTTTTCTTTTTTCTTTTTTTTTGTCCAAGTCCATCTTTGGGGCTAGTGGGGAGGCAGGAGAATTCCCCCTCCCCAAGCCTTTAGTGTGTGCCGAGCTTTCTTTTTGATGCTGACAGGGGAGGGTGGGTACTGGGATGAGTGAGTTCCCTATATCAAACCCTTCAGTGGGCACAAGATTGAGTGCTTGGTTTTAGGTTTTATTTTTTTATGAATGTCCAAATCTGTGTTTCCCCCTGCCTTCCCAGACTCGTGTGGCCAGTTGGAAATGTCTGGTTTGTGTTCATCTCTCACTCATTTCTGGAGCAGGGGCTGAGACCCCACCACATCTCCTGTGCTCTGCATCCATGCCTCTTTTGGACATTAAAGGTCGATTGATGCACTTCTGAGCTGTTTGGGTTTTTTTTGCGGGGGAGGAAGGGCAAAAGGGTTGCCCTGGTGACAGGGTTGCCACACATGGGTGGGTGTAGAGGGTATCAGGGTGGAGTAGAATGGGGACTGAAGAGAAGACCAGGTAAAGAGAAACTGATTGGCCTGAATCAGTTCTTAGTTGTAGGGTCTAGTCTCAGGCCCCTTAATTGGGGGGGAAATGAACCAGCAGTACTCACCCACAAGGCTTTCTAGGTCCCTTGATGGAGATGGCCAGGTGAGCCACGTTTGGGGTCTTTGGTATAGTACATGTTGCCTTCCCTGTTTCCAGCCCCAGGTCCAGATGGCAGTTTTCCAGCTGCTGTCTTGGACCTGGAGGAGCTTAGCTTCTTGGAACCTTTGGCCAAGCCCTCCTATGGCCAAGGCGCTCCTAGCCCTCCTCCTCCTCCTCCTCCTCCTCCTCTGCTTCCCTGAGGCCTGGGCAGCCAAGTCCGCTCTGGCCACTTACAAATGGAAAAGTGAGGGATCTTTAAAAAGGTGGAAACACTCCTGGTGGGACCTGAGTGATTGTCTGCCTCCTGCGTTATTCTGGTTGTCCCACTTGGGGCGCCTGCCCCCACACACCTGAAGAGGTGGGCAATGCTTCTGAGAGTATCTGCCCACCCCTGATGCCAAGCAGTTGTTACAGTCCTTGTGGAAGTGTCAGGGAGCAGAGGTGTTTATATGCCTTTCCATTGCCACTTCCTCCAAAACACCTGCGTTTCTGTGTACTTGAGCCTAGGATGCTGTGACACAGAGCAAGATAAATTCTTGTGCTTCCATGGTGTACATAGTCTAATGAGGTGGAGCAGGCCTACACATTGATAAGCTTTTTCCAATACTGATAAATGTTCCATCAAGCAAATAAACTGGGTAATGACCTATTGATTGTTGGAGGTAGGTAGATTGAATTTCTTCAGGTGGGAAGTTGGTGGGCTCGATCTTGGAGAGGGTTCTACCTCTGGGGCAGTGAGGTCCTAAGGGACTCTACAACCCCAAATTCTGTTCCTGCCTTTGCTGGTATGAATAATTTGATAGAGGTGGAGGGTTGAGGGATGAGAGTGAAGCCACGGTCCACATTTTGCCTATGGTGGGTATTTCTAGTGCCCAAACTCCCCTTCCTGCCCTGGTGAGAGGCCGTCCAGCTGGTATGCGTGGACAACATATCCCTTCACAGGTAGGTACACTCTGCACATCTAGAAAGCTAATCCTGCAAGGCTTTGTGGGGAGGATGGGTTCCAGAAGGGGCTGTGGAAGGCAGATGGACATTGTAGTATAGAGGAATGCAAGCCACTGTCAGAACCGCGGCCAAAGAGTGGGATTGTCCGTAGCCTACCTCTCTTTTATCCTGTTCAATCTTCTGGGGCCTTTGGCTGAACATCACTGAAAGGCAGATGGCAAGGCTGACCCACGGATGCAACCTGGAGGGAACAGAGCAGGAAAGAAAAGAGAGGAGAATAAATCCAAGGGGAGCAAACCGAGCCAGCATGGTAGGGAGTTGTCTCTGTTGCCATGGATGTGTCTGTCTTTCTCCAGAATTCTAGTGTCCACTAGCCTAGACCTAGGGTGTGGCTGTCCCCCAAACTGTCCCCTCACTTCCTTCGTGTCTTTACTCAGACATCCTGTTATCTGTCAGAGGGGCCTTCTGACATCTTGTATGAAATAGCACCTCCCTACCACCGCTACTAACCTTATCCAATTTAATTCAGCACAGAAACTGCCAATGCTTGACAAGTTTGCTATTTACTTGTTGGTCTCCCACAACTAGAATATAAACTCTGTGACCGGGCCGCTTTCTCTTTTCTTCACTGCCTTCACACAGAACAGCGCTTGTCCTGTAGTAAATGCTTGATAAATGTTGGTTGGTCAAATGAAAAAGGAAGAGTGTAAGTGAGCACGGGCAGCCCCTCTACCCCAGGGCGGCCAGCCTTTCCTGAAGAGCCTCCTGTCTGGCTTGATGGCCTCTTGCTGCCCAATGTGTGCATAATTTCCTGCTGCCTGGAAAGGAGTGAGTGGGTCACTCCCCTTGCCAGCTATGGAAGAATGAAAGCATGTGTTCGTAAAGTATACTTTAAAACATTTCAGTTTATGTCCCGGAAACCTCCAAGCACCCCTCTGAGCTAGACCCAGCAATCATTAGCCACATTTTTGGAGAAGCAAACAATAATAGAGGGCGAGTGACTTGCCAAAGTCCATGTAACTGGTAGCGTTTCTAGAGCCCAGGCTCTGTGACTCATAAGGGCTGAACTGGGTTTGACAGCAGTGGTCTCACTGATATTCCTTGAGGTTTAGGCCCAGCTCTCTGAGCTCAGGAGCAAATCCCTGGTTCCACTGATATTGCCTTTCCTGGGCTCTGCTTTAGCAAGGGCAGGGAGGATAGTTCCCTGTCTCTCCCTTCTCAAGTTCCCTGTCCCTCCCTTCTCACTCCTCCCATAGACTAAGGATTGAGGAGCTACCCCTTCCTTGAGGTCTCACCAGAGGGGTAAATAAGTCTTACGGACTTAGAGAACAGAATCCCAGAATTCTGATCTCTTTAGCCTCCCCTGAACTAAAGGTACAGCTTCCTTACTACCCTGGTAAGAAGGAGTGCCCTATATCACCTGTTGAAGAGGTCAAGTGTACCTGTATGTATATCTTTGTGATGTCATGGGCTTGGTGTTCACACCAATGTAGAGGCATACTCCTCAGCTTAGACTGCTACTGTAGAGTGTAGACAGGCTCATAAGGGATCAAAGAGGACCCCAGGTCTCTGTGCCTCTCTTGTCCAAACAAAAGTGCATAGTGTTTGCAGTGAGGCTGCTAGACATCACTCTCTTGAGCTTCCAGAGAGAGAGGCTAAACGTGCAAAGACTGTGGTAGTGTGGGTAGAACTCAGGATCTAGAATCAGAAGACTTGGGGTTGAGTCCCAGCTCCAACACTTACCCATTGTACGAACTTAGGCAAGTCCTCTCTGAGGCTCAGTTTCTTCATCTGAAAATGGGGATAATACCTATCTACCCTAAAAGGTGGCAGTGAGGACCAAATGACATGTATGTGAAAGTGCTTTGAAATTGGAAAGCGATAATGAGGAGGATACTGATTATTAGGGTCTGTGACAAAGCTTAGGGAAAAAATAAAGGATTCTGGGGAGTCAGGTCCTTCCACTACCCCCTCACATCTTGTCACACCAGCCTCCCCCCTCCCTGTCCAAATGCACCCGTATTATAGAGAAGGAAATGAAGGACCAGACAGGGAAAGAAACTTACCTAAGGTCACATGGTTGTTGGGGACAACTGGGATGTAGAACTTGGTCTCCTGAATCCCAGGCCATTTCTGATTCTAGTTTGAGATGGTGGAGGGGACTAATTCATCACTAGGTGCTGAGCCCCTTCTGAACTCTGGAATACCCTGTGTTTGGTGATGGTGTACAATTCAGTGTTTTGGTGTTGTTTTGTTTTTTTTTAAGATTTTATTTATTTATTTTAGAGAGGGAGAGGGAGAGGGAGAAAGAATCTGAAGCAAACTCAGCACTGAGCCCCCCAGCCGCCCCCAATTCAGTGGTTTTTAGCATATTCAGAGTTGTGCAAACATCACCACTATCTAACTCCATGACGTTTTTATCACTCCCCGAGGAAACTTTGTACCTATTTGCAGTCACTCCTCATTCCTCTTTCCCCCCAGTCTCTGGAAACTGCTTATCTACTTCCTGTGTTTTTGCATTTGCCTATTCTAGACATTCATATACATGAAATCATACAAATGTGGCCTTTGTGTCTGGTGTCTTTCACTTAGCATATGTTTTCAAGGCTCATCTGTGTTGTAGCATTTATCAGTATTGCATTCTTTTTTCTGGCCAAGTAATGTTCCGTCATATGACTCTATCACATTTTGTTTATGTATGTGTTGAGGGACATTTGGCTCATTTCCCCTTGTTGGCTATTGTGAATAGGGCTGCTATGAACATTCATGTGTATGTCTTTAATTCTCTTGGGGCATCTTTTATTTTTTTAATGTCAATTTTCTGTTTTTTAAAATCTAGATTGAAATTGGCAATTTTTTTCTGTAAAGGGTCAGATAGTAAGTATTTTAGGCTTTGTGGGCCATATGACATCGTGTATATAGTTGTCACAACTGCTGAACTCTGCCATTGTAGCATGAAAGCTGCCATAGGCAACATAAAAACCAATGAGCATGGATGTGTTTCAATAAAACTTTAAACAGGCAGTGGGCCAGGTTTGACCTGTAGACCATAGTTTGCCAACCCCTAGTCCAGATGATACATTTACATGATTCAATATTCCAAAGGCAGGGGCTCCTGGGTGGCTCAGTTGGTTAAGCATCCAACTCTTGGTTTCAGCTCAGGTTGTGATCTCAGGGTCATGAGATGGAGCCCTGCGTCTGGCTCCATGCTCCGCAGGGAGTCTGCTTGGGATTCTCTCTCTCCCTCTGCCCATCCTCCCCCCCAAATAAATAAGAAAATCTTCAAAAACAATACTCCAAAGGAAGAAAAAGTGAAAATTCTCCATCCCACTTCAGTCCCCCAGCACTGATTGGGTTCCCTCCTCAGAAGCATTAATGATGTGAGATTTTATGTTCCCTTTCAGAGACAGTTGAAAGAAAGTGTATTTTTAAGTGGCTGTGCAATATTCCAATGTGTTGCATATAGTTTAATAAACATGAAAGGACTAAGATATCTGAAGGATGCCCTGAAAGGCACAACACTGTTGTAGGTGTGTTGCCCTGACCTGCCCAATTCACTCCTTCATCAGGATAATATTTTGAACTCCTGGGATTTGCCTGGGAGTTCTGGGGATCACGCCTGATGAATATGTTGGGTGATCCCTTTTGGGTCAAAAAAAAGCTCTGACTCTTGGGGATGCAATATATATATATATATGTATATATATATATATTTTTTTTTAGGTGATTTGTGTACCACTTCCACCAGAGAAAAATAACCAGTAGGTTATGAACAAACAAGTATTTGTTCTATCTATCTATCTATCTATCTATCTATCTATCTATCTATCTATCATCTATCTAACCTATCTCTCTATCTATCCATCTTTCTATCCATCTATCCATCCATATATCTAATTTATCTGATTTATTACCAGGAATTGGCTTACTCAGTTGGGAGGGACAGGTAGGCAATTCTGGAATATTCATGCAGGCTGTAAGGAAGGTCAGGCTGGAAGCTCAGGCAGGAGCTGACACTGCAGTTCACAGGTAGAATTCTTCAGGGAAACCTCAGGCCTTCCAACTGGGTGGAAGTTAGTCCACCCAGATTCTCTGAGATAATCTCCTTTACATAAAGTTAACTGAGTGTAGATATTAATGACATGTACAAAATAATTTCACAGGAACACCTAGATTAGTATTTGGTTGGATATCTAGGTATTAGAGCCAAGCCAAGTTCACACATGAAACTGATCATCTTAGTCCACATCTCGTCACCCCAGCACCCATATGCATCTCCTTAAACTGTATTTAATTTCCAAATTAAAACAATGGCAATGTCATACTTCCACCTAACATGATGCAATTACCCCGTGTACAACTGAAAATGTGCGAACCTTTTCCCCAGAAGAGGATGCAAAGTCTTTGGGTGATGTTCACTCTTCTCCTTGATAATCCTGTAACTTCAATAATTTAATGTAAAGTTAGCTATTATTTTTTTATTTTTAAGAGTTTATTTATTTGACAGAGAGAGAGAGAGAGAGAGCACACAGGCAGGGGGAGTGGCAGACAGGAGAAGCGGGCTCCTGGCTGAGCAGGGAGCCCGATGTGGGACTCGATCCCAGGGCCTCGGGATCATGACCTGAGCCAAAGGCAGACACTTAACCAACTGAGCCACCCAGGCATCCCTGAAGTTAGCTATTATTAATATGTTTTATGTTAGAATACAAGGGGGATAAGAGAGGGAAGAATAAACATATACACACAAAATTAATATATTTATAATAAAATAGGAAATAAATATAATAATTACAGACCTCATTTCTGCAATTGGTCAGGTATTTATAACTACCTTCTTCCCCTACCTATTACATATTTCCTTTGCCCTCAGTGAGCACCTTAATGCTGGTTATGGTTCTTTTCCTAGCGGAATGCCCCCAAACCTTCATTCTTGAAGGGTCTGTGCCTTTAGAAGTTTCGCCTAAAATTGGGTTGTTACAATTTTCCGTTGGTTTTAATCACAGGACATGGTAGTACCAAGAGGTTCCTTAAGCGCTGTCTTATATTCCAGACATACTTTTCCAGACCTCCATTACGTAGTAGAATCCCAATTTGCCTTTGCTCGTCAGAATCAATCACCCCAGCTAGGACAGTAACTCCCTCCCTGGTCTGTTCATCCAGAGGCCTGAGGAGCCCAAACTGGCAGTCCTAACTTCCAGTTCAATGGAATCATTGTGACTTCTGGAGAAAGTATTCTTCCTTTTGGAGTGAAGACTTATATATAGACCAGCAGAGCGTAACGCTACGAGGATGGGCAGCAAAAATTGTGCTAGTGGGTCACTGGGGTAACAGTGAGTGGTGACATTCCATTTCCACTCCTTAACTCCTGGAAGCCTGAATCCTAGCTGTGGGAGAAACAGTGCCCTACCTGGAATGCTGATTTATTATTATTTTTTTATATATTTTTTTGTTATATTAGTCACCATACAGTACATCCCCAGTTTTTGATGCAATGTTCCATGATTCACTATTTGCATCTAACACCCAGTGCTCCATGCAATACGTGCCCTCCTTAATTAGAACATACATGGTCTCCTGAAGCACATTGCTACAGTCCTGCGAGGTATCGTCACCCAGCTGGTGCTGTAACTAGATCTTCAAAAGGCTGTTCGACCTTTCTATCAAGCCAGCCATTTCAGGATGATGGGGTAACCTGGTGAGACCAGTAAATTCCATGGACATGGACACATTGCTGCCCTTCATTTGCCGTGAAGTGAGTTCTTTGATTAGAAGCAATGCCGTGTGGAATACCATGACGGTGGATAAAGCATTCTGGAAGTCCACAGATGGTAGTTTTGGCAGAAGCATTATATGCAAGGAGAGCAAATCCATATCCAGAGTTTAAGTGTCTGTTCCAGTAAGGGCAAAGCACTATCCCTTCCATGATGGAAGTCGTGCAGTGTAATCAACCCGCCATGAGGGAGCTGGACGGTCACCCCAGGGCAAGGCGCCGCCTCTCAGTTTGGGTCTCCGCTGCCGGCAGATCAGGCCCTCCGCCTTGGCTGCAGCCAGGCTGGCTGTGCTGGATGGAAGTCCGTGTTACTCAGCCCAGGCTTAAGCTCCCTCCCTGCTGCCTGTTCGTAAAGCAGCGGGCAATGACGAGGGTGGCTGGGGAAAGAGGCTGACTTGTATCCCCAGAGCAGGGCATCCCATCCGCTTGATTAAAAACCCTCCCCTGCGGAGGCCACCCTTTGGTGAGCATTCACATGGGGTACAAATATCTTTACATTCTTTGCCCCTTCAGAGAGGCCTACACCCTAGGTTTCTGGTCACCACGGTTCCAGTCGTGTTGCTTCTAAGTCCCTGCCTAGCCAGCCAAACCATTGGCCACAGCCCATTCATCAGTACAGAGTTATGCCTCTGGCCATTTCTTTTCAGACAAAATGAGCAAGCAGGTGCACTGCTCAAAGTGCTTCACCACTGTTCCAGGATGTCCTAGAGCGGGGCCACAGTGCTCCAGCCATCCACTTGTGGCTGGGCCTGCATATTGTGCAGAACCATCTGTAAACTCGTCCTGAGTTACTGTTCCTCAGTCAGCTGGTCTGAGGGAACACTCCTGAGGCCACAGATGCAGGCTGGGAAGGTAATATGGCAGCAGTAGGGACTATGGTCATTTAGGGCTACTTTATTATACCAGAAAGAAAGAACTAGACCAGCAATAGGAAAGAAATATATGTATCTCTATATATCTCCTATCCAGAACCAGTACCATATATATAATACATACATATATATAATTACTGATGGTATAGGATCAACAGGATAATAATGCATGATCCTAATAGATCATATATATAAAGAGATTTACTGCAAACACGTGGCTTATGTGATTGAGGGCTGGGTAGGCAAGGCTGAGATCTGTAGGCTGGCCAGCTGGGGCTCTGGCAGGATTGCTAAAGTTGCAGTCCACAGGCAGAATTTCTTCTTCCTCGGGGAAACTTCAGTTCTGTTCTTAAATGCCTTTCAACGATTGGATCGGGCCGCCATATCACCCAGGATAACCTCTTTTCCATAAAAGCAACCGATTGTGGATGTTAATCTTACCTATATAACACCTTCCCAGCAATACCAGGATTAGTGTTTGATTGAATAATTGACGGGCACGGCCTACCTAAGGTGACATACAACTGACCACCACAGTTTGCAAACTGAGGAATTTATACCTTCTCATAGAGGAATCCAAACATGTACAAAAAGGCAGGTCATTTTGAAAAGCAGCTTTATCGAAGTGTAATTGATTGCACATTGCACATATTTAAAGCGTACAATTTGGTAAGTTTCGACACATGTATATGCCATTAAAACTATCACCACAATGAAGATATCAAACATTCTTACCCACCCGAGGTCTTCTCACGACCCGCTGTAACCCTCCCTCTCCCTTCCTTGCCTCCCTCCAGCCCCAGGCAATCACTGATCTACTTTTCCTCACGGTAGATGAGTTGGCATTTTCCAGAATTTTATAAAATGGAATCATATGGGATGTACCCTTTTGGGGGGAGGTTTGGTTTCTTTCACTCAACATAATTATTTCGAGACTCCTCCGTGCTGTCCTTGCGCACGTCAGAGTTCATTCTTTACTGTTGAGTAGTCCTGTCGCACGGATACCCCGCAGTGCATACACCCATTCCCCAATTCAGGGACATTGGACAATTATGACTAACGCTGCCATAAACAGGTATTCAGGTTTTTGTGTTAATGTAGGTTTTTATTTTATTTGGGTAAGGAACTAGGAGCGGGATTACTGGATTTTGTAGTGAGCGTATGTTTAACCTTAAAAGGAACTGCCAAACTATTTTCTCGAGAGGCCACCCATTTTACATTCCCACCAGCAGATTTTCAGTTGCTCCCTGTCTTGTCAACACTTGCTATGGTCAATTTTTCTTTTTAAATTTGACTTTTCTCAAGGTGTGTAGCAGTATCTTATTGTGGTTTTAATTTCCATTTCCCAAATGACTAACGGTGTTGAGCATCTTCTCATGTGATGGTTACCTTTATACCTTAGCTCATCTTTTTATTGGGTTGTTTGTTTTCTCATTGTTAAGTTTTAAGAATTCCTTTTTTTATTTTTTATTTTTAAAGATTTTATTTATTTATTCGACAGAGATAGAGACAGCCAGCGAGAGAGGGAACACAAGCAGGGGGAGTGGGAGAGGAAGAAGCAGGCTCCCAGCGGAGGAGCCTGATGTGGGGCTTGATCCCAGAATGCCTGGATCACGCCCTGAGCCGAAGGCAGACGCTTAACCACTGTGCCACCCAGGCGCCCCAAGAATTCCTTTTTTTAAAAATAGATTTATTTATTTATTTATTTATTTATTTTAGACAGAGCGCCCTCACCCAAGCCCCTGAGTGGGAGGAGGGGCAGAGGGAGAGAATCTCAAGCAGACTCCCCACTGACTGCAGAGCTGGATTTGGGGCTTGACCTCAGAACCCATGAAATCAGGACCTGAGCCGAAACAAAGAGTCGGTTGCTTAACCAACTGAGTCACCCAGGCTCCCCTTAAGAATTACTTCTATGGGGGCGCCTGGGTAGCGCAGTCGTTAAAGCGTCTGCCTTCGGCTCAGGGCGTGATCCCGGCGTACCGGGATCGAGTCCCACATCGGGCTCCTCCACTGTGAGCCTGCTTCTTCCTCTCCCACTCCCCCTGCTGTGTTCCCTCTCTCTCTGGCTGTCTCTCTGTCACATAAATAAATAAAATCTTTAAAAAAAAAAAAAAGAATTACTTCTATGTTTTGGATCTGAGTCCGTTCTCAAATACATGATTTGCAAATATTGTCTTTCAGTCTGTGGCTTGTCTTTTCATTCTCTTACTTGTCTTCTTCACAGTAAACATGAAGTGTAATTTATCTCTCTTTTGCATTGTGCTTTTGGTGTATCTAAGAACACTTTGATAACCCAAGGTAACAAAGGTTTCCTCCTATTTTTTCCAAAAGTTTTAAAGTTTTTTTTTTTTTAAGATTTTATTTATTTGAGAGTGAGCGAGTGAGGGAGAGCATGAGCTTGGAGGGGGGAGGAGCAGAGGGAGAGGAAGAAGATGCTGGGAGCCCAACATGGGGCTCAATCCCAGGACCCTAAGATCATGACCTGAGCTGAAGGCAGACACTTAACTTACGGAGCCATCCAGGTGCCCCTAAAAGTTTTAAAGTTTTACATTTTAAACTATGATACATTTGGAGTTATTTCTTGTATATGATGTGAGGTTTGGATCATGGTTTGCTTCTTCTCTCTTCTCTCCCCCCTTCCCTATCCCCTTTGTGCATTGTCATGTTTTCCAATTGTTTCAACGTTATTTTTGAAAAGAGTCTCCATTTTCTGTTCAATTGCCTTTGCATCTTTGTAAAAATTCAATTGCCCGTATCTGTGTGTTTCTAGACTTTCTGTTCTGTTGCATCAGTCCGTGTGTCTATCTTTCCACCAATACCATACTCTAGCTTTATAGTGAGTCTTGAATTTGTAATTCAAGTTTGTGAATCCTCCAAGTTTAATCTTTCTTTTCAAAATTATTTTGGCTATTCTAGTTTCTTTGCCTTTGCATATAAATGTAATAATATTTACAAAATCTCTTTCTGGGATTTTGGGTTGGATTGCATTGAATTTATAATCAATTTAGAGACAATTGGCAGCTTAACATAATTGAATTTCCTGATCCATAATCTCTGTCTTTTTGTTTTCTTTGATTTTTTTCTATGACTGTTCTGCACGTATTTTGTTAGATTTATATTTAAGTATTTCCTTTTTCTGTGCTATTGTAAGATACTGTTTTTAAACATTTATGTTTCCACTTGTTCAATGTTAGAATATAGAAACGTGATTGATTTTTGTGTGTTAACTTCGTATCCTATGACTTTGCCAAACTCACTTTTAAGTTCTAGGACCTTCTTTGTAGATTTCATGCCATTTTCTACTCTCTGTGAATAGAAACAGTTTTATTTCTTCCTTTCCTTTATGTAAACCTTTCTTTTTCTTTTTTGCATTTGCTATGACTTCCAGCATATATTGAGTAGGAGTGGTAAGAGTGAACATCTGGGCTGCTTCTGGACCTTAGGGAGAAAGCATTCACTCTTTTATCATAAAGTATGATATTAACTGTAGGGTTTTTTGCTTTGTTTCGTTTTTATAGATGAACTTTTTCAGGGTAAGGAAGTTCCCTCTTACTCCTAGTTTCTGAGAGTTTTTGTCTTGAATAGATGTTGAAATTGGCCAAATGCTTTTTCCGCATCTGTTGAGATGATCACGTGGTTTTTCTTTTTTATTCCATTAATATGGGAAATTGATGTTGGTTGATATTTGAGTGTTAAATCGACCTTGCTTTACTAGAATAAATGCCGCTTGGTCATGATGATTGTCCTTTTTATATGTCGTTGAATTTTATTTACTAAAATTCCGTGAAGAAGTTTTGCACTTATTCTCAGGAGGGATGTTGGTCTGTAGTTTTCTTTTCCTGTGACGTCTTCATCTGGTTTTGTCATCAGAATCAAGTTAGCCTCCTAGAATGAGTTAGGAACTATTTCTTCCTCTTTAATTTCCTGCAAGTGTTTGTGCAGAAGGGTTATTATTTCTTTCTTAAATGTTCGATGGAATTCATCAGTGAGTCCATCCGTGTCTTGAGTTTTCTTGTGTGTAGGTTTTTTAACTGCGAATTCAATTTCTTGAGTAGATTTAGGGCTATTCAGGTTATCTACCTTTTCTTGCGGAAGCTTACCATTGCGTCTCTCCAGTTATTTCTCCATTCCATCGAAGTTACAAAATTCATCCGCAAGAAGTTAATGAGATTTCCCTATCATCATGTTATTTGCATGGAATCCATAGTAACGTCATCTCTCAGCCCTACTATTGGTAATTTTGTCTTCCCTCTTTTTTTCTCGGATTAGTTTTGCTGGAAGTTTATCAACATTATGGATCTTCTCAAGACACCAGATTTTGGTTTCATTTACTTACTCAATTTTTATGTTTTCTATTTTATTTATTTCCACTCCGATCTTTCTTTTTTTCTGCTTACTTTGGAATCAGTATGCTGTTTTTATTTTGTGGAAACCGAGGCCTTTCTCCTTTTCTAATATAGGCATTTAGTGCTGTAAATTTTCCTCTAAGCTTTTGCTCCATCCACAAATTTTGATAGGTTGTATTTTTATTTTATTATTTAAAAAAAATTTTTTTTTTAAGATTTTATTTATTTATTTGACACAGAGAGAGAGACAGCCAGCGAGAGAGGGAACACAAGCAGGGGGAGTGGGAGAGGAAGAGGCAGGCTCCCAGGGCAGGAGCCTGATGTGGGCTTTGATCCCAGGACTCTGGGATCACTCCCTGAGCCGAAGACAGACGCTTAACGACTGCGCCACCCAGGCGCCCCTGTATTTTGATTTTAATTCAGTTCCGATTACTTTCTAATTTCTTTTTTATTTTTTTCTTTGACCCATGGATTATTTAAAATAAATTATTTAGTTTCCAAATATTTGGGGATCTTCAGTTATCTTTATTTACTGACTTCTTATTTAATTCCATTGTAGTTAGAGAATATACTTTTGTGATTTGAATCTTTTAAAATTTATTTAGATTTGTTTTATGGCCCAGAATATGGTCTATTGTGGTAAATTTTCATTATACATTAAAAAATAATGCATATTCTACTGCTATTGGGCCTTGGGCCAATTTGATCAATATAGTCTTCTATATCCCCACTGGTCTCTGTTTTCTTGTGCTGTAAATTATTGATATTGGACTATTGAGAATTCCAACTATAATTATGAACTTTTCTATTTTTCCTTAAATTTCTAGCATTTTTTGGTTTAATGTGTTTTGAAGCTCCTCATAAACATTTAGGATTGTTATATCCTTTCGATGAATTGATCTATTTATTGTTATGAAATGATTCTCTTTATCCCTGGTTATATTCTTTGCTCTGAAATCTGCTGCACCTTCAGCTTGCTTTTCTTTCTTCTTTCTTTCTTTCTTTCTTTCTTTCTTTCTTTCTTTCTTTCTTTCATGATTTTATTTATTTATTTGACAGAGAGAGAGAGTACAAGAGTAAGGGGAGCAACAGGCAGAGGGAGAGGGAGAAGCAGGCAGGGAGCCTGATGTGGGGCTCGATCCTAGGACCCCAAGGTCATCATCTGGGCCAAAGGCAGATGCTTAACCGACTGAGTCACTCAGGCACCCCCAGTTTTCTTTTGATTAGAAGTACCATGGTATATCTTTCCCCCACCTTTTTATTTCTTTTTTATTTTATTTTTATTTTTTAAAGATTTTATTTATTTATTTGACAGAGAGACAGCCAGCGGAGAGGGAACACAAGCAGGGGGAGTGGGAGAGGAAGAAGCAGGCTCCCAGCAGAGAAGCCTGATGCAGGGCTTGATCCCAGAATGCTGGGATCACGCCCTGAGCCGAAGGCAGACGCTTAACGACGGAGCCACCCAGGCGCCCCTCCCTCACCTTTTTAATTTTAACCTGTGTTTTTATATTTAAGTGACTTTCTTGTAAGTATCATATAGCTGCTTGTAGCTGCTGCTACAAGTAAGCAGCATTACTTTCCTTTTTTTAAAAAAATCGAGATATAATTTATATATAGCACCGTGTAAGTTTAAAGTATATAATATGTTGATTTGATACATTTATATATTAAATATGATTACTGCTGTAGCTTAGCTAACACCTCTATGATGTCATGTAATTATCATTTCTCTTTTGTGATGAGAACAATTAAGACCTAGTCTCTTAGCAACTTTGAAGCTTATAATACAGAATTGTTGACTATCATCACTGTGCTATGCATTAGAGCTCCAGAACTGATTTATCTACTATTTGTATTCATATTTTTATTTGCTAAATACGGCAGCCCTGGATGGAGGGGAACGGAGGCCTCCCGCCAACAACTAGCACTGGCTCTTCATCTATGTGAGTGAGACATTTGGGAAGCCCCAGTCACGCCTTCAGATGACTGTAGTCCTTGCCAATATCTCGACTGCAACTTCATGAGAGAGCCTAGGTCAGAACCTACTAGATAAACCACTGCAGAATTCCTAATTCTTAGATACTGTGAGACAGAGTAAATGTTTATTATTGTTTTAAGCCACCGAGTTTTAGAGTAATATGTTACGCAGCAATAAATAACTAATATAGGTACAAACACATTTGAATACATGTGCAGAGAAAAATTTGGATAAACTTTAATCCTCTGGGGAAGGAATTGGCTTTGGGTGGCTGGAGTGTAAGGAAACTCTAATCTTATCTATAATTTTTAATAAGGACAATGTAGGATAGAAAAATATGTGCTATGCAAATATTAATTAAAAGAATGTCCATTAAGAAATAAGTGTTGGTGAGGATGTGGAGAAAAGGGAACCCTCATGCACCATTGGTGGGAATGTAAACTGGTGTAGCCACTGTGGAAAGCAGTATAGAAGTTCCTCAAAAAAGTAAAATTAAAAATATCATATGATCCACTAATTCCACTACTGGGTGTTTACCCAAAGAAAAGGAAAACCCGAATTTGAAAATATAGATGCACCTCTATGTTTATTGCAGCATTATTTACAATAGCTAAAAAGTGGTAGCAACCCAAGTGTCCATTGGTGGATGAATGGATAAGGAAGATGTGGTATGCATGTACAATGGAATATTATGCAGCCATGAAAAGGAGGAGCTCTTGCCATTTGTGACAACATGGATAGACCTAGAGGGTATTATTCTGCTAAGTGAAATAAGTCAGACTGAGATAAATACCATATGATTTCACTTCTATGTAAATTCTAAAAAAGAAAACAAATGAATAAACAAACAAAAAGTGGAGTCAGACCTATAAATAGAGAGAGCAGACTGACGGTTGCCAGAGGGAAAGGGGAGAGAGGTGGGGGAAATGGGTGAAGGGGAGTGGAAGATACAGCCTTCCAGGTATGGAATGAGTAAGTCACAGGAATGAAGGTACAGCATAGGGAATCTAGTCAATGTAACAGCATTGTAAGGTGACAGATGGTAGCTACACTTGTGGTGAGCATTGACTATGGGAAGTTGAATCACTATCTTGTACACCTGAAACTAATGTAACATTGTGTATCAACTAGATACTGAAATAAAAAATTTGTAAAAATAAAAGAATGTCTATTAACTGATGTATAAAGAAAAGTGTGGTATCCATACGATGGAATATTTTTTGGCCATAAAAAGGAATGGAATACTGATTCATGCTTATAATATGGATGAACCCTGAAAATGTTATGCTAAGTGAAAGAAGCCAGACACAAAAGGCCAAATAAAACCTGTAAGATAATAAATACTTATTGTTTGGGGCCACTAAGTACTGGGGCGAATTTGTTACACAGCAATAGATAATAATACAGTGGGTTTATAGGAATTAGCATGAGTAAAGGAATATATGTGAAACATCTAGCACATAGAATGGTGGCCAGTATGAGTGGGGAAAATGTCCTCCAATTCCAGAGATTATTTCTTGTGGGCAACCAGGGATGAGGAGGGGAGTGGGGCCAGGCCCTCAGCCCTTGCCCCAGCTGGATGTGGCCTCCCCGGGTCACCCCCTGCTTGCCCTCATCCTTTATCTCTACCTACCTCCTTTTAAGGATACTATCACTTTGTTGAGTAGAATTATGTAAATACAGTTATACGATATATAACTAGTATGCAACTAATAGTTTTCTATATAACTAATATAAATTAGTTATATAAATACCCCTTAATATTTATGTGGCTGGAGGGCAAAGCCTTGTCTTGTTTACTTCTGCACATCCCACACAGTGCCTGGCACACAGCAGACACTCAATCCATATTTGCGAAAAGAACAAATGAAGAATAACACAGGAAACAGCTATTGCACTGAAAAAGAATGACCCACGTACGTTGACCTAGCTCACTTCTGGGAACCTATCAGAGAGTGGGTGTGGGGGGAAAGCCATAGATCCGAGGATGGTTACTGCCACAGTGCTTGTAACAGTTGAGAAGGAAAACTCGGAAACAGCCAGCTATCTATCCTTAGGGGTGAATAAATTGTGTAACCTCCGTACTCTGGAATGTTGTGCAGCAATTCAGAAAGAATGAGTGTCTGTCCACGGACTTGATGTTGGGTGAGATGAGCAAGTGGCTGGGACATGCGTATGGCGTGATCTTATGTTGTCAAACAAACATGGCCAAAGTACCCTCTAAATAGGATATGCTACGTCCAAGCTGCTAGTATTGAGGGGAGCTGGGAGGAGATTGATTACTTTTTTTGCATGACTGTCTCATTAGATGCAATAAACACAAGTCACTTTTGTGATTTTTGAAGAGTTTCGTAAAATCTCGGAAGGAAACCAATGGGAAACCTTGGGTCTAATTGTCTGTATTCTCGGTTGCCGGGAGGAGGATCCTGGATCTTTTGTCAGTGAGTCAGGTGAGGGGAAGTGGACCCACTTCACCCTCCATTTTGAGGTCCACCACCCTCTTGCTTTTTTTTTTTTTTTTTATTAAACCAAGTGAGAGTCACCTGTCTTCTACAGCTTTTTTTTTTTTTTTATTAAACCAAGTGAGAGTCACCTGTCTTCTACAGGAAATCCCTTTTTAGCCTTAGAGCCAACAGCCGCTGGCCCCTGCTAGCAGGGAAAGACTAGTGAGAGAAGGGACTCCCTTTCTCCTGTCCTACATCTGACCTGGGGATGAACTCCTTCCCTGTTCTCCAGGGAGAGGTCTCCTTCCTGTCCAGAGAAAAAAAACTGCCTGTGCTACAGCCCCTCTCTCAAGGGAAGGGCATATGGCCAGGGTTTCTCTAACCTGATTGTGAGCAGACTTCATTTAAAAGGAAAACATTCCCAGCACTCGCAGTGTTGACTAATTTTGTTATAATATTACTTAAGTATGTATAAGCATAAAACTACGTATAAATGTATGCTTATAGCTCTTACGCGACTATGAAACTGAAAGCAAATTGGCAAATTAAATACCAACAAATTTACAAAACCTGTAACATTTAAACGAACGACACGAATGCGATCTTTCTCTCTTTCTGTGTCTACGTCACACTTCCTGCCAGGAACACGGGCTCTAGTACCTAGCGTGCTGGGGCGGGGGGCGGGGGGGGGCGCTCACCTCTGCCCCCGCTCGGCTTGGTGGGAACCCCTACAAATCCTCCTTCTAATGGTGCTTCTTGGGGTCATTTGGCTTTCCCGTGGTACCAGTGCATTTTCCTCTCCCTGAACAACGAAAGAAGCCAAAGCGACCAGGGACAGAAACAGGGATGTTAAAATGGGGAGGGAGCTCTTAGTCTTAAAGTGGACACCCAGCATTCACTAAAACGAGAAAGTTATTGTCGCCTCCACACGCATGGGCCTTGAGGGTATTCGTCTAAGTGAAGTAAGTCGAGCAGAGAAAGACGAATACCGTACAGTCTCACTTACATGTGGAATCTAAAAGCATCAAACTCAGGGGCGCCTGGGTGGCACAGCGGTTAAGCGTCTGCCTTCGGCTCAGGGCGTGATCCCGGCGTTACCGGATCGAGCCCCACATCAGGCTCCTCCGCTATGAGCCTGCTTCTTCCTCTCCCACTCCCCCTGCTTGTGTTCCCTCTCTCGCTGGCTGTCTCTATCCTGTCGAATAAATAAATAAAATCTTAAAAAAAAAAAAAGCATCAAACTCAGAGAGTCGGGAGTAGAGGGGGGTGGGGGAATGGGAGACCCTGGTCAGAGGGTACACGCTGCCGGGTTTAGGATGAGGAGGGTCTGATGTGGGGCACGGGACGTTAGCTGGCAGTACCGCGCACTTGGAAGTCGAGACAGGTAACGCGTGGTGATTTGATGCATGTATTTAATGGCAGTAGAGCCTGAGTGTCTGACCGCCAGCACAAAGGGCAATTGTGTGAGGCGGAGGGTGTATGAACCAACTATTGTGGTCAACATTTCCCATTAAATACGTGATTCCAATCACCCCATGTTACCTGTCACCAAGTTCCTTATACCATGTTCTATGCCAATTACATCGCAACAGAGCAGGGGGAAAATTATCAAATGAAAAGAGAAAGTAAAAAATTATCCTAGTGAATTCTTGTAACCCCAAGAACACTCGAGTTAAACCGATGTGGGGGAAGAGGGGCAGGCTCAGCGGCTGTGGTCCCCATCTTCCCGCCTGCCCCTCAGCGGTCATGTGTGCTTGGGGAGAGACCATCGTGCTCAGCGGCGGCTTCTTCATCTGCAAACGAGACATAGTAAAAGCTCGGAGCTCCTAGGAGCGTTTTGTTTTATTAATTTTTAAGATTTATTTATTTATTTATTTATTTGGGAGAGAATGAGAGCGAGCAAGCAGGGGAGGGGCAGAGGGAGGGAGAGAGAGAATCTCAAGCAGACTCCCCGCTGAGCACGGAGTCCAATGCGTGGCTTGATCTCATGACCTTGAGATCATGACCGGAGCCAAAATCAAGTCGGGTGTTCAACCCACGGAGCCACCCTGGTGCCCCTCCTCTGAGGGTTTAAATAAATGAAAGAGTGTATATGAAAGTGCTTGACAAGTTATCAAGAGTAATAGAAGTATTAGTTATTAATCTTAGTGGCGAGACACAGTGTGCTTTGAAGTCCCCTTGCGATCTGGCCAGGTCTCCGACGGTAGCTTCAGTTCTCTCATCTGTCAAGTGGGGATTAAAACTCTGACCTCTCGGAGGGGGCGATGCTGTAGGCAGAAGAGCGTATGTATTAATTCAGCAGGTGTTTGAGGAGAAGCTTCTCTGTGCCAGGCACATCGCCTTTCTTCCCATCTCTCTCCAGGCCTCACTTTGCCGCTAGAAATTGTGGTGTTTGGACCGAATGCCCTTTGGTCCTGCCACCCTGTCCTTCCGTGTGGTGTCTGTCGCTGCAGTTACAACGCGATCCATCAATCCATCCATACAAGCTTACTGATCATCACCCAAGTGCCCCACGCTGTGAAAGCTACAAAGTGGAAATCGAATCAACATTTACTAAGCACCTACTTCATACTTTTATCATCGCCGAACATAATCTGAGTGCCCAGTTTTTAAAAGAAGGGTTGTCAAGAAAAGTCACTCTGCGCCCCGCACAGCATTTTGTGCACGGGAGAAATGCAGTTGAACGGGCACGGGGAAGCAGCACCATCTTCTGGCTGAAGTGGGTAATGCCGCACCGCTGCCGGGAGCGCGGAGCTAGCGGAAGAGAGCTCCCTGCAAGAGGCTGCCGAGTGTGTGTGTGTGTGTGTGTGTGTGTGTGTGTGTGTGCGCGCGCGCGCGCGGGCGCGCGCTTTCCCAAATTTGCTGTCCTCCACAAGCAGAATTTTAGCCTGAGGATGGTTGAGGCATCCCGGCCTCTGAAAGGAGAGGGCTGCTTTGAGGAAATCTAATCTACACCCGCGCCCCCACCCATGGCAGGTAGGGGAATTAGGCTCAGAGAGGTGAAGGGCTGGCTCAAGGTCACCCTGCAAGGTAGTGGCGGTGGCAGGACAGGAACCAGCACTCCTGACTCTTCATTCAGGACTTTTCCCTGGACCCCAGCTAGAGACCACTTTCCTCCTGAAGGCTGTAATTTTTTACTTCTTTTTTTTCTTTTTTTAAGCCATAATCTCTTTGAAGTGGATGTGCAATCTGGAAAAAGTCATTTGGTTGTTGGGGAACAAGGGTGCGGAGTTGAGGGAAATACCACTTATTGAACATGTGATGTGCCAGGCCCTTCACATGTATTATCTTAAACCCCATCCTCCGTACAATGGGGATGAGAATTGTCTCAAGGGCCCATTATAAATAAGGTAATATAAATGGAGCAATATATGTAAAATGCTATCTTGTGTAAAGTTGCTGGAACATAGTAAGCGCTCCATTAGTTTTAGCTTTAGTTAGATTTTCTATGATGCAGTGAAGTTACTTATGAACAGTCTGATTGGTTTAGATCTTGCTTTTAGGAGGCAGGTCTGGAGGACTGGTCCCTCTAGGACTGAGTATTCCCCGCTACGGAGGCGTGACCTTCCTGAGTGTTCTACGCACTGCCCCATGACTTTGAGTTTTTACAGTCTGGCTGGAGGCGGCAGCCTCCATCTCCGGCTCTGCGAGAGGGCAGGGCTCTGTTCTTTCTCCTTTCACAGGGTTACTTCCCTGACCTCAGCTAACTTCCTCCCATGCATGCCCTGATCCACTTCTGAGAGGGATCCTCTGCCCATCTCCAGGGGTCTCTCTCTTCCACGCTCTGTCCTGACAGCTTTCCCTACCTTGGTCTCCCCAGACTCTCCATTATGTCTACTCAACTCAGGAGTGGATGCCCCCCCCCCCATCTGCACTACCACCTGGAAATTTTTCTAGGCAGTAAGCTGGGGCAATCTTGGTGTGCCTATCATTTATGTTCCTGTCTTTTGGGGATCACAGTCCTTCATTACCCTCCCCCCAATATCCAGAGCCTTAGCTTGGTTGTTTTGGTGGTCTCAGGTAGGAAGAGAAGTCTGAGCCCTATTACTTCATCTCGGGTGGAAGCATACGTCTATCAGTTAGATTTTGCTGCTAACACACCACCCAAAGTGTGGGGGCTTCAAACAACTGTTCACTTGCTCATGTTGTGGCAGGCTGACAGTCGCGGCCGGGCAGTTCCGCCGGTCTTGGCTGGGCTCACGCTGGGCTCTGCAGTCAGCTGTGGGTCAGCGAGGTGGCTCTCCTTCCTGGACACTTGCTGGCAGTTGGCTGGAGCGTTGGGGGCAGTGGGGCCGCGTGTCTCTCATCGGGCAGGCTAGCCTGGGCGTGTTCATACGGGGGCTGGGTTCCAAGAGCACAGGAGAGCAAGCCCAGGAATGAGCAATATTCAAGCCTATTCTAGGATCACCTTTGTACTGTCCCTTTGGCCAAAGCAAGTCACGAACTCCGATGCAAGGAGTTGAGAAATAGTCTCTTGATGACGGGAGGTACAAGGTCACCCTGCAAGGGCATCAGTGCGGGAGGGCAGGGATGTGTAGCCATTGGTAGAGTTAGTCTTCATAGCTATTATGATTCCACCACAAGCCAGGAGGTAGAGCTTAGCCCCCTTTTACAGATGAGAAAACTGGGGCTCAGAGAGGTTGAGGGACTTGCATAGGATCTCACAGCTAGGGGAAGGCGGAGTCAGGATTTGAATCAGCGTCTGTCGGAGCCTTTGCTCTAGTCACTGCACTGTGTGCTTGGGGTGGTGTACGTTTGTGGGTGCGTGCGTGTGTGTGTGCGCGTGTGAGAGAGAGAGAGATTTTGATCAGGCATAACTGTATTCACCACCATTAAGCATTCATCCCCCTCCCTGGTCCCTGTTGCCCCTGGGGCTGCCTATGCAGCTTCCTGACCCTCTCTTACCCTCCCTCCCCCGAAAGGAAAGCCCTGGCCCAGGGCCCCTCCTCTTGGGCCCCGGTGGGTCTGACACACACTCAGAAGGAGACGTCAGTGTGTCAGTGTCTGTGCGTAGGGGAGCTTGCAAGCCCTGATGCCCTCTGTCCCCATCCAGCTTATTTCTCAGTTGGCTGGTCAGTCTCTTCCTTTCTGGGCTGCTCTGAAAGTCTCCCTGCCTCCATGGCCTCCTGTGTCCCCATTCCTCCTTCAGGTCGAAGACAGGTGGGCCCTCTAGAGGCCCGCCTTTGACCACACCCCTCTACAGTCTTTAGTCTTTTCTGTGGCTTCTGATTTGTTTGGCTAGATAAAAGCCAAATTCATTTTCCTGGCACCCAAGCCTTTTATGATCTCATCCTAACCTACTTTCCCATCCTATTTCTTACCACACATGTTCACTTGCTCCGTAATTTAGCCAAGGACACCGCGACTTTGTCCGCTTTGGGCCTGGTCCCTGATCACCCTTCTCCGTCCCCACATAGCCCCAGCTCCTACTCCCTCCCAGCACCTCCCACCTTTGCCCTACTTTGAGGGTCACGTCTGATTGTTCCATTCAGATGGCACCTTCCTGCGGGAACAGACCTCGTCTCTTCGGTGTTTGACCAATCGCAGGGTCTGCTGCAGTGCCCAGTACCCAGCTGGTGTTCGGTCAAGAGCCCTGGAGAGAGACCGTTTAAAATACACCCAATTACTCTGCTCCCCCCCCCCCCCCGCCCCGGAGGTCGTGCTGTCGGGTTCTGTGCAGTACACCTGTGTCCTTAAAGTAGATTTCCCTTTTCCGCCCGAGGTAGTCTGCGTGAGTTCCTGTTCCTGAGAATCAAGAGAAGCTTGGTTAAGATATGAAAAACGTGTGGTGTTTTAGCTTTCCTGGGTAGTAGCTATTGGAGTCTTGGGAACCTGAAGCGCAGGGATGGGTTTTAATGGTGAGGACCTTGTGGGGTAGAGGCAGTGAAGAGAAGAAGGTGCTATCTGGGGTTAGAAGGGTGTCCTCCGGTGCTTCTTGGATCCCAGTGAACCTGCAAGTCTGGCAGCTTGTTGGCCATCCAGGGCCGTGCGTGACTGTCTGTGGTCCAGAGCCGCCACTGCTGATCTCTAGGAAATGACTTTCTTCTTCTTCTTCTATTTTTTTTTAAGGTTTTTTGTTTTTTGTTTTTAAGAAAGAGAGAGAGAGCAAGCAGGAGCAGGGGGCGGGACAGAGGGAGAGGAAGAGAGCGGACTCCGTGCTGAGCGTGGAGCCTGATGCGGGACTCGATCTCTTGACCCTGAGATCATGACCTGAGCCAAAGTCGAGAGTCACCTAGGTGCCCTGGAAATGACTTTCTTCTAAACCAGGAACATCTCTCAGAGATCCCGAAATAGGGAATAAAAAAGTGGAGAAAAATAAGAGATGAGGGAGGGAGAGAGAGAGAAAATGAGAGAGAAAGAGAAAGAGAGAGAAAGAGAATATACAGAGGTTGTTAGAAGGAACAGACCCAAAAGACTGTCAGAGGTTTCTTTGGTTTTGAAATATTTATCTCTACCACGGAAGAAACCACCCTAGGCCTAGTCTATGGCCAAAACACTGAAAAGCTAAAGAATATGGAAAACTTTGTACACCAAGCTAAGCAAATATGGGTGAGTATGGATAAGATTGGGGGAATAATATCGAGATGGTTCAAGTGAGAGGCGCCTGGGTGGCTCAGTCGGTCAAGCATCTGACTTTGGCTCAGGTCATAATCTCAGGGTCCTGGGATGGAGCCTGTGTCAGGCTCCCCACTCAGTGGGGAGTCTGCTTGTGCCCCTCTCCTCTGCCCCTCCCCCCAACTTGTGCTTTCTTTCTAATAAGTAAATAAAATCTTTAAAAAAAAGGGGCACCTGGGTGGCTTAGTCGTTGAGCGTCTGCCTTCGGCCCAGGGCATGATCCTGGAGTCCTGGGATCGAGTCCCACGTCGGGCTCCTCCGCTGGGAGCCTGCCTCTTCCTCTGCCACTCCCCCTGCTTGTGTCCCTTCTCTCGCTGGCTGCCTCTCTCTCTGTCAAATAAATAAAATCTTTAAAAAAAATCTTAAAAAAAAAAGATGTTTCAAGTGAAGAAATATCAGCTATTATACTAAAAAGTTCATAGCTTTTATTTCTTTATTATGAAAGTAAAGCCGTGTGAAAAGTTTACATATTATATAATACATATATATTTATAACTATTACACATTATATGTTTTATGCACATTATATATAATGTATTATATAATATATTATATTTTATAATATATAATATATTGTGCATAAAAATAAATATTTTATATACACTTAAGATTATATATTAAATGAAAGTCAATAATATTCCCTATCATATACATATATATATTTAAATTATTTATTTATTTTAGAGAGAGAGAGTGGACTCGAGTTGGGGGAGGGGCAGAGTGAGAGGGAGGGAATCTCAAGCAGACCCCCCAGCGAGCTCAGAGCTCCACGTGGGGCTGGATCTCACCACCCTGAGAACATGACGTGAGCCAAAATCAAGAGCCGGACGCTTAACTGACTGAGCCCCCCCCCAAGCACCCCCTTATCATATAGTCATTATAAAATTGAGCCAGATGGAAAACCTTAAAGAAGAAGGCAACAAATTATCCGGTTCTATCACTCAGAAATAGCATATTTCATCAAATCTAAGTTCTGATTCTAAGACAAATCATTTTTTTGTATCACTAAAAAAATGCTGCCAATGAAACCATGACACAATGCTTTTCTTCACTTAGAATTTTTATTAAAAGAACTCTTCTAGACTTAGTTAAACATGTATTTTGTAATATATCATTTTTATGCAAACACAAAAAGGCAAACAGATGTGAAACAAATTGGACGATATATTCCTAAACCATTTCGCATTTAGAGTTTAACGCTTTTGAATCACATCCTGACTCTAAGTCACTGTGTGTGTGTGTGTGTGTCTGTGTGTGTGTGTGTAAATACAGTATAACCCTTTGTGCATCAAGAGTATGGGTCATGGAGTACTGCATTTCTTTCTTTCTTCTCTCTTTTTAAGATTTCATTTATTTGACAGAGAGAGAGAGAGCACACAAGCAAGGGGAGCTGCAGGCAGAGAGAGGGAGAAGCAGGCTCCTGCTTGAGCAAGTAGCCCGACATGGGGCTCGATCCTGGGACCCTGGGATCATGACCTGAGCCAAAGGCAGCCGCTTAACCTACTGAGCCACCCAGGAGCCCCAGAGTACTGGCATTTCTTAAAAGAGTGCTCAGCTATCATCTCTGGACTTTTCATTCAAAGAACTGATACCCAGCTCTGAATTTTGACGCTGGCATTTTATGTTACCAGAGGGTGTCAGCAAAAACAACTCCTTCACTACTGGCACCCGGCCAACAGCCTTTGCCTGCTGTTCAGTAGATTCCAAAGTTGTTTACATGTGAGAAAAAGAAATCTACATTTCAGAATGAATGAAAACAGAAACTCTGATAAACATTGTTTCAAATCTCTCTCTGTGCTTTTATACAAAAAGGAGAAGGAATAAGTGAAAGAAAGTCTTAGATAAAGTTAGACCAAAAGGATTTTGTAAAAGTTAATTCCCACTCTACATTTTATCAAAATGTAAGCTCAATTTTAATCAAATTCAGCAGAAGAGAAATAAATTGAAATAGATCTGAAGGAAATGATGTACTTTAAATAGTTTTTCCACCACAGGAGGTATTAATTACTAAAAGATCCCCCCAAGATTAAGGAAAAGTGATTATGAAAACCATAAAACCATAAAGAGGTTAGAGCCATTGATTTTTCAAACCTCCCATTTCAATTTGAGACAGCGTTGATTGATTCTCTGCTAGAAAATCTGGTGCTGTGGTTAGCACAGTTACACTTCCTCTCTTTACCAACCTCCCAATTTTGTTACTTCTGTTGCTTTTCCTTTCATCAGGGTTTATATTATTCACATTCTGTTCTGTAATTATAATTTCCAGATTATATAATTCAATGTATCTAAAGCGGACTACCTGGTCTTTTCACATTGGCTTCTCCGTTCTGAAGTTCTTCTGGTTTTGTAATTATTTCTTTTCAAAGTAATGCATGCGCAGTTCAAAAAGTCACGTTTTCTATGGACTATGAGAAACAAACTGAGGGCTACAGAGGGGAGGGGGGGTGGGGGAATGGGATAGACCGGTGATGGGTAGTAAGGAGGGCACGTATTGCATGGTGCACTGGGTGTTATACACAACTAATGAATCATCGAGCCTTACATCGGAAACCGGGGATGTACTGTATGGTGACTAACATAATATAATAAAAAATAATTATAAAAAAAAAAAGTCACGTTTTATCGCTTGGCTCTAAACGAAAGAGAGCATTTCTCTGCTCCCTGTCCTTACCCATCCGGATCTCGCTGCTCCGAGGGAGGAATCCCCATCTCCTACAGTGACGTCCTTTGCTATCCCGTTCATATCCCAGAGCACCGACGTCCTGCTACGGCAGTACAAGCTCTAGATAATTCCCTAGGCCCTCTCCCTAGCACACGTGCAACACTCAACCTTTCCCATCCTCCAAATATAATTCTCCCCGCTTTCCATTGAATCAATATCCAGTACAGAGGCAGACACCTAGACTGGATCATTTTTCTGGTACCTCCTCTTCTGTATGACAACTTTATTTTCGGGAATAATTATGAAATAAAATAAATCATAGCAAGGGCCAGGAAAGAAACAAAGAGCAAAAATTTTCTCTTTTTGAACTTCATACCTATTATGCCAGTAAAAAAAATTACTGCACAAAAAAGGAAAAAGCAATCATTTGACAATTTTGTGTGGTTTCTACCAACGTGCTTTGGACGTACTAATTTGCATCTCTTCAGATTTTTTCATTAATTTTACGTCATGTCTAAGGAATTGTATGTTTCAAAATAGAACCATACATTGCTTACATTGCCTTTTCACATTTTCCTTGTTGAACTTCACTAGGTTAATACCTGCCCTTCAGGTTTCTTTATGAAATTCAAAATGGTTATGAACTGAATCAGTGGCTGGATTCACAGCATTACAAATGACTGCAGGCTCGCCCAAGTTCCTGCAGGACAAAAAGCACAACTATTTATCTGTGAGTTTTTATATCTACTCATTAGACTTTGTATCCTTTGGTTACAGTCTGGTACAATAATATTTTAGGTAAATAATCATCCAATGACAATGAATAAAATGTATAAAATGTATAAAAATGAAATATCTCCAAAAGGTACCAGTTAAGGACTTAGTACTCACACCACCACCTTCAGTAATTTTCTGGATTCATTCTTTAGCTTAAAAAAATGAATAATTAGAAAGGAAGATCCATATAAAATTATTCAAATAAATAAAACATTATTAACTAAAATTTGTATTTATCAACCAAATTTATTACACTTTGCAGTTTATTTATTTTTATTTTATTCTATTTTTTAAAAAGATTTTATTTATTTATTCGACAGAGAGAGACAGCGAGAGAGGGAACACAAGCCAGGGGAGTGGGGGAGGGAGAAGAAGGCTTCCCGCTGAGCAGGGAGCCCGATGTGGAACTCGATCCCAGAACCCTGGGATCATGACCTGAGCCAAAGGCAGATGCTTAACGACTGAGCCACCCAGTCACCCCCCCCACCTTGCAGTTTACACTCTGTTTCACTGTTTTATATTTTAATCACAAATAAAAACTCCATGTGGTTGCATGAAATGACAATTAAGGTAATAACTCAAGTTGTTTCTTTGCCTTTGGGATTACTGTGATCGCATTATTTACTTGCATCTACTGTTTGAAAGCAAGGCTATGTGGTACCACAAGGTTGGAGACATGAACTGTAAGCAAAATGAACTTGAACAATGATTCTAAACCATTAGAAATTTACTCTCAAAACAATTGCCTATAACTGAATCCATCTGTACAACCGGGAACTCCTCAGCTTAACTTTCATGGAAGATAAAATGTTCATGAGAAGATAAATAATAAAAACATGTTAACTTAAAGCTTGCAGATATATTATTAAAGCAACAGTACTTAAAATTTTATTTATAAATTAGACAAATAGAACAGTAACTTAAAATTTTATTTATAAATTAGATGAAAGGTTTTTTTGTGGGGGAGGAGTGTTTTATCATTGACACTATCTAGAATTGCTAGTGTGCAGTGACAATGAAAACCAGGTTGACTTTTAGCAAGTTTTTTTATTATTTTTAAGTCACTTGCAGATTAATTATTGCTTCCCCTTAGTGCCTGTGCTTGGTGCAGATTGCTCTCACCAGCCTGCTTTTGGTACGCCACTGGCTCAGTGTTTCTTTTTCTTTTCTCTCTTCCTTTTTTCTCTCTTCCTTCATTCCTTCCCTCCTTCCTTCCTTCCCTCCTTCCTTCCTTCCCTCCTTCCTTCCTTCCTTCCCTCCTTCCTTCCCTCCTTCCTTCCTTCTTTCCCTCCTTTCTTTCCTTCCTTTCTTTCTTTCCTTCCTTTCTTTCTTTCCTTCCTTCCTTCCTTCCTTCCTTCCTTCCTTCCTTCCTTCCTTCCTTCCTTTCTTTCCAGTGTCCCCTGTTCACCAGAACCTGGCACTTCAGGAGATGGTTCAGTGTTTCTATTACTAAGATAATGCAATTAATATTGATAGGCAAGCCATATACTGCACTATAATTATATTTAACTTTTTTTTATTTCCTGGAGTTGATAATTGCCTTCTTTTTGTATACTAATTCATTCTGAAAATTTTCACCGGAACTGAAAATCTTTTTTGAGCTTATGTCCAGACACGCTACATGTGCTATCTATTCCACTCTTCTCGTGGTACCAATCCAGGAGCTCCATGTTCTCTTACTACACTTCCTACAAACAGGACAGGTCGCTTCTTAGACCTGCTGCACGGCTGTCTTCTTGGCACTTCTATGTAACATCGCTCAGAAAGTTTACATTATTTTTTTTCTTGCATTGATTCTCATGTTGTCTGGATACCATGTTTTCCTCTTTCTTGTTTAATCTTTTCATTGTGATATCATGAAAGCACATCATTCAGTAGCTTTTGGCAAAAGGGCATGTGGCGGGGGGTAAATTTTTAAAACCTGACACATCTGAAAATGTCTTTATCCTCCCAACTTTCTAAATTTTAAATTTTAATTTTAAATTACATATAGGAAAGCTGACTTTTTTGGTGTGCAGTTCTGTGAATTTTAACACGCGTTGATATAGAACACACGATATAGAACAATTTCATCACCTCAAAAAACTCCTTGATGTTACCTTTTGTAGTTACACTCTCCCCCAACCCCTAAGCCCTGACAACCACTGATATATTCTTTATCACTATAGTTTTGTCTTTTTTTTTTTAAAAGATTTTATTTATTTATTTGACAGAGAGAGAGAGACAGCCAGCGAGAGAGGGAACACAAGCAGGGGGAGTGGGAGAGGAAGAAGCAGGCTCCCAGCAGAGGAGCCTGATGTGGGGCTCAATCCCAGAACGCCGGGATCACGACCTGAGCCGAAGGCAGACGCTTAACCGCTGCGCCACCCAGGCGCCTCTAGTTTTGTCTTTTTCAGAACGTCATGTAAATGAAATCACACAGTACGTAATCTTTTGAGATTGGCTTTTTCCACTCAGCGTAGTGCCTCTGAGATTCATCCAATCCTATATCAGTAGTTCATACTCACTGAGCAGTATTCTGTCATATGGGCGTACTGCATATGTTTCTCTAGTCACCCACTGAAGGACATTTTTAAAAAAAGATTTATCCATTCATTTGAGAGAGAGAGAGAGAGAGAGCATGCACACGAGCAGGGGGAGGGGCTTAGGGAGAGGGAGACAAGCCGACTCCCTGCTTAGCGGGGAGCCTGACGTGGGGCTCCATCCCAGGACCCTGAGATCATGACCCGAGCCAAAACCAAGAGTCGGATGCCCCACTGACTGAGCTACTCAGGCGCCCCATTTCCGGCTCTTTTGAATTCCAAATAGAGTTGTTACAAATTTCATTTATAGATTTTTGTGTGAAAGATTTTTTTTCTAGGTTCAATACTTAGGAGTGGAATTGCCAAGTTATACGGTAACTTTGTAAGACTGCCAAACTGCTATTCAGGGTGGCAGTGTCATTTTGCATTCCCATCAGCAGTGTTGGAGCCCCACATCCTTGTCAGCACTTGGTATTGTCAGGTTATTTATGTTTTTAATTTTAGCCTTTCTAACAGGTGGGTAGCAGTATCTCATTGCGATTTATTTTGCATTTCCTTAATGGTTAATGATGTTGAGCGTCATTTGAGATGAAAATCCCAAAGATTTTCTTCTATGTTACGTAATTTTGCATTTAGGCTTATAAATCATTTTGAATATGTTTTTGTATAAGGTGTGAAGTTTAGGGCTAAGTTCATCTACCTGTATATGGACATCCAATTGTTCCAAAACCATTTGTTGAAAGGAACATCCTTTCACCCTGAATTGTCTTTGCATCTTTGTCAAGAATCAATTGGCCATATTTATGTGGGTCTATTTCTAGGCTCTATTCTATTTCATTAATCTCTGTGTTTATCCTTTTATCAATACACACTATCTTGATTACTTTGACTTTATAGTAAGTCTTAAAATCAGGTAATGTGATTCCTTCAACCTTGTTCTTTTCAAAACTGTTTTGGCTAGTCTAGATCTTTTGCCTTTTCATGTATGTCTTAAAATTCACCTTGTCAATATCTACTAAAAAACCTGCTGGGATTTTGACTGTGGTTACATTGAATTTATACATCAATTGGGGGATGATTAATGTCTTAAAAATACTGAGTCTTGTGGTCTAAGAACACAGTATGTTTCCCCTTTCTTTAGGTCTTCTTTGATTTTTTTTAATCATTTTTTTGAGTGCATTTATGTGTCTCTGGGTCTGTTTTCCCCACTAGACTGTGAGTTGGTTGAGAGCAAAATGCATGTCTTATTTTGGTATCCCCAGTACTGAGAGTAGAGGTGTACCCAGATACGCCTCTTGCTGCTTTTTAACTCTTCAAGACATTTCACTTCAAATTATGAATTCCATTCTTAACAAAAGTTTGCTGAATGCTCACAATAGACCAGGTACGGTATACCAAAATAATCACATTGTAATCAATTTGTAAAATAGAGAAAGGAAGAGGATTAACCACCCATAACCACCTCCCTTAACACATTTGTTGTTGGGATTTGGGTATTTACCGCAGGTATTTTTGAACAAACCAACTTTTAAAGTGGTTCCAGTGAGCCTTATTAGCTGCAGTGGCCATGGATCTCGGCCCGGTGCTTCCATTCAAAGTTTACAGGCCCCAGGAGAGGTGGACGAGCCGGCTTAGCCCTCCCTTGGGTAATGACCTTCCGTTGGGGCCCAGCAGTGAGTCATTTTCCAGTGGGGATTGTCAATAAGGTTCATAAACTATCATTAGAATACACTTTCTCTTTTCCATAATCGTACAGCAGCGGTAGTTCATTCGTTCCCATCTAAAACCCTCACTGTGCCCACCCAGCCGATGAGGACCTGGAGGTGCTCAGCGAGGGGTGATGGAAAGAGCACTGGTGTAAGAGTGCTGTGTGTAAGAACCACCGCGCCATTAACCAACCACCTGACTTGGAGCAGGTTATATCATGTCTCCAGGCCTCAGTATCTGCGTTTGTGAAAGTAGAACATTGGATTGGATGGCCTCTCAAGGCTTCAACGAGCTTCAAAATTCCATGACTTTTTGTGCAATTCAAGGTTATGTAGGGGTCAAGGGCAGGCCTCCCCCAAATGTGCCACTTTGGCATATTGATTATTTTACATAAAAGTTACTCAAGAGATGCCCTGTGCATAAGGACACTCAGATCCTCCTCTGTCCCCCTGAGGGCAGGAACTCAGTCTCCTATGTGAAAGGTACCCTCCCTGTACCAGGAGGTAAAGAGACATCCTTATGACCAGACGCAGGACATTTACAGCCAAAAGGCAGCATAAGCAAGCCTTGTCACTTTTACTGATTGACTACCCCTGCCCAAATTCTATCTAGAATTCCTTACTAACTGAAGCTCGCAAAGTTGTTTCTTTTCCTGTCAATGCCTCACAGATTTATTGTCTCTTTGTCTAAAAATTATAAAAACTGTCTACTTGGTTATTTCTTTAGGTCTCCATTCATTGTTGGGCTTCCGTGTGCACGTAATGAAACCTTGTTTTTTTCCCTCCTGTTAATCGTCTCATACGAATGTAGTTCTTCGTCCTGCTGGAAGACCTTGAAGGATAGAGAAAAACTTATTCCTTCCCTACAGTTAGTTACATGGCTTGTTTGTGGCAGAACCATGGCAAGAACACAGGTTTTTTGGCTTCCGGTCCAGGGCTTATCCAATCACACCACGAAATAATCTTGAGTTCCTCCATGAGAATTTCCTCTGGAATGAGAGGATGCTGTGGCTTCTATCCTCCGTCTCCTCCATCCACTGTTGGGATAGGATTTGGCTGGAGGGAAGGACCAGGGAGGAGCTGGGCGAGCTGGGAGAATAGATGAAGTAAAGAAAAGAACAAAGCTGTAACACTTTGCATTTAAGTCTGGGCTATAGGAAAGAGCAACCCAAGGTATACATAGTGGAAATCTTGGGGAAAGTGGCCAAGCCACTTTTTTAGAGCATTTTGAAGAGGAGAGGAATGAAAGTCAGTCACATATCCTCAACCTTGAGTGAGGCAGCTTTTAAAATAGTGAGATAAAAATAAATCTGATTCTAGGGCGCCTGGCTAGCTCAGTCAGTAGAGCATGCAACTCCTGATCTCGGGGTCATGAGTTCGAACCCTACGTCAGGGGTAGAGTTTACTTAAAGAAAATAAGTCTGATTCCATAGGCAGAGATCTCTCTGAAAGATAACGTGTGGCAGGAGACAGGAGAGGCAACTAAAGAAGGACAGACGTGGAAGTTTTGTGAGTCTGTAAAATAGCCTCGAGGTTAAAGCAAGAATGAGCTGAGCCTTTGGATAAGGAAAACATCCAGGGCAACTGCCCAGGAAAGCGAAGAGACCACAGAGCTCTTGAGCTCCCGTTAACTCCCTTTCACTCTAGCAAGGGGTGACTTTCAAAGCAGAAAGGGCCCCAGGAGCACACATGCATGCACATGGAAATGAGACCGTGGAAAGATAGGAAGATAAGTCCAGGTCATCAGGTGCAGACAAGCTCACCTCTCAGGCAAACTGTGACTCCGTGTGAACTTAGCCGTGCTTGTAATCTTTTTTCCGATTGGATAATGTCCTTTGCACTATCTTCAAGTTCACTTTTCATGGTCATCTCCGCTGAGGCCCTACAGTGAATATTTTATTTCTGTTGTATTTTTCGGTTCTAAAATTTTCATTTGGTTCTTTTTCTACCGCTGTGATTTTTTTGTAGAAAACTGTTATCCTTCCATGTGTTTCAAGGGTGTTCACTCTGACCTCACGGAACATGGTGACAACAGCTACTTTAAAGTCTGTGTTTGATAATTTCACATTAGCGTCATGGTAGGGTTGGTGTTTACTGTCTTTTCCTTGCAAGCGGTAGAGAGTTGCCCTGTTTTCTTTTTCTTTTAATGTTGAATACATTTGTATTGTATCTTGGAAATATTACATTGTGAGACCTTGAGTCTACCAATATCCGCTGGAGAATGTTGAGTTTGTTTGTCTGTCTGTCTGTTTAGCTGTCGATTAACCTTTGAGTCCCGACCTGTCTTGTGTGAGGTGTGCTTCCAATGTCAGCAGACTTCAAAACCTTTGTCGGGCTATTATGGGCGGCGCCATGTCTGTGCCGCCTTGGAGCCAGTCTGGGACCCTGTCGGTGGTGCGCAGTATACCTCGGTTCCTAAAGCCTTTGCTGTTTCTTCGCACCAGTGCTGCCTATGCACAGACTTAAGGATCCCTTTCTCTCCATGATTTATGCCATCTGGTTCCTAGGGACCCCTTTTCCTGGTGCTCTGGCTACAAAGCCAGGGTTTTCATATCCCTATGCTATCATGAAATTCCTATGACTAAATCTGTCTTGGAACAAAGTGGCAAAAATTGAGAGAAAGAAAAAAAAACATCAGGAGAATCCCCCCCGCCCCGTCCATTCTTTGGACACTGCGAGTCTGTTTATAAGGTCCTCTGGCAAGAGAGGAGTTTTGGTCAGAGTTCTAGGCGTCTGTGCAGCTGCTGCAGGATTGTAGCTCTGTGCCTGGGCTTATTTGGGGTGGGGCCAGGAGAAGAAAAAGAGAAAGGGGGAACATGGAGATTTCCCCGTATATTCTTAGTTCTGCAGCGACCCCTTTCCCAGTCCTCTGACCATAGAAAGAGAGCTTTTCTTAGACTTCTTTTTTTTTGGAAACACATCCACTGAACACTTCTGGGACATGAGAGTCTAAGACAATAGCTGTGCAAGGAGAAAACAAATCAAGGAAGCAGCTACCATATTGATTAGTATTCAGGTTTGTACCTCCTCCTCAAACTGCCTGCTATGCTTTCCGTTTGGTGCCCTCAGATTTCAGTTTTTTTTTTTTAATTTTTTTTTTTAAGATTTTTTAAATTTATTTATGTGACAGAGAGACAGCCAGCGAGAGAGGGAACACAAGCAGGGGGAGTGGGAGAGGAAGAAGCAGGCTCATAGCGGAGGAGCCCGATGTGGGACTCGATCCCGGAACGCCAGGATCACGCCCTGAGCCGAAGGCAGACGCTTTAACGACTGCGCTACCCAGGCGCCCCCAGATTTCAGTTTTTATCTGTAATAAGTGGGAGAAGTTGGATGGTGTCTTAGAACTTCTATGCTGTCCTTTTGATTTGCTTGGTGGACTTATCCTTCTGGTGTGATCACATTGTCTTTGGGCTATTACACTGTTCTTTAGTCTTTTTCTTTTCCTCTTTTTTTTTTTTTTTTCTTATAACAACTTTGTATGGGATTTTCCCTTGATTTTTTTCTGTGGCTCATTTTTATGTGAAAGTAGTTTTGCTGAACTTTTGGAAGAGGGCATGATTCATACATCCTCTCTTCTGTTGTTTTTATGTAGTATTCAACAATGTGATTTCTTGCTTTCTGAGATTTACTAGCTCTGTTAGAGCTGGCTCTGTCCTACCCATCATTTTTGTCTGTACCTTCTTATTTTTTTTTTAATAAAAATTTTTTATTATGTTATGTTAGTCACCATACAGTACATCCCTAGTTTTTGATGTAAAGTTCCATGATTCATTACTTGCGTATAACACCCAGTGCACCATGCAATACGTGCCCTCCTTCCTACCCACCACCGGCCTATCCCAATCCCCCACCCCCCTCCCCTCTGAAGCCCTCAGTCTGTTTCCCAGAGTCCACAGTCTCTCATGGTTCATTCCCCCTTCTTTTTACCCCCCCTTCCTTCACAACATTTGCAGCAACATGGACGGGACTGGAGGAGATTATGCTAAGCGAAATAAGTCAAGCAGAGAAAGACAATTATCATATGGTTTCACTCATTTATGGAACATAAGAAGTAGGAAGACCGGTAGGAGAAGAAAGGGAATGTCTGTACCTTCTATTTCCTTTGTCTCTTTGTCTCATCTGGATCAGTTTTGATCTCATTTCCAGCAGCTTCTCTTCCATGTGGGGTACGTGCTGGAAAGAGGCTCTGGTTTATCAGTTCTCAAAGATTTGACTCCAAGCTTCTTACATTTATCCTCCACTGGATTTAGAAGAACTACTTTTTTAGCTGCTATTATTGAACTGGCCTCCCATACTTTCCAGAGAATACCTGTTGGCTATTTTTATTTTCTTTCTTTTAAGTCTGTTAGGCATCCTCTTGCCTCCCTCTGCTTCTTCCTTCACAGATGCTGAGACCATGTGGCCCTTGTGCAAGGATTTTCCTCACTTGCTTGTTGGGGTCCATGGGCCCCCAGTTATCTAGTTTTATTGTAAATGTTGTCCATGGATATTTACTTTGCTATCTACTGCTCTACTTCTTTTATTTTGGAGATTTGAAATAGAAGCTGAGAAAGCTTAAGTGACATTCCAAAGGACACACTGTTAATTTGTGGTAGAGCTGATACTATGGCCTATGTCTTCTGAGTTCTGGTCCAGCGTGTTGTTGCTGTTGTTCACTAAAATTATTGTAGATTGATATGCAGCTGTAAGAAATAATAGAGATTTCTTGTACTTTTCTCACAATTTCTTCCAGTGGTAATGCTTTATAGAGTGTAGGATCTCATCCACGATATTGCTGGATATTTTAAAAGATTGAAATCATACAAAGTATCTTCTCTGACTACAATGGAAAGAGGCTAGAAATTAATAAAAGGAAAACTGGAAAATATTCAAATATATGGAAATTAAACTACATTTTTAAAAAAGATTTTATTTATTTATTCGACAGAGATAGAGACAGCCAGCGAGAGGGGGAACACAGGCAGGGGAGTGGGAGAGGAAGAAACAGACTCCCAGTGGAGGAGCCTGATGTGGGGCTCGATCCCAGAACGCCGGGATCACGCCCTGAGCCGAAGGCAGACACTTAACTACTGAGCCACCCAGGCGCCCCTAAACTACATTTTTAAACAGCAAATGGATAGAAGAAGAAATCACTAGGGAATTAGAACATGCTTTGAGATGAATGAAAACAAAAGCACAACACAACACAACTTAAGGGATGCAGTAAAAGCAGTACTCGGAGCGAAGTTTATAGCATACATGCCTACATTAAAAAAGAAGAGGGGTGCCAGACTGGCTCAGTCGGTAGAGTGTGTGACTCTTGATCTTGGGATTGTGAGTTCGAACCCCACACGGGGTGTAGAACTTACTTGAAAAAATCTAAAATAAAAAGAAGAAAAATCTAAAATCAATAATCTAACTTTATACTTTAAGGAACTAGAGAAAGAAAAGCAAACTAAGCCCAAAGCCAGCAGAAGGAAGGAAGTAATAAAGATTAGAGCAAGATAAAAGAAACAGAGAATATACAAAGAATAGAAAGAATCAACAAAACCAAAAGTTGATTCTTTGAAAAGATGAACAAGATTCAGAAACCTTTAGCTAAACTAAGAAAAAAGAGAGAGAGAGAGAGAGAGAGAAGATGGGCGCCTGGGTGGCTCAGTCAGTTAAGTGTCTGCCTTTGGCTCAGGTCATGATCCCAGGGTCCTCGGATCAAGCCCCACATTGGCTCTCTGCTCAGTGGGGAGCCTGCTTCTCCCTCTTTCTCAACCTGCCACTCTGCCTACTTGTGCCCCCTCTCTCTGTCAAATAAATAAATAAAATCTTTAAATAATAGAGAGAGAGAAGATACAAATAAATAAAATCAGAAATGAAAGCGGAAACCAACCTTATGGAAGGAAAATAATTTGCTAGAATAGAACATATTACCAACCTTACTGAAATGAGATGGATTAAATAGAATATTATGAGTAGTTATATACAAACAACTTAGAAAATCCATATTAAATGGACAAATTTTTGGAAACACACAAATTACAAAGGTATTACTCAAGAAGAAATAGAAAATCTCAACAGTCCTCCACAAGTAAAGAATGAATTAGTATTAAAAAACCTCCCAACAAAGAAAAGTCCAGGAGCAGATGGCTTCAGTTAATTCTACCAAACATTTAAGGGAGAATAAAGAACAATACTACTCAAATGCTTCCAAAAAATAAAAGAAAAAGGAATACTTTCTAGGACATTATATAAAGTCACTATTACCCTGACACCAAAGTCAAAGGTAACACAAGAAAATAAAACTATGGACCACTATTCTTTATAAATATGGAAGCAAAAATCCTCAACAAAATTCTAGCAAACCAAGTCCAACAGTACGTTAAAAGTGTTATACACCATGACCAGGTGGGATTTATGGCAGGAATGCAAAGATAGTTTGCCACAAGAAAATCAATCAATGTAATATGCCACATTAATAAAATGAAGGAAAACCCCACATAATAATGTCAATAGATGCATTAAACCCCCTTTTATGATAAAAACCACTCACAAAATTAGGAATAGAAGGGAGGCATTTATTTTTTGAAGATTTTATTTATTTATTTATTTATTTATTTATTTATTTATTTGAGAGAGAGAGAGAGAGGTGGGGGTAAGAGCAGAGGGAGAGGGACAAGCAGACTCCTCAAGGGTGCAGAGCCCAATGCAGGGCTCAATCCCATGACCCTGAGATCATGTCCTAGCCAAAATCAAAAGTCAGACGCCTAACCAAGTGAGCCACCAGGAGCCCCAAGAAGCAGGGTATTTACGAAACTCACAGTTAACATCATAGTCAATGGTGAAAACCTGAAGCTTTCAAGAAAAAGATGCCCACTTTCACCACTGTTATTTTCAATACTGTATTGGAAATAAAAGGCAGGACAAAAAGAAGTCTGTTTGCAGAAGACATGGTTTTTTATGTAGAAAATCCTATAGAATCCACAAAAACTATTAGAACTAATAAACAAATTCAGCAAAGTTGCAGTGTGCAAGATCAAAACACACATTTTAGTTGTGTTTCTCTAAAACCAATCAGAAAAAGGGGGTAAGAAAACAATTCTATTAACAATATCGTCCAAAAGAATAAAATACTTAAAAATTTAACTTAGCAGGTGAAAGACTTGCACACTGAGAAATAGAAAACATTGCCGATGAAAAATAATAAGGGTTTAAATAAATAAAAAGACATCCCATGTTCATAGATTGGAAGGCTCAATGTTGTTAAGATGGCAATACCCTCCAAGGTGATCTACAGAGTCAATGCAATTCTCATCAAAATTCCAATGGGCTTTTTTTTTTCTCCCAGAAATGGAGTGCACAATCTTCAAATTCATATGCAACCTATAAGGAGCCTCAAATAGCTGAAACAACATTGAAAAAGAAAAAAATAAGAGGACTCACAATTCCTAATTTCAAAACTTACTACAAAGCTACAGTAATCAAAATGTCCTGGTACTGGCATAAGGATAGACATTTAGGCCAATTCAAGAGAATTGAGTGTCCACATGGAAAGGTGCTCAACATCACTCAGCATCAGGGAAGTACAAATCAAAATCACAATGAGATACCACCTCACACCAGTGAGAATGGCTAAAATTAACAAGTCAGATGACAGATGTTAGCGAGGATGCGGAGAAATGGGAACCCTCCTACACTGTTGGTGGGAATGCAAGCTGGTGCAGCCACTCTGGAAAACAGTATGGAGGTTCCTCAAAAAGTTGAAAATAGAGCTACCCTATACCCAGCAATTGTACTACTAGGTATTTACTCCAAAGATACAAATGTAGTAATCCGAAGGGGCACCTGCACCCCAGTGTTTATAGCAGCAATGTCCATAATAGCCAAACTATGGAAGGAGCCCAGATGTCCATTGACAAATGAATGGATAAAGAAGATGTGGTATATATATATACAATGGAGTATTATGCAGCCATCAAAAAAAAGAAATCTTGCCATTTGCAATGATGTGGATGGAGCCTGAGGGTATTTTGCTAAGCAAAATAAGTCAATCAGAGAAAGACAATTATCATAAGATCTCACTGATATGTGGAATCTGAGAAACAAGGCAGAGGATCATAGAGGAAGAGAGGAAAACATGAAACAAGATGAAGCCATAGAGGGAGACAAACTATAAGAGACTCTTAATCTCAGGAAACAAACTGAGGACTGCTGGAGTGGAGGGGGGTGGTGGGGATAGGGTGGCTGGGTGATGGACATTGGCGAGGGTATGTGTTGTGGGGAACACTGTGTATTGTGTAAGACTGATGAATCGCAGACCTGTACCCATGAAACAAATAGTACATTATATGTTCATAATAAAAAAGAAGAGAATTGAATGTCCAGAAATAAACCATGATATCCGTGGCCAATAGTGCCAAAGACATTCAATGGAAAAAGATAGTCTTTTCAAAAAATGGTGTTGGGACAACTGGGTAACTATATGCAAAGTTGGACTCCTACTTCACTCCACACATAAAAATGAACTCAACGTGAATCAGCTACCTATATAAACGAGCTAAAACTATAAAACTTCTAAATAAAAACATAAGAGTAAAGTTTATGACCTCAAATTTGGCAATGGATTTTAAAATTGACACTAAAAGCACAAGCAACTTAAGAAATAATAGATGTATTAGACTTTACAAAAATTCAAATCTTTTGTGCATCAAACACATTATCAAAAATAGGACAAAATAACCTACGGAATGGGAGACGATATTTGTATATCACACGTCGTATAGGGGTTTAATATCTAGAATATACAAAGCATCTTTATAACTAAAAAAAAATCACAATTCCAGACTTCAAGTTATATTGCAAAGCTCAAGTAATCAAAACAGTATGGCACTGACACAAAAATAGACACATAGATCAATGGAACCCAATAGAAAACCTAGAAATAAACCCACAATTAAATGGTTACTTAATCTTTGACAAAGCAGGAAGGACTATCCAATGGGAAAAAGACAGTCTCTTCAACAAATGGTTGAGAGTACATAAAAATAAAAAGCTTCTGCACAGCAAAGGAAAAAATCAACAACACTAAAAGATGACCTACTGAATGGGAGAAGATATTTGCAAACGACATATCCAACAAAGGGTTAGTACCCAAAAGATAGAAGGAACTTACACAACTCAACAGCAGAAAAACAAATAATCCAATGTAAAAATGGGCAGAAGACATGAACCCACATTTCTTCAAAGAAGACATCCAGATGGCCAACAGACCCATGACAAGACACTCGACATCACTCAGCACCAGGGAAATGCAAATCAAAACCACAATGAGATATCAACTCACACTGTCAGAATGGCTGAAATCAAAAACATAAGAAACAACAAGTGCTAATGAAGATGTGGAAAAATGGAGCCCTCATGCCCTTTGGTGGGAATGCAAACTGGTGCAGCCACTGTGGGAAACAGTATGGAGGCTCCTCAAAAAATTAAAAATAGAGCTATCTTATACTCCAAAAATCACACTACTGGATTTACCCAAAGAAAATGAAGACAGTAATCCAAAGGGATACATGCACCCTGATGTTTATAGCAGCATTATTTATAATAGCCAAATTGTGGAAACATCCCAAGTGTCCATCGATAGATGACTGGATAAAGAAGATGCGGGATATATATAATGGAATATTACTCAGCCACAAAAAAGAACGAAATCTTGCCATTTGCAACAACATGAATGGAGCTAGAGAGTATGATGCTAAGTGAAATAAGTCAGTAAGAGAAAGACAAAAACCATTTGATTTCACTCATATGTGGAATTTAAGAAACAAAACAAGTGAGCAAGGGGAAAAAAAATAGAGAGAGACAAACCAAGAAACAGACTCTTGGGGCTCCTGGCTAGCTCAGTCAGCAGAGCAGGTGAATCTTGATCTCAGGATTGTAAGTTCAAGTCTCATGTTGGGTGTAGAGATTACTTAAAAATAAAGTCTTAAAAAAAGAGAGAAAGAAACAGACTCTTGACTATAGAGAACAAACTGGTGGTTACCAGGGGGGAGGGGGGGGATGGGTGAAATAGGTGATGGGGATTAAGGAGTGCACCTGTTGTGATAAGCACAGGGTGATGCATGGAATAGTTGAACCACTATATTGCACACCTGAAACTAAAACAACTGTATGTTAACTATACTGGAATTAAAATGAAGACAAAACCACTATGAAAGACTTCACTCCCCCTAGGATGATTATAATAAAAAGACAGATAATAACTGTTGGTGGAGAAATCGTTACTGCTCATACGAAGCTGGTGGCAATATAAAATGATGCAGCTGCTGGAAAAGAGATCGGCAGTTCCCTAAAAGCTTAAACGTAGAGTCATCATATGACCCGGTGTTTCACCTCCCAGGTACATATTCAAGATAATTGAAAACATACGCCACACAAAAACATGTGTGCATACACTATAGCAAGGTTATTCATAATAGCCAAAAAGTGGAAACAAACCAAATGCCCAAGAGCTGATTAATGGTAAACAAAAGTGGTATATCCACACAATGGAATATTATTCACTCGTAAAGAAGAACGTGGTACTAATAGAACATGGAAGAACCTTGGAAACATTATGCTTGGAGAAAGAAGCAAGAAGCAAGAAGACTACATATTATACGACTCCATTTATATGAAATGTCCAGAATGGGCAAATCCATGGGGACAAAAAGTAGGTTAGCGATTAGTGGTTGCCAGGGCCTGGGGATGGAACAGACTGGGGAGTCACTGTTAGAGAAGAGGAGGTCGCTCTCAGAGGAAGGAACATGCTCTGGAGTTCGACAGCGGCTGGTGATGGCTACACAAACCTGTGAATATACGAAAACCCCCTGAACTGTGCGCTTTAAAACGGTGAATTGCATGGCATGTGAGTTATGTCTTGAGGGTAAACTTAGCCAATTTGTATTGAGACGGTCACACCGGCTGTGAGGAGAGCAGATCAGAGGTGGGGGTGAGAGATGCCTTAACAAATGGACATGTGAAAGAGGCTTTGGAGTTTACAGAGGGCATGACCTGGACCATGAGCTAGAACACAGCTTACTTTTCCAACGGCAGTGGTGGAAGCAGAGGGCGGAGGCCTTGCACTGCCCATGGTGCTGACCTCAAAGGATTTGGTTCTTGCAAACCTCCCCGGGGATTCATTTCCCATAAGGTTCTTCCTCTTCTTCCTCTTGGTCCTACGCTCAGTGCCCCTGGAGCGTTAGGACCCAACGCAGTTGCTCAATGATAATGTGCATCTGATGCAACAGTTCACACACTTTTTAATAACTCCCATTGCTCCTGCCCTCAGCAGCCTCAGCCCAGCTTCATTGCCCGAATTAAGCCTAAGTTTTGTTCCCTGAGGAGTGTCCTTTCCCTTAAGGCCAATCCTCTGGGTGTTCTTGGTCTGACAGAGGCCAGGAAAAGAATGGAGCTGCAGGAGAAGGGTGGCCTGGAGGGTGGAGGTTCTGAGTCCCCGTGGCCACTTGGGGCCGGAGGTAGGTGATGGCTGCAGTATCTTTCCCACGGACAAGTCAGCACTGAAAAGGCCTGCAAAGCCTATTGTAAGACAAGCATGAGGTGGAGGGAGGGTATGGGGAAGTCACTGGGCAAGAATGCTGGGGGACGGGGATTGGGGGAGCAGTTGATTTTATCTGGAACTAAGAATTTGTCTGTACTGACTTATGTGTTGTGAGGAATGCAGGACAGAGGGTGGGAGGGAGAGCAGAAGAGACGCAGCTGGTTTCTCCCCCATCTCCCACACACATACTCCAGCTTCTTCCCACACCTAGAAGAAAACACACCAGGTCTTTCTCTCACACTTCCCACCCTCTCCTGTTTCCCTTTTAATCCTCTGTTCTTCCTCCTCCCCCTGCCCGCTGCTCTCCCACTCCGAGTCTCCATTCCTTCTCTACCACTGTGCCTCCATCTTCCCTTCTTCTAGATCTTGTCTTAATAAGACCTCTTCATACTTCCAAGATGACCACAGACTAGCTGCACCCCCATGTTTAGAACCACTTGTTCTCCCTCCGCTCCTCTTTCAGTCCTGCATGGACGAATTTTGTACGAGCAGGATGGATGGGAAACAAGGTTGAGCAGCAACAGAAAAGGGTCTGGAATCCTTCTCTTTCTCTGTTCGTATCCTTACCCCTCAGGATGTCTCTCTATTTTGCTTTCCCATCTAAATCTATTCTTTTTGCATGTAGGTGGAAGAATCATTTCCAAAGATTCTTACAAGTTCGTGGAAAGCATGCTGGCCATGCTAAGAGGATGCTTTTAGGTTTGTAAATCTGGTGATGCTGGGAATTAGAATTTGGGGTTCCCTTCAAATTCCCTTGAACTGAACTCTCATTCAATGGCGACTTGCTCTCTTTTCACCTCTCGCAGTGGTCTGGCCCATCCCAGCACTCCACCCACCATCGAACCATCAAGCATTGTTTTAGGAACCATCTATGAGGAAGTCTATGTCTGCCCTAGGAACTGTGTAGCACTCAACATATCAGACTTGCACTGAAATGACAAACACAAGCGAGGAGACAGAGCCATTCTTATGGAAAAATACCAGTCCATGGTAATACTAGGGAATATATTGCTCATTACACTCAGGCCTTGAAGGAGGGGTAGGATTCAGCTAGAAGAACAGGATGGGAAGGCAATCCAGGTGGGGTGCTGGCCTGATGAAAGGTCCTGATGCCTAAGGAACTGAGGAGGGGATCAGTTTGGTTGAAGTCAAGGCTTCTTAGCAAGGAGCAAGTAAGAAGAGAATAGTAGTTAGGAGAGCAGAATCTGGGACTAATCAGACCTGGGTCAGAGTTCCAGCTCTGCTCCTCACTCTCAGTGTGACCTGGGGCAGATTATTAACCTTATTAAGCCTCAGTTTATTTATCTGTCAAGTGGGGAAAATTAATAGTACTTACTATATTTTCTAAGCATGCAAATACTATATGAGAAGTAAATGGGCTAATGTGTATAAATTGCTTAGCATAGTGCCTGGCACATAGCGAACCCTCAGTAAATGTCTACTACTACAATGACACAATTCCTGCTACAACTACAAGAAATGGTCACTGCGTCAACTACTGCTATGTGGCAGATGGGTCTGCAAAGAAAGGTAGGAGCCCTTGAAAACCCATCTACGTGTGAATTCTTTCTTATAGGCAATGAAGACCCATGGAAAATTCTGAAAGTTTTTATTTAGAGGGAAAATGTCCTTTAGGAAATTGACATTACAGAGTGCGCATCTCTGAATGATAAAGGCATATAGAAGTGCGTGATAGTTGTAATTTTTATAGGGTAAAGATAAAAATAATAAAAAAATAATCAATAGCATAAGATAAAACTATGCTATTGGCATTTTAGGAATCTGTAATTAGGTGGGAGGGTTAGGGTTGAGGGTAAAGGGCTAGGGGTCAGGGGCTTTCTCAGAGAGGCCAAACCAGGCCATTTAAGATGCTGCCCACCCAGTCTAACCTTGACACCAAGAGCAAGGACACAAAGCTAGGGACAAAGATGTATTGCTCTCTGTTAGGGCTGCTCTGACAACGCCCCTGGAGTGTCTGCTCCACTCCCGCCTGTCTCCGGGCTTTCTACCCTAGTGTGCTGGGGTAAGCTTATTTTAACCTTGTTCCATAACATCATTTCCCACCAAAAAGCTTACAGGGGTTCTCAGTTGTTCCTGGGGATGCTTTTCAGATAGTCTCATGCTGGAAGTTGGTGAAGCCACAGAATAAAGAAAGTGCATCTTCCTGGAACACGATTTTTACACAAATATTGGGGATAAATGTGAATTCTAGATAAAATAAACATGACAATGTTTTGAACACCGTAACACCTCACAGATCATTTCAGAGATAATTCCGTTTCATATTTGTTGATAGAAATCTTTTTACACATATTCATTAAATTCCCTGTGAAAAGTCCATCAGTGCAACTGCTGTTGTTTTTCTCCTGTGTCAGGTGGGAACCAGGGAGGAGAAATCCTTTTACGTTCTATTATCTTCACAGGGTCGAGCCTCAGGGCAAATTTTCCTGAAAGATTAGAGAAAACAATTTTAGGAAGATGTAACTCAAGGGAATGGGTTTTTTTGTTTTTTGTTTTTTTAAAGATTTTTTAATTTATTTATTCGACAGAGACAGCCAGCGAGAGAGGGAACACAAGCAGGGGGAGTGGGAGAGGAAGAAGCAGGCTCATAGCGGAGGAGCCTGATGCGGGGCTCGATCCCATAACGCCGGGATCACACCCTGAGCCGAAGGCAGACGCTTAACCGCTGTGCCACCCAGGCACCCCCTGGGAATGGGTTTTAACATTAAAGAACTCAGTTTATTTTTCAACCGAATGCCTTCTAGAACTTTCATTTACTGAACTAAAGAAATCTGTTTCTTCTTTATTCTATATTTTCTACAACTCCTTGGTCTTAGCAATCACAGTTTTCAAGCCACAATACTTAATTTTAAAAAGCCCCTCAAAGATTGTCTAGAGACATGCATATAATAGAAAGTTCCCATAGTTTTTAAAATATAAAGCTTGAGAGTTCAAGGAAATTTTGCATTTGTCCTGGGCTGTTTTGAGATACCTCTGTAGATGGCCCCATGGCAACAATGCCAGTAGAGAGGTACTTATGTGAAAAAGTTTGAGAAGGACTAATTATCCCAGCTTCAGCCAAGATCCTCTGTTTATTTGCTTTACATTTGGTTCCAAATTAGGGCATGACAATTTCTTCTAACCCACACCTGTCTTCCTTCAGCGATGAATCATATGCAGCTCCTCAAAGCTCTGCCGTGACCAAGCATCTATTGGGTTATCTAAAATCATTAGTCTCTGTATCCTCTCAAGATTTTTGCATCCAGGATGATGATATTTGTGGTCACATGTACTTGCTGATATGTTTATTTATTTTTTCATTGATGCAACCGTATCTGTGGAGCCTGTCGCTCACAAGGCACTCTGTCGGGCACATGAGGTATGAATCAGACGTGAAAACTGTGGGACAAGGACAGAGTGATACAAAGGGGGAAAGACCCATAAATGCCTGTGATACCATGTAGGGTGTGGTTAAGGAGATAAGTCTGTGAGAGCCTTGAGAATGTATGGAAGACTCTTCTAAGTTCCATCTTGAATGTATTCAGCAATGACTTTGATCAACTTACTCCTGACTCTCCAAAGGAAAATGATGGAATTTTCATGATTTTGTTGTTTTGCATGGTTTTTCTTTAGGCATGTGGGGAAGATCCCATGGAAGCACAGAATATTACACAGGTGTCAGAGTTTGTCCTCTTAGGATTCTCACAGACACAGGAGCTCCAGAAATTCCTGTTCCTGGCATTCCTATTTGTCTATGTCACCACTGTTGTGGGAAACATCCTTATCATGGTCACAGTGACTTCTGACTCCCGGCTCCACATGCCCATGTATTTTCTACTCCGAAATCTGGCTGTCATAGACCTCTGCTACTCCACAGTGACTTCTCCAAAGATGCTGGTGGACTTCTTTCATGAGGTCAAGACCATCTCCTACCAGGGCTGCATGGCCCAGATCTTCTTCTTTCACCTCTTGGGAGGTGGGACTGTCTTCTTCCTCTCGGTGATGGCCTATGACCGCTACATAGCCATCTCCCGGCCCCTCCACTATGTCACCATCATGAACACTCGATTGTGTGTGGGGTTGGTGGTGGCTGCTTGGGTAGGGGGATTTGTTCACTCCATTGTCCAGCTGGCTCTGATGCTCCCGTTGCCTTTCTGTGGCCCCAATGTCCTGGACAACTTCTACTGTGATGTCCCACAAGTGCTGAGACTTGCCTGCACTGACACCTACCTCCTGGAGCTCCTCATGATCTCCAACAGTGGAATGCTGGTCCTCATCTGGTTCCTTCTCCTTCTGGTGTCTTACACGGTCATCCTGGTGATGCTGAGGTCCCACTCAGGGCAGGCAAGGAAGAAGGCAGCTTCCACCTGTACCACCCACATCATTGTGGTGTCTATGATCTTCATTCCCTGTATCTATATCTACTCCCGGCCCTTCACCCCCTTCCCCATGGACAAGGCTGTGTCCATCAGCTACACGGTCATGACCCCCATGCTCAACCCCATGATCTACACGCTGAGGAATCAGGAGATGCAGGCAGCCATGAAGAGATTAGGCAAGCACCTAGTGATATGTAACAGGAAGTGAACTTAAAGTATATTGACTTTAAATGACAAGTTTTCCCTCTGAACTTTTTTTTTTAAAGATTTTATTTATTTATTCGACAGAGATAGAGACAGCCAGTGAGAGAGGGAACACAAGCAGGGGGAGTGGGAGAGGAAGAAGCAGACTCATAGCGGAGGAGCCTGATGTGGGGCTCGATCCCACAACGCTGGGATCACGCCCTGAGTCAAAGGCAGACGCTTAACCGCTGTGCCACCCAGGTGCCCCTTCCCTCTGAACTTTTGAATTCCAATGTGAAAGTGGAGGGAAGTCTTTATAGAGTGTGACACTTGAAATTAATACTTCTCTGGACCTACTCCTGTGTCAGGTATTGTGTTAGGCACTTTCTCACTTTTATCTCACCCTCATAAAATGGACAGTGGATATATTATTTTATATTAAACGCTTTAACACATGAGACGACTCAGAGAGAAGTGACTTGCTCACTAGTGAACAGCAAGAGTGTGGCAGAGCTTGGGCAGGACTTGGTTCCTCTGACTCCAAGTTTAGAGGCAAGGCTATGGGTGGGATGTGAAATTCAAGGTTTCCCACAAACACAGGGGAAAACCTGGAGAGTTCCTCAGCTGTGGATGAGTATCTGTGATGACTGGTGAACAATCTCATCTTAACTCTGGAATAATCACAGTCTTTTCTGCTTCCTGCTTCTACTCTTCTTTCTTTATCTTTGGAGTTCTGTAACTTAGCATCAGCATTCACTGATGGTTGTCAATTTTCCTGTGTCCTTTCAATCTATTGATTTCATTTGTAAATGACCAAAAGTCACTTACTGGTTCAATTTTTAAAAGACTTATCTTGAGTCCCTTTTTTAATTTATGAAAATTTTACTTTTATGTGATCCATAATATCAATACTAAAGATGGTAGAAAGCATAGAAATGCTAATTATAATCTATAATATTGATCTAAAGGAGAGAAATGAGAGACATGAGATATTCAATTTTGATCTGAATTTATTGAGAAATACCTCCTTTAGATGAACTCAGCTATATTCTTGAGGACTTAAGACATCTCTTACCAAAGCTATGCTATGTTTCTGATATAAAGGTGATTCAGATGTAAATTTATTAACCCTAAATGGGTTAGTGCAATGTCTTTCACTATAAAGACTGCAGAGAAAAAATTTAAAAGAAGTTGTTCGTGGGGGGCATGGGTGGCTCCGTCGGTTGGGCGACTGACTCTTGGTTTTGGCTGGGGACGTGATCTCCTGGGTCCTGTGATTCGCCCCAGGTCAGGCTCCGTGCTCAGCAGGGAGTCTTCTTGAAGATTCACTCCTTCTGCCCATCCCCCTACTCGTGCGCCGCGCACTCTCTCTCTCTAAAGTAAATAAATAAATCTTTAAAAAGGCTGTTCATAAAATGCCCTAAATTAAAAACATTCCCCATGTTCTGATGCTGCCTTAAATTGTATAGTGAGACACTAAGAGGATTCGCAGCAATGGTGCTCAATCCGGTCTCTAACTCCTGCTGGTTGTGCTCCCTTTGGACTTCATTGCCTCTCTGCTTCTTTAGCTATAAAACTTCCGTAATTGCTCAAAGTGTTGTGTGGGTCAATGGGGTAAATGGAAAAATTCCAGCACAGGACTTGGCATATAGTCTGCATTCAGTTAATGTTAGTTCCTCCACCCGTTCCCATTTACAATTATTTTTTGACTTCTCATCAATACTTTTCCCTTAATTTTAATTCCAGTATAGTCAACTTACAGTGTTGAATTGTTTCAGGTGTACAATATAGTGATCCAACCATTCCATCTATTACTCAGTGCTCATCAAGGTGGGTGTCCTCTTAATCTCCTTCACCTATCTCACCCATCCCCCCGCCCACTTCTCCTCTGTTGGCTCTCTAGTTAAAAGTCTACTTTTTGGTTTGTGTCTCTTTTCCCTCTTTGTTCATTTGTTCAAATTCTACCTGTGAGTGAAATGATATGATATTTGTCTTTCACTTACTGATTTATATCACTTAGCATTATACTGTCTAGACCCATCCATGTTGTTGCAAACGGTAAGATTTCTTCCTTTATATGGCTGAATATATACACATGGAATATATACACACTGGTTGAATATGTGTTTGTGTATATACACAATGGAATATTATATATATGTATATATATATCACATCTGTGGATGGACACATAATAATGCCTCAGTAAGCATATGGGTGCAAATATCCTTTCAAATTAGTGTCTTTCTGTCTTGGGTAAATATGAAGTAGTGCCATACTGGCCCTTTGAGTAGTTTTATTTTTAATTTTTTGAGGAATACTGTTTCCCACAGTGGCTGCACCAGTTTGCATTCCCACCAAAGTGCACGAGGGCTCCATTTTTCCACATCTTCATTAGCACTTGTTGTTTCTTGTGTTTTTGATTTTAGCCATTCTGACAGCGTTAGGTGGTATCTCATTGTGGTTTTGATTTGCATTTCCCTGATGACGAGTGATGTTGAGTGTCTTCATGGGTCTGTTGGCCATTGGAGAATGTCTTCTTTGGAGAAATGTGGGTTCATGTCTTCTGCCCATTTTTACATTGGATTATTTGTTTTTCTGCTGTTGAGTTGTATAAGTTCCTTCTATCTTTTGGATACTAACCCTTTGTTGGATAGGTCATTTGCAAATATCTTCTCCCATTCAGTAGGTCATCTTTTAGTGTTGTTGATTGGTTCCTTCACTGCAGAAGCTTTTTATTTTGATGTAGACTCAACAGTTTATTTTTGTTTTTATTTCCCTTGCCTCAGGAGACATAGCTACAAAGATGTTGCATTGGCTGATGTCAGAGACATTGCTGCCTGTATCTCCTCTAGGATTTTATGGTTTCAGGTCTTACATTTAGGTTTTTAACCCATTTCAGGTTTGTTTTTGTATGTGGAGTAAGAAAGTGGTCTAGTGTCATTCTTTTGCATGTAGCTGTCCAGTTTTCCCAGCACCATTTGTTGAAGAGACTTCGTTTTCCCGTTGGCTGTTCTTTCCTGCTTTGTCAAAGATTAAGTGACCATATAATTGTGGATTTAGTTCTGGGTTTTCTATTCTGTTCCATTGGTGTATGTGTCTAATTTTTGTGCCCGTACCATATTGTTTGATTACTTTGAGCTTTGTAATATAAGTTGAAACCTTCCACCAATACTTCCAAATTAAACCAAGATAGTCATCTGGTTCTTTAGGGTCTAAACAATCAGGTCTAGTCAAGTAATGCTCTTTTGTCATTTTGTTTATACAGGATTAGTGAAAACAGCTCTCTGAGAAGTTGCGGATGGAGGGCTGTAAATTATTTCAGGGATAGCAGATTAAAACAATTTTTTATTTGAGTGTAACTCTACTCAACTGATGCACGTGGTACATGACTTCCAGGTGCACCTCATAGTGATTCACCTTCTCTATCTGGCATGCTCAGTGATCGTTTGATTCTGGCTCGGAGAATACTTCATGTCTCAGCCTTATTAATCTGTAGAGCTTGCCATTCCAGATGGATTTATAATCAAGTTCAGGCATGACTGAGGTGTGAGGAGGAAAAGACCTCAATCAACGTTGCCTAAGATGTTTACTTTACATTGGATCCATAAAAGGTGGTGTATCAGTCCGAGTTCCACCACAGCAACAGGACCAGTTGGATACAGCTAACATATGCCTATTAAGAGATTTATTGCAAGGACTTGGCTTACATGATTGTGAGACTGATCCCCGGGGCCAGTAGAAATGCATAGGACAGGGGTCAGGAGAGGCAGGCAGGGACTCTGCACGAGCTGAAGCCTCAGTAAAGAAGGTCACCTTCTTCAAGGAAACCTCGTTCCTGCCCTCAAGGCTTTTCAACTCATTGAATCAGGTACAACCAGCTTATCTAGGAACTTCTCTTCTACTTGAAATCTACTGATTATAGATAGCAATCACATCTGTGAAGTACCTTCACAGCAACACCTACATTAGTGTTTGATTGAATAACTGGGAACTATAGGCTAGTCGAGTTGACATATAAAACCGACCATCGTAGTGGGAGAATTATTGATTATCAGCGATGTTGGGCACCCTCACGGAGAATATAAAAGAAGTTGCTTCTTAATGTATCCTGCCTGCATTAAGTTTGAAGTGGTAACAATAGCTAAGCCTGACAAATATTTATTTTCTTAGATATATAGCACATAGCAAAATCATTTTCTCAGTTCAGTTTTCCATGCCTGGGTCTTTAGCGTGAACCCTCTCCTCCTGCCCTTCTCGTCTTTGGAATTCATTATGTTGGTTAGTGGATGCAGTGAAGAGATGAGGTTTGGTGGACGTTCTACAGGCCCCTATGTGCCTTGACAGGGGAAATATATTAACTGAAACATATTAGCTTTCTCTTAGTGAAAGCGGAGTCCAAACCAGAACTCAAAATCCCCCACATGATAGTCAATGAAATATACAATCCTGTCCCCTTCCCCAGAATCAATGGAGGCCAGTTGGTTCCAATGATTAAATTTTGAAAGGGACCGAAGCTCTAAAGAAGAGTTGGTGGTTGGTTTGTTTTTTACCCTACATCTCTTGTTTGTGGGAGATCCTCACACTGTATTGTTATCTGCCAGAGGCCAAGTGTAAACATGCACAATGAGAGAACTTAGACCAACCTGGAAATGCTGTGTAGATCAGGGAGCTCTACGAAATCAGGCTCTACAGCACATCAAGCTTACATAGGCAGTCAATCCCAGTTTTGATCAGGTTCTCATAATGAGAAATTATAGGAGTTTCTTGTAGCAATTCGTGTGTTAGAAACAGTAATAATTCACACATAAAAAATGCTAGCATTTTATAAATAATGTGAGTAGACCTGAATACAGATGGTAAACAATACTTGGGGCTCTGGTTGGTAAAATAAATGACAAGATTTTTTAAATTATTGATGGTATTGCACAAAAGTTTTCCCACGGATGAATTTCTCAAATAAAGATCGATTAAGTTTAAAGAAGAAGGAAAGGGAGAAAGAGAAAAAGGAGAAGGAATAGAGAGAAAGTGATCAAACCAGTTAGCTTGATGATCCTGCACGCTCTCTGAGAGAGAGAGAGAGAGAGAGAGAGAACAGATGGTGGTGGTGCTGAATGTGTGGCCCAGAAAGAGGACCATCAGCATTATCTGAGAACTTGTTCCAAATGCAGATTCTTGGCCCTGTTATTGACCAACTGAATGAGAAAGTCTGGGGCTGGGGACACACTACTCAGTCTTCACAAGCTCCCAGGTGATTCTTCTAGGGTTAAGAATCACTGGTCTAACAAATGGGGTTGTCTAAAACTCCTAGAGTTTGTGTATTTGGAAAAGACTCTTGTCCTATTAGATTGCAGCTGGAAAATCCCATACCCTGCAAATCTCTAAAGTTTTCAGTGTTCTTAGTACTTTGGCTCCCAAGGAAGACCATGTAGAGAGTTAAGTGTTTTTGAGACCTTTTAGAAACTTTTTAACAACCCCCTTTGTTCCCTTGCCTCCGGCGGGAATCAGGGAGAGAATCAGCCCAGCTCTGTTTCGAGAGCCAAGCCTAGTCCAGTAGTGTGTCCCTGAGGCTATGCCCTTTTTCCCTAGGGTCAGCCCCGCTGTCATAGGTGACATGTGGGCAGTGGCCAGGGAACTGATGCTGCAGGAAGGGGCTCTCCAAGATGATGTGAGACCTGAAGCCATTCTCCCATTCTGGGCTGGAGGAAGGTGAGACACCAAGGTTTTCTCCTCTGTAGAAAAATCAGCTGCAAGAAGGACCCAGAAACATGTACCGGAACGTGGGGAGAATAAACAAGTGACATAGACTGATGGTAGTAAGTCTGAAGTGTGAGGAGAGTCTCGGGAAGGAGTTCAGGGCAAATATGATGTTGAAAACAGATGCCTCAGGTCGTATGTGAAACCCAGGCTCTTAACAGCCAAGCAGGGATGGAGGCTGCTGAGAGCAGAGCATGAGTAAACGCACCACAAAATCCCCACCTAGATGTGAAAACAAGGACACAGAATAAGTTAGCAAACACGTGTGGAGCAACTGCTCAGTGTTGCTGTTCGAGGTGCTGGAGCTGTTACGTTACTGAATTCACAGTCTAGTTAAGAGGGACAAGAGAAGAAGCTGGAAAATGCTCTAATGGAGCTAGTTATAAAATCTTATTGGAACCCAGAGAAAGAAGGGATTAATTCTGCCTGGGAGAGATAGGGGGAGGAGCCACAGAGCAGGTGATATCCCAGTCCTTGTAGGGTGAGAAGGTGGTAGGGGGCATTTCAGAACAGAACTCATTACCAAGGCTACCAAGGAAATAACCGAGCATATGGCACATGTGAGAAGCTATGAATTTCTTGAATGGCAATCGGTTCCAGGGTGACAGGGATACTGATTACAAAGGTAGGTGAAGGCTACGTTTTATAGCCTTGTGTGACATGCTGAGAGGGAGATGCATGCACATAGGTAAGCATGTGCTTCACCCTGTATAAATCCACAGAGCAAGGTAGGCAGCTAAAGAGTTTGAGTCATAAGCCAGGGGCACTAGACAGTCACTGGACGATTCTAATGAGAGAGAAACCTGATCAGCTATGAGCTTAGAAAGGTCTCATTGACGGTCTTACAGAACCGGCCTGCAGTGGAAGTAAATGGAAGGCAAAGGATGAGATGAACCTGACCCTTAACCCATGATGGACCACAGTAGGCACGTGAGAGAGGATGGGACTGAGACAGGGCAGGAGGAGTGGGGAGGCCCCCCACCCCTAACCCGTCCCCTTCTATCTCTCCCCCTCCACCTCCTTCTCCAGCTTTGCCCCATTCCCTCCTCCCCCACCACCTTCCCATTTCCCCTTCATTCACCTGTTCTCTTCCTCCCTCCCCCTTTCTCTTCCTGTCCCACCTTGCTTCCTTTGTCTGCTTCTAGGCTCTGGTTTCAACATCTTCCTTTGTCTTCTTCCCTTGTATCAGTAACATCTTCTAAACCTCTTGTTCCTTTCAGTAGAGCTCTCAGAGTCCCTGCCATGCAATATTCACCATCTATTTCTTAAACCAGAGTCTCTCTCTTGTGTGGCCTTTCTCTTGTCTCATAACACACTTCATATCTTTCCGGGCCTCTCCAGGTAAGTGGCTGCACCCCACAGCTCTTTGCCAGCTCAGCATCAACGCCACATGATTTTGGAGCATGGACCGTCTACCAAGATGGGCACTGTGGGGCACAAATAAAGATCCATGTGTCTGCCTCTGGCAGCTTTCAGTTAAATTGTGGAGGAAAAACATAGTCATAGGAAAGCCCATTAACACGAGGATGTGATACATGTCACATGAAAAATGATTGCTAGAAAAGTTTATTTGAGACTGGAAGAAGGGAAGATGTCTTAGAGGAGGAGAATACCCAGAAGTGATTGCCAGAGTGATTCATTTGCAGTCACTGTTCTAGAAACTTGATGTGTTATTTTATTTCATGCCTTAGACATTCTATAAAGAAGATGTGTTTATTCCTATCTTACAGGACTGGAAAGAGACTCAGAGAGATTAAGTAGCTTAATCAAGGTCTAATCTCAAGTAACCAGAAGCCCTGAATTTGACTGCTGGTGTGTTGGACTCCAACAGAGTGTTTGAAAGGCAGGTTGCATAACTCTCTGTATGGCTAAGATATCTTATGAATGTATATTACAGCGCAGCTTGTCAACTGTCCACAGACAAGCCCATTAATAATCAGCCCCTGGTGATATGATCTGTACATGAGGATCCACCATCTGGACCTGGACAACTCAGTTTGAGCCCCGAGCACTAAAAGCACTAAAAGTGACTTCATGCATCTGTACCTATGATTCCCTTTCTTTAGGAGTACGGAGAAGATGCCATGGAGACAAAAAACCTGGACAACTCAGTTTGAGCCCCGAGCACTAAAAGCACTAAAAGTGACTTCATGCATCTGTACCTATGATTCCCTTTCTTTAGGAGTACGGAGAAGATGCCATGGAGACAAAAAACTTCACGTGGGTATCAGAGTTTGTCTTTTTGGGGTTCTCAGAGACTCGAGAGCTCCAGCTTTTCCTGTTTCTGGTGTTCCTGTTTGTCTACACCACCACTGTCGTGGGAAACCTCCTCATCATGGCCACAGTGACCTCAGACACCCGGCTCCACACACCCATGTACTTTCTGCTCCGCAATCTGGCTGTCTTAGACCTCTGCTTCTCCTCTGTCACTGCCCCAAGGATGCTGGTAGACTTCCTCTCTGAGAAGAAGACCATCTCCTACGAAGGCTGTATGGCCCAGATCTTCTTCGTTCATCTTTTTGGTGGTGGGACCGTCTTCTTCCTTTCAGTGATGGCCTTTGACCGCTACATAGCCATCTCCCGGCCCCTCCACTATGTCACCATCATGAACACTCAGCTCTGTGGGGGGTTGGTGGTGGCCACTTGGGTAGGGGGATTTGTTCATTCCATTGTCCAGCTGGCTCTGATGCTCCCATTGCCTTACTGTGGCCCCAATGTCCTGGACAACTTCTACTGTGATGTCCCACAAGTGCTGAGACTCGCCTGCACTGACACCTCCCTCCTGGAGCTCCTCATGATCTCCAACAGTGGAATGCTGGTCCTCATCTGGTTCCTTCTCCTTCTGGTGTCTTACACGGTCATCCTGGTGATGCTGAGGTCCCACTCAGGGCAGGCAAGGAAGAAGGCAGCTTCCACCTGTACCACCCACATCATTGTGGTGTCTATGATCTTCATTCCTTGTATTTCTGTCTACTCCCGGCCTTTCAGCACCTTTTCCTTGGACAAGGCTTTATCCATCAGCTACACGGTTATGACCCCCATGCTCAACCCCATGATCTACACCCTGAGGAACCAGGAGATGCAGGCAGCCATGAAGAGATTACGTAAACGCCTCATGATATGTAACAGGGAGTGAACTTAAAATATCGTGACTAGGGGCACCTGGGTGGCTCAGTTAGTTTGGTGTCCAACTCTTGATATCACCTCAGGTCTTGGTCCCAGGGAATGAGTTTAAGCCCTGTCTGGAGGCTAATTAAAGAAATAGTCTTGATTTTAAATGACAATTTTTCCATCTGAACTTTGGTTTTCCATATGAAAAGTAGGGGAAATTCCTTATAGACTGTGACTTTTGACATTAAATCGATATTTCTATGTACCTACCCTTATGTTTGGTATTATGTTAGGCACTTTCTCACTTTTATTTTTTAAAGGTTTATTTATTTATTTGAGAGAGAGAGAGAGAGTACCTGGGGGAGGGGCTGAGAGAGATGGAGAAAGAGAATCTCAAGCCAGAGTCCCTGCTGAGCACCAAGTGTGATTTCAGGTCCTGAAGATCATGACCTGAGCTGAAATCAAAGGGCCAAATCCTCAAATGACTGAGCCACCCAAGTGCCCTGGCACTTTCTCACTTTTATCTCATCCTCATAAAATGGACAGTGGATGTATTATTATTATATTAAACATTTTAACAATGAGAGAACACAGGGAGAAGCAACTTGCTCAGTGGTAAACAGCACATGAGTGGCAGGGCTTGGCCAGGACTTGTTTCCTCCAAGTTTAGAGGCAAGGCTATGGGTGGGATGAGAAACTCAAGGCTGCCCACAAACACAAGGGAAAACCTGGAGAGTTCCTCAGCTGTGGATGAGTATCTGTGATGACTGGTGAACAATCTCATCTGAACTCTGGAATAATCACAATCTTTTCTGCTTCCTGCTTCTACTCTTCTTTCTTTATCTTTGGAGTTCTGTAACTTCATTCAGCTATGTCTTTGCATTCTCTGATGGTTGTCAATTTTCTTTTGCCCATTCAATCTATTGATTCTATTTGCAAATGACCAGAAATTCACTTACTTCTGGTTCAATTTTTTAAAAAGTTATCTTGAGTCCCTTTTTTAATTTATGAAAATTTTACTTTTATGTGATCCAGAATATCAACACTAAGGATGGTAGGAAGCATAGAAATGCTAAGTATAATCTATAGCATTGACCTAAAGGAGAGAAATGGGAGACATTTCTTCAGATGTATCTTACACATGATCATTCCACAACATGAGATACGTAATTTTGAACTGAATTTGTTGAGCAATACCCCCTTTTGATGAACACAGCTGTATCCATGAGAATTTTTTTAAATTTAAATATCCATGTGAATTTAAGACAAGCTTCTTATTGAAGCTTGCTATGTTTATGATGTAAATGTGACTCATATCTAAATATAATAACCCTATGGGGCATCTGGGTTTCTGTTTATTGAGTGTCTGACTCTGATTTCAGCTCAGGTCATGATCTCAGTGTGGTAAGATCAAGTCCCCAGTCGGCTCTGTGCTGGGAGAGGAGCCAGCTTAAGATTGTCTCTCTCCCTCTGTCCCTCCCTACCAACTCATGCTCTCTCTCTCTCGCTTTATCTCAATAAATTAAAAAATAAAAACAAATAAAAATTTATGAAACTGTAATGGATTGGTGCAATGTCTTTCATAAAAACTGTAGAGAAAAAGTTTAAAAGAAATTGTTCATAAAATGGCCTAAATTAAAAACATTCCCCATGTTCTGATGCTGCCTTAAATTGTATAGTGAGACACTAAGAGGATTCGCAGCAATGGCGCTCAACCCGGTCTCTAACTCCTGCAGGTTGTGCTCCTTTTGGACATCATTGACTCTCTGCTTCTTTAGCTATAAAACTTCCGTAATTGCTCAAAGTGTTGTGTGGGTCAATGGGGTAAATGGAAAAATTTCAGCACAGGACTTGGCATATAGTCTGCATTCAGTTAATGTTAGTTCCTCCACCCGTTCCCATTTACAATTATTTTTTGACTTCTCATCAATACTTTTCCCTTAATTTTAATTCCAGTATAGTCAACTTACAGTGTTGAATTGTTTCAGGTGTACAATATAGTGATCCAACCATTCCATCTATTACTCAGTGCTCATCAAGGTGGGTGTCCTCTTAATCTCCTTCACCTATCTCACCCATCCCCCGCCCACCTCCCCTCTGTTGGCTCTCTAGTTAAAAGTCTACTTTTTGGTTTGTGTCTCTTTTCCCTCTTTGTTCATTTGTTCAAATTCTACCTGTGAGTGAAATGATATGATATTTGTCTTTCACTTACTGATTTATATCACTTAGCATTATACTGTCTAGACCCATCCATGTTGTTGCAAACGGTAAGATTTCTTCCTTTATATGGCTGAATATATACACATGGAATATATACACACTGGTTGAATATGTGTTTGTGTATATACACAATGGAATATTATATATATGTATATATATATCACATCTGTGGATGGACACATAATAATGCCTCAGTAAGCATATGGGTGCAAATATCCTTTCAAATTAGTGTCTTTCTGTCTTGGGTAAATATGAAGTAGTGCCATACTGGCCCTTTGAGTAGTTTTATTTTTAATTTTTTGAGGAATACTGTTTCCCACAGTGGCTGCACCAGTTTGCATTCCCACCAAAGTGCACGAGGGCTCCATTTTTCCACATCTTCATTAGCACTTGTTGTTTCTTGTGTTTTTGATTTTAGCCATTCTGACAGCGTTAGGTGGTATCTCATTGTGGTTTTGATTTGCATTTCCCTGATGACGAGTGATGTTGAGTGTCTTCATGGGTCTGTTGGCCATTGGAGAATGTCTTCTTTGGAGAAATGTGGGTTCATGTCTTCTGCCCATTTTTACATTGGATTATTTGTTTTTCTGCTGTTGAGTTGTATAAGTTCCTTCTATCTTTTGGATACTAACCCTTTGTTGGATAGGTCATTTGCAAATATCTTCTCCCATTCAGTAGGTCATCTTTTAGTGTTGTTGATTGGTTCCTTCACTGCAGAAGCTTTTTATTTTGATGTAGACTCAACAGTTTATTTTTGTTTTTATTTCCCTTGCCTCAGGAGACATAGCTACAAAGATGTTGCATTGGCTGATGTCAGAGACATTGCTGCCTGTATCTCCTCTAGGATTTTATGGTTTCAGGTCTTACATTTAGGTTTTTAACCCATTTCAGGTTTGTTTTTGTATGTGGAGTAAGAAAGTGGTCTAGTGTCATTCTTTTGCATGTAGCTGTCCAGTTTTCCCAGCACCATTTGTTGAAGAGACTTTGTTTTCCCATTGGCTGTTCTTTCCTGCTTTGTCAAAGATTAAGTGACCATATAATTGTGGATTTAGTTCTGGGTTTTCAATTCTGTTCTATTGGTGTATGTGTCTAATTTTTGTGCCCGTACCATATTGTTTGATTACTTTGAGCTTTGTAATATAAGTTGAAACCTTCCACCAATACTTCCAAATTAAACCAAGATAGTCATCTGGTTCTTTAGGGTCTAAACAATCAGGTCTAGTCAAGTAATGCTCTTTTGTCATTTTGTTTATACAGGATTAGTGAAAACAGCTCTCTGAGAAGTTGCTGATGGAAGGCTGTAAATTATTTCAGTGATAGCAGATTAAAACAATTTTTTATTTGAGTGTAACTCTACTCAACTGATGCACGTGGTACATGACTTCCAGGTGCACCTCATAGTGATTCACCTTCTCTATCTGGCATGCTCAGTGATCGTTTGATTCTGGCTCAGAGAATACTTCACATCTCAGCCTTATTAATCTGTAGAGCTTGCCATTCCAGTTGGATTTATTTTTTTAATTTAATTTAATTTAATTTTTTTAATGTAAATTTTGATGGTTCATTAGTTGCGTATAACACCTGGTGTACCATACAATATGTGCCCTCCTTACTACCCATCACCAGCCCATCCCATTCCCCCATCCCCCTCCCCTCTGAAGCCCTCAGTTTTTCCCTTTCTTCTCCTACCGATTCCAGTTGGATTTATAATCAAGTTCAGGGATGACTGAGGTGTGAGGAGGAAAAGACCTCAATCAACGTTGCCTAAGATGTTTACTTTACATTGGATCCATAAAAGGTGGTGTATCAGTCCGAGTTCCACCACAGCAACAGGACCAGTTGGATACATCTAACATATGCCTATTAAGAGATTTATTGCAAGGACTTGGCTTACATGATTGTGAGACTGATCTCCGGGGCCAGTAGAAATGCATAGGACAGGGGTCAGGAAAGGCAGGCAGGGACTCTGCATGAGCTGAAGCTACAGTAAAGAAGGTCACCTTCTTCAAGGAAACTTCGGTCCTGCCCTCAAGGCTTTTCAACTCATCGAATCAGGCACAACCAGCTTATCTAGGAACTTCTCTTCTACTTGAAATCTACTGATTATAGACAGCAATCACATCTGTGAAGTACCTTCACAGCAACACCTACATTAGTGTTTGATTGAATAACTGGGAACTATAGGCTAGTCGAGTTGACATATAAAACCGACCATCGTAGTGGGAGAATTATTGATTATCAGCGATGTTGGGCACCCTCAAGGAGAATATAAATGAAGTTGCTTCTGGATGTATCCTGCCTGCATTTAAGTTTGAAGTGGTAACAATAGCTAAGTCTGACAAATATTTATTTTCTTAGATATATAGCACATAACAAAATCATTTTCTCAGTTCAGTTTTCCATGCCTGGGTCTTTAGCGTGAACCCTCTCTTCCTGCCCTTCTGGTCTTCGGAATTCATTATGTTGGCTAGAGGATGCAGTGAAGAGATGAGGTTTGGTGGACGTTCTATAGGCCCATATGTGCCTTGACAGGGGAAATATACTAACTGAAACATATTAGTTTTCTCTTAGTGAAAGCTGAGTCTGAACCAGAACTTAAAATCCCCCACATGATAGTCAATGAAATATACAAGTCCTGTCCCCTTCCCCAGAGTCAATGGAGGCCAATTGGATCCACGTGATTAAATTTTGAAAGGGACCGAAGCTCTAGAGTTGGTGGTTGGTTTGTTTTTTACCCCACGTCCCCTGTTTGTGGGAGATCTTCACACTGTATTGTTATCTGCCAGAGGCAGAAACTTAATTTGGCCAAGTGTAAACATGCACAATGAGAGAATTTAGACCAACCTGGAAATGCTGTGTAGATCAGGGAGGTCTACCAAATCAGGCTTTACAGCACATCAAGCTTATAAGGGCAGTCAATTCCAGTTGTTTGTTTTTTTTTTTTTAGTATGCCCATAATTTCATTATTTCTCCACTGACTCACTAACCCAATATTCCATCATTAGAACCAAGAGAACAAACCTTTCAAAGCTACATTCCCATTACAGAGTTCATCCCTTCCTAATACCTGCCCTCCTGTTCAATCCACACATCATCCAAACTTCTGTTTTTCCACTGCTTTCTGGAGCTTCTTCGTTGTGTCAGACAGAGATAGGTACGAGAATCTAAAACTAAGAAGACTATGCCTTCCCTCATAAACTCAAATCTTGTAAGGAATATGTGTCCATTTGATAACCACTTGATAGTTACAATAAAATATATTTTTATATTTAAATGGCACCAATGCTCATTGCCATGCTTTTTTTTAATACAAATTTTTTATTATGTTATGTTAGTCACCATACACTATAGCCTTAGTTTTTGATGTAGTGTTCCACAATTCATTATTTGCATATAACACCCAGTGCTCCATGCAATATGTGCCCTCCTTAATACCCATCACTGGCCTATCCCAGTCCCCCACCCCCAACCCTCTGAAGCCCTCAGTTTGTTTCCCAGAGTCCATAGTTTTGAACACTTTCTCATAATGAGAAATTATAGGAATTTCTTGCAGTAACTCTTGTGTTAGAAGCAGTAATAATTCACATGTAAAAAACCCTAGTAGTTTGGGTCACCTGGGTGGCTCAGTTGGTTAAGAGCCCAACTCTTGATTTTGGCACAGGTCATGATCTCAGGGTAGTAAGATTGAGCCTCATCTGAGGTTCTGTCCTGAGTGTGGAGCATAATTGGGATTCTCTGTCCCTCTCCCTCTGATGATACCCCACTCACTCATCCTCCTTTCCCTCTCTCTCTATCTCTAATTTAAAAAAAGCTAGCATTTTATAGATAATGTGAGTAAACCTGGATATGGATGGTAAATCAAGTGGAGGGTCTGGGTGGTCAAATAAAGAATAAGATTTTTCATAAGTTTCCATTGTAATATAGAAACATTTTCCTACCTATGAATTTCTCTAAATAGAGATCAATTAAGTGTAAATGTAGAGAGAAAAGGAGAAAAAGAAGAAGTAGGAGAAGGAGAAGAAGGAAGAAAGAAATCAAACCAGTTAGCTTGGTAATTCTAATGCACCCACCGGAGAAAGAACAGTCAGTGATGCTGAATGTGTGGCCCAGAAAGAGGACCATCAGCATTATCTGAGAACTTGCTCCAAATGCAGATTCTTGGCCGTGTTGTTGACCAACTGAATGAGAAAGTCTGGGGCTGGGGACACACTACTCAGTCTTCACAACCTCCCAGGTGATTCTTTTTTTCTTTTTAAAAAATATTTTATATATTTATTTCAGAGAGAGAGAACAAATGATGGGGAGGGGCAGAGAGAGAGAGAGAGTGACAAGCAGACTCCCCACTGAGCAGGAAGCCTGATGCAGGGCTCGATCCCAGGGCCCAGAGATCATGACCTGAGCGAAAGGCAGACGCTCAACCAACAGAGCCACCCAGGAGCCCCCAGCTGATTCTTTAAATGGTAAGAATCACTGGTCTAACAAATGGGTTTGTCTAAAATTCCCAGAGTCTATTTCTTTAGAAAAGACTCTTGTCCTTTTAGATTGAGGTGTGGAAATCCCCAATCCTGCAAATCTCTAAAGTTTTCAACGTCCTTGGTACTTTGGCCCCTAAGGAAGCCTTCTCAATGATAAGTGTTTTTGAGACCTTTTAGAAACTTTTTAACAACTCCCATTGTTCCCTTTCCTCCAGAGGGAATGCGGAGGGTGGGGAATCAGCTCTGCTTCTAGAGCCGAGCCCAGTCCAAAAGTGTGTCCCTGAGGATATGCCCTCTTTCCCTAGGGTCACCCCTGCTGTCATAGGTGATATGGTGACAGTGGCTGCTGGAAGGGGTTCTCCAAGATGATGTGAGACCTGAAGCCATTCTCCCATTCTGGGCTGGAGGAAGGTGAGACACCAAGGTTTTCTCCTCTGTAGAAAAATCAGCTGCAAGAAGGTCCCAGAAACACGTACCAGAACATGGAGAGAATAAACAAGTGACATAGACTGGGTGGTAGTAAGTCTAAAGTGTGAGGAGAGTCTCGGGAAGGAGTTCAGGGCAAATATGATGCTGAAAACAGATGCCTCAGGTCGCATGTGAAAACCCAGGCTCTTAACAACCAAGCAGGGATGGAGGCTGCTGAGAGCAGAGCATGAGGAAATGCACCACAAAATCCCCACCTAGATGTGAAAACAAGGCCACAGAATTACCTTCTAATACATTAAGTTAGCAAACACGTGTGGAGCAACTGCTCAGTCAGTGTTGCTGTTCGAGGTGCTGGAGCTGTTACGTTACTGAATTCACAGTCTAGTTAAGAGGGACAAGAGAAGAAGCTGGAAAATGCTCTAATGGAGCTAGTTATAAAACCTTATTGGAACCCAGAGAAAGAAGGGATTAATTCTGTCTGGGAGAGATAGGGGGAGGAGCCACAGAGCAGGTGATATCCCAGCCTTGTAGGGTGAGAAGGTGGTAGGGGGCATTTCAGGAAACAGAACTCATTACCAAGGCTACCAAGGAAATAACCGAGCATATGGCACATGTGAGAAGCTATGAATTTCTTGAATGGCAATCGGTTCCAGGGTGACAGGGATACTGATTACAAAGGTAGGTGAAGGCTACGTTTTATAGCCTTGTGTGACATGCTGAGAGGGAGATGCATGCACATAGGTAAGCATGTGCTTCACCCTGTATAAATCCACAGAGCAAGGTAGGCAGCTAAAGAGTTTGAGTCATAAGCCAGGGGCACTAGACAGTCACTGGACGATTCTAATGAGAGAGAAACCTGATCAGCTATGAGCTTAGAAAGGTCTCATTGACGGTCTTACAGAACCGGCCTGCAGTGGAAGTAAATGGAAGGCAAAGGATGAGATGAACCTGACCCTTAACCCATGATGGACCACAGTAGGCACGTGAGAGAGGATGGGACTGAGACAGGGCAGGAGGAGTGGGGAGGCCCCCCACCCCTAACCCGTCCCCTTCTATCTCTCCCCCTCCACCTCCTTCTCCAGCTTTGCCCCATTCCCTCCTCCCCCACCACCTTCCCATTTCCCCTTCATTCACCTGTTCTCTTCCTCCCTCCCCCTTTCTCTTCCTGTCCCACCTTGCTTCCTTTGTCTGCTTCTAGGCTCTGGTTTCAACATCTTCCTTTGTCTTCTTCCCTTGTATCAGTAACATCTTCTAAACCTCTTGTTCCTTTCAGTAGAGCTCTCAGAGTCCCTGCCATGCAATATTCACCATCTATTTCTTAAACCAGAGTCTCTCTCTTGTGTGGCCTTTCTCTTGTCTCATAACACACTTCATATCTTTCCGGGCCTCTCCAGGTAAGTGGCTGCACCCCACAGCTCTTTGCCAGCTCAGCATCAACGCCACATGATTTTGGAGCATGGACCGTCTACCAAGATGGGCACTGTGGGGCACAAATAAAGATCCATGTGTCTGCCTCTGGCAGCTTTCAGTTAAATTGTGGAGGAAAAACATAGTCATAGGAAAGCCCATTAACACGAGGATGTGATACATGTCACATGAAAAATGATTGCTAGAAAAGTTTATTTGAGACTGGAAGAAGGGAAGATGTCTTAGAGGAGGAGAATACCCAGAAGAAGTGATTGCCAGAGTGATTCATTTGCAGGCACTGTTCTAGGAACTTGATGTGTTATTTTATTTCATGCCTTAGACAATTCTATAAAGAAGATGTGTTTATTCCTATCTTACAGGACTGGAAAGAGACTCAGAGAGATTAAGTAGCTTAATCAAGGTCTAATCTCAAGTAACCAGAAGCCCTGAATTTGACTGCTGGTGTGTTGGACTCCAACTGTTTCCCCAAACTGGATCACACGGAATCTTTGAAAAGGCAGGTTACATATGTCTCTGTATGGCTTTAAGATATCTTGTGAATGTATATTACAGCACCAACTTGTCAACTGTCCAGAGACAAGTCCAATTAATCAGCACCTGGTAGTATGGTCTGCACATGAGGATCCACCATCTGGACCTGGACAACTCAGTTTGAGCCCGAGCACTAAAAGTGACTTCATGCATCTGTACCTATGATTCCCTTTCTTTAGGAGTACGGAGAAGATGCCATGGAACCAAAAAACTTCACGTGGGTATCAGAGTTTGTCTTTTTGGGGTTCTCAGAGACTCGAGAGCTCCAGCTTTTCCTGTTTCTGGTGTTCCTGTTTGTCTACACCACCACTGTCGTGGGAAACCTCCTCATCATGGCCACAGTGACCTCAGACACCCGGCTCCACACACCCATGTACTTTCTGCTCCGCAATCTGGCTGTCTTAGATCTCTGCTTCTCCTCTGTCACTGCCCCAAGGATGCTGGTAGACTTCCTCTCTGAGAAGAAGACCATCTCCTACGAAGGCTGCATGGCCCAGATCTTTTTCTTTCACTTCTTGGGAGGCGGGACTGTCTTCTTCCTTTCAGTGATGGCCTATGACCGCTACATAGCCATCTCCCGGCCCCTCCACTATGTCACCATCATGAACACTCGATTGTGTGTGGGGTTGGTGGTGGCCACTTGGGTAGGGGGATTTGTTCATTCCATTGTCCAGCTGGCTCTGATGCTCCCATTGCCTTACTGTGGCCCCAATGTCCTGGACAACTTCTACTGTGATGTCCCACAAGTGCTGAGACTCGCCTGCACTGACACCTCCCTCCTGGAGCTCCTCATGATCTCCAACAGTGGAATGCTGGTCCTCATCTGGTTCTTTCTTCTTCTGGTGTCTTACACGGTCATCCTGGTGATGCTGAGGTCCCACTCAGGGCAGGCAAGGAAGAAGGCAGCTTCCACCTGTACCACCCACATCATTGTGGTGTCTATGATCTTCATTCCCTGTATCTATATCTACTCCCGGCCCTTCACCCCCTTCCCCATGGACAAGGCTGTGTCCATCAGCCAAACAGTCATGACCCCCATGCTCAACCCCATGATCTACACCCTGAGGAATCAGGAGATGCAGGCAGCCATGAAGAGATTAGGCAAGCGCCTTGTGATATGTAACAGTGAGTGAACTTAAAATATCTTGACTTTAAGTGACAAGTTTTCCCTCTGAACTTTTGATTTCCCATTTGAAAAGTGGAAGGAAGTATTTATAAAGTGTGACATTTGAAATTATTTTTTTTGTGTTCTATTTTTATTTTATTTTATTTTATTATTTTATTTTTTATTATGATACAATAGTCACCATACAGTACATCATTAGTTTTTGATGTAGTGTTCCATGATACATTGTTTGCATATAACACCCAGTGCTCCATGCAATACGTGCCCTCCTTAATACTCATCACCGGGCTAGCCCATCCCCCTTCCCCCTCCCATTTGAAACCCTCAGTTTGACACTTGAAATTAAATGAACACTTCTCTGGGGGCGCCTGGGTGGCTCAGTCATTAAGCGTCTGCCTTCGGCTCAGGTCGTGATCCCAGGTCCTGGAATTGAGCCCCACATAGGGCTCCCTGCTCAGCGGGAAGCCTGCTTCTCCCTCTCCCACTCCCAGTGCTTGTGTTCCCTCTCTCGCTCTGTCTCTCTCTGTTAAATAAATAAATAAAATCTTAAAAAAAAATACTTCTCTGGACCTACTCCTGTGTCAGGTATTGTGTTAGGCACTTTCTCACTTTTATCTCACCCTCATAAAATGGACAGTGGATATATTATTTTATATTAAACACTTTAACAAATGAGACAACTCAAAGAGAAGTGACTTGCTCACTAGTGAACAGCAAGAGTGTGGCAGAGCTTGGGTAGGACTTGGTTCCTCTGACTCCAAGTTTAGAGGGAAGGCTATGGGTGGGATGTGAAACTCAAGGTTTCCCACAAACACAAGGGAAATCCTGGAGAGTTCCTCAGCTGTGGATAATATCTGTGATGGCAGGTGAACAATCTCATCTTAACTCTGGAACAATCACAGTCTTTTCTGCTCCCTGCTTTTATTCTTCTTTATCTCTGGAGTTCTGTAACTTCATTGAGCTATGTCTTTGCATTCACTGATGGTTGTCAATTTTCCTGTGTCCTTTCAATCTATTGATTCCATTTGTAAATGACTAGAAGTCACTTACTGGTTCACTTTTTTTAAAAAGTTGTCTTGAGGGGCGCCTGGGTGTCTCAGTCAGTTAAGCGTCGGACTCCTGGTTTTGGCTCAGGTCATGATCTCATGGGTTGTGAGGTTGAGCCCTCCAGTGGGCTCCAGGCTCAGTGGGGAGTCTGTTTGAGATTCCCTCCCTCCTTCTCCCTCTTTCCCTCCCTCTATTTTCTCTCAAAAATAAATAAATAAAATCTTTTTAAAAATGTTATCTTGAGTCTCTTTTTTAATTTTTGAAAAAAAATTTTTATGTGACTCAGTACATCAGTTTTAGGGATGGTAGCATAGAAGTAACTACCTAAGGGAAAGACATGGGAGACATTTCTTCAGACATATCTTACATGTGAACATTCCATAACATGAGGTACTCAACTCTAAAGTGAATTTGTTGAGAGATATCCCTTTTTGGTGAACACAGTTATATCCTTGAGAATTTAAGACATCTCTTACTGAAGTTATACTATGTTTGTGATGTAAATGTGACTCAGATCTAAATTTATTAACCCTAAATGGGGTGGTACAATGTCTTTCATTATAAAGACTGTGGAGAAAAAATTGAAAAGAAGCTGTTCATAAGATCTCTTAAATTGAAAACGTTCCCCATCTTCTGGTGATGTCTTAAATTGTATAGTGAGACACTAACAGAATTTGCCGCCGGGGCACTCTATCCAGTATAGCTACTGCTGGTTGCTATCCTCTTGAATGTCATTGAATCTCTACTTCTTTAGCTATAAAATTTACACAGTTGCTCACAATGTTGTGTGGGTCAGGGGTGTAAGTGAAAATTCTAGTAGAGTACTTGGCATATAGTAGGTATTCACTTACTGTTAGTTCCTCCACACATTCCCATTCACAATTATTTTTGACTTCCCATCAATACTTTTTCTTAAATTTTAATTCCAGTACGTACTGTTAATGTACAGTGTTAAATTAATTTCAGGTGTACAATATAGTGATCCAACATTTCCATCTATTACTCAGTGCTCATCAGGGTAGGTGGACTCTTAATCTCCTTCACCTATTTTACCCATCCGCCCACTCACCTCCCCTGTGGTCACAATCTGTTTGTTCTCTATAGTTAAGCATCTATTTTTTGGTTCATCTCTTTTTTCCCCCTTTGTTCATTTGTTTTATTTCTTAAATTCCAATGAGTGAAATGATATGATACTTGTTTTTCTGACTTTTGTCACTTAGCATTATATATATTCTCTAGACCTATCCATGTTGTTGCACATGGCAAGATTTCATTCTTTTATATGGCTGAATAATATTTCATTGTATATATACCACATCTTCTTTATCCAGTCATCTGTTGGTGGACACTTGTGTTGTGTCCATAATTTGGCTGTAGTAAATGATGCCTCTGTATGCATATGGGCACACACATCCTTTCAAGTAGTGTCGTCCTAGTCTTTGGGTAAATATGGAATAGTGCAATACTGGCTCATGGAGTAGTTTTATTTTTAATTTTTAGAGGAGCCTCCATACTGTTTTCCACAGTCGCTGCACCAGTGTGCATTCCCACCCAAGTGCATAAGGGTTCCTTTTTTTCCACATCGTCAGCAGCTCTTGTAATTTCTTGTGTTTTTGATTATAGCGATTCTGACAGCTGTGAGGTGATATCTCATTGTGGTTTTGATTTAAGTTTCCCTGATGATGCCCAATGGTGAGTGTCTTTTCATGGGTCTGTTGGCCATTGGAGAATGTCTTCTTTGGGGAAATGTGTGTTCATGTCTTCTGCCCATTTTTAAATTGGATGATTTGTTTTTCTGCTCTTGACTGTATACGTTCTTTACATCTTTTGAATACTACCTCTTTGTTGACATGTCATTTGCAGATATCTTCTCCCATTCAGTAGGTCGTCTTTTAGTGTTGTTGATTGTTTCCTTCACTGTACAGAAGCTTTTTATTTTGATGTAGTCCTATAGTTTATTTTTGTTTTTATTTCCCTTGCCTCAGGAGACATATCTACAAAAATGTTGCTATGGCTGATGTCAGAGACATTACTGACTGTGCTCTTTTGTAGAATTTTTATGGTTTCAGGTCTTACATTTAGGTTTTTAATCCACTTCAAGTTTGTTTCTGTGTATGGAGTAAGAAAGTGGTCTAGCTTCATTCTTTTGCATGTAGCTGTCCGGTTTTCCCAACACCATTTGTTAAAGAGACTGTCTTTTTCCCATTGGATAGTCCTTCCTGCTTTGTCAAAGATTAAGTGACCATATAATTGTGGATTTAGTTCTGGGTTTTCTATTCTGTTCCATTGGTGTATGTGTCTAATTTTTGTGCCAGTTCCATATTGCTTTGATTACTTGAGCTTTGTAATATAAGTTGAAACTTTTACTTTTAAATTAAACCAAGATTCTTTAGGGTCTAAACAATCAAGTCTAGTCAAGTAATGCTCTTTTGTCTTTTTTGGGTTTTGGGGGGTTTTTTTAATAATAATTTTTTATTATGTTATGTTAGTCACCATACAGTATATCCTTAGTTTTTGATGTAAAGTTCCATGACTCATTATTTGCGTATAACACCCAGTGCACCATGCAATATGTGCCCTCCTTAATACCCAATCACCGGCCTATCCCAGGCACACACACCCCCCCCGAAGCCCTCAGTTTGTTTCCCAGAGTGCATAGTCTCTCATGGTTCATTCCCCCTTCTGTTTATCCCCCCATTCATTCTTCCCTTCCTTCTCCTACCCATCTTCCTGCTATTTCTTATGTTCCATAAATGAGTGAAACCATAAAGATAATTGTCTTTCTCTGCTTGACTTATTTCACTTAGCATAATCTCCTCCAGTCCCATCCATGTTGCTGCAAATGTTGGGTAATCATTCTTTCTGATGGCTGAGTAATATTCCTTTGTATATATGGACCACATCTTCTTAATCCAGTCATCTGTTGAGGGGCATCTCGGCTCCTTCCACAGCTTAGCTATTGTGGACAATGCTGCTATGAACATTGGGGGTGCATATGGCCCTTCTCTTCACTACGTCTGTATCTTTGGGGTAAATACCCAGTAGTGCAATTGCTGGATCATAGGGTAGCTCAATTTTTAACTTTTTAAGGGACCTCCATGCTGTTTTTCAAAGTGGCTGTACCAACTTGCATTCCCACCAACAGTGTAAGAGGGATCCCCTTTCTCCACATCCTCTCCAACATTTGTTGTTTCTTGCCTTGTCAATTTTTGCCATTCTAACTGGCGTAAGGTGGTATCTCAATATGGTTTTGATTTGAATTTCCCTGATGGCTAGTGATTTTGAACAGTTTTTCATGTGTCTATTAGCCATTTGTATGTCTTCATTGGAAAAGTGTCTGTTCATATCTTCTGCCCATTTTTTGATTTGATTATTTGTTTCTCGTGTATTGAGTTTGAGAAGTTCTTTGTAGATCTTGGATACTAGTCTTTTATCTGTAGTGTCATTTGCAAATATCTTCTCCCATTCCGTGGGCTGCCTCTTTGTTTTTTTGACTGTTTCCTTGGCTGTGCAGAAGTTTTTATCTTGATGGAGTCCCGCAAGTTCATTTTTTCTTTTGTTTTTCTTGCCTTTAGAGATGTGTCATGAAAAAAGTTGCTGTGGCCGATGTCAAAGAGGTTGCAGCCTATGTTCTCCTCTGTGATTTTGATTGATTTCTGTCTCACATTGAGGTCTTTCATCCATTTGGAGTTTATCTCTGTATATGGTGTGAGAGAGTGGTCAAGTTTCATTCTTTTGCATATAGCTGTCCAATTTTCCCAGCACCATTTATTGAAGAGACTGGATGTTTTTCCTGCTTTGTCAAAGATTAGTTGCCCAAAGAGCTGAGGGTCCATTTCTGGGTTCTCTATTCTGTTCCATTGGTCTATGTGTCTGTTTTTGTGCCAGTACCATGCTGTCTTTGTGATCACAGCTTTGTAGTATAGCTTGAAATCCAGCAACGTGATGCCCCCAGCTTTGTTTTTCCTTTTCAACAATTCCTTGGTGATTGGGGGCCTTTTCTGGTTCCGCACAAATTTAAGGGCTGTTTGTTCCAGGTCTTTGAAAAATGTCATTGGTATTTTGATCGGGATGGGATTGAAAGTGTAGATTGCTCTGGGTAGCATAGACATTTTAACTATGTTTATTCTTCCAATCCATGAGCATGGAATATTTTTTCCATATTTTTGTGTCTTCTTCAGTCTTTCAGGAGTGATTTGTAGTTTCTAGAATATAGGTCCTTTACCTCACTGGTTAAGTTAACTCCGAGATAACGTATGATTTTTGGCGCTATTGTAAATGGAATCGATTCCCTAATTTCTCTTTCTTCAGTCTCATTGTTCGTGTATAGAAATGCAACTGATTTCTGAGCATTGATTTTGTATCCGGTCACATTACTGAATTGCTCTATAAGTTCTAGTAATTTGGGGGTGGAATCTTTTGGATTTTCCATATAGAATAGCATGTCATTTGCAAAGAGAGATAGTTTGACTTCTTTGCCGATTTAGATACATTTTATCCCTTTTGTTGTCTGATTGCTGTTGCAAGGACTTCTAGTACTATGTTGAATAATAATGGCAGGAGTGGGCATCCTTGTCATGTTCCTGATCTTAAGGGAAATTGATTATTTAAACAGACTGATTAATTATGAAGAGATTGAAGCAGTGTTCAAAAACCTCCCCCAAAACAAGAGTCCAGGGCCTGACGGACTCCCTGGGGAAGTCTACCAAACAGAAGAAATAATACCTATTCTCCTGAAGCTGTTTCAAAAAATAGAAACAGAAGGAAAACTACCAAACTCATTCTATGAGGCCAGTATTACCTTGATCCCCAAACCAGGCAAAGACCCCATCAAAAAGGAGAATTACAGACCGATATCCTTGATGAATATGGATGCCAAAATTCTCAACAAGATCCTAGCTAATAGGATCCAACAGTACATTAAAAGGATTATCCATCATGACCAAGTGGGATTCATTCCTGGGATGCAAGGGTGGTTCAACATTCACAAATTGATCAGTGTGATAGATCATATCAACAAGAAAAGAGTCAAGAACCATATGATCCTCTCAATTGATGCAGAAAAAGCATTTGACAAAATACAGCATCTTTTCCTGATTAAAACCCTTCAGATGAAGGGATGGAGGGTACATTTCTCAATTTCATAAAAACCACCTATGAAAAACCTACAGTGAATATCATTCTCAATGGGGAGAAGATGAAAGTCTTTTGTCATTTTGTTTATACAGGATTAGTGAAAACAGCTCTCTGAGAAGTTGCGGATGGAAGGCTGTAAATTATTTCAGGGATAGCAGATTAAAACAATTTTTTATTTGAGTGTAACTCTACTCAACTGATGCACGTGGTACATGACTTCCAGGTGCACCTCATAGTGATTCACCTTCTCTATCTGGCATGCTCAGTGATCGTTTGATTCTGGCTCGGAGAATACTTCATGTCTCAGCCTTATTAATCTGTAGAGCTTGCCATTCCAGTTGGATTTATAATCAAGTTCAGGGATGACTGAGGTGTGAGGAGGAAAAGACCTCAGTCAACGTTGCCTAAGATGTTTACTTTACATTGGATCCATAAAAGGTGGTGTATCAGTCCGAGTTCCACCACAGCAACAGGACCAGTTGGATACATCTAACATATGCCTATTAAGAGATTTATTGCAAGGACTTGGCTTACATGATTGTGAGACTGATCCCCGGGGCCAGTAGAAATGCACAGGACAGGGGTCAGGAGAGGCAGGCAGGGACTCTGCACAAGCTGAAGCCTCAGTAAAGAAGGTCACCTTCTTCAAGGGAACCTCGGTCCTGCCCTCAAGGCTTTTCAACTCATCGAATCAGGCACATCCAGCTTATCTAGGAACTTCTCTTCTACTTGAAATCTACTGATTATAGACAGCAATCACATCTGTGAAGTACCTTCACAGCAACACCTACATTAGTGTTTGATTGAATAACTGGGAACTATAGACTAGTCGAGTTGACATATAAAACCGACCATCGTAATGGGAGAATTATTGATTATCAGCGATGCTGGGCACCCTCAAGGAGAGTATAAATGAATATAAATGAAGTTGCTTCTGGATGTATCCTGCCTGCATTAAGTCTGAAGTGGTAACAATAGCTAAGCCTGACAAATATTTATTTTCTTAGATATATAGCACATAGCAAAATCATTTTCTCAGTTCAGTTTTCCTTGCCTGGGTCTTTAGCATGAACCCTCTCCTCCTGCCCTTCTCGTCTTTGGAATTCATTATGTTGGTTAGTGGATGCAGTGAAGAGATGAGGTTTGGTGGACGTTCTACAGGCCCCTATGTGCCTTGACAGGGGAAATATATTAACTGAAACACATTAGCTTTCTCTTAGTGAAAGCTGAGTCCGAACCAGAACTCAAAATCCCCCACATGATAGTCAATGAAATGTGCAAGTCCTGTCCCCTTCCCCAGAATCAGTGGAGGCCAATTGGATCCACGTGATTAAATTTTGAAAGGGACCGAAGCTCTAAAGAAGAGTTGGTGGTTGGTTTGTTTTTTACCCCACATCCCCTGTTTGTGGGAGATCTTCATATTGTATTCTTATCTGCCAGAGGCAGAAACTTAATTTGGCCAAGTGTAAACATGCACAATGAGAGAATTTAGACCAATCTGGAAATGCTGTGTAGATCAGGGAGGTCTACGAAATCAGGCTCTACAGCATATCAAGCTTACAAAGACAGTCAATTTGGGTTTTGATCAAGTTCTCATAATGAGTGATTATAGGCGTTTCTTATAGGAACCCTCGTGTTAGAAGCAGAAATAATTCACATAGAAAAATGCTGCCGTTTTAATACAATGGAATATTACTCAGACATTAAAAAACAAAATCTTACCATTTGCAATGACATGGATGGAACTAGAGAGTATAATGCTAAGTGAAATAAGTCAATCAGAGAAAGACAGTTATCATATGATCTCATTCATATGTGGAATTTAAGAAACAAAAATGATGATCATAGGAGAAGAGAGGCAAAAATAAAATAAGATGAAATCAGAAATGGAGACAAACCATAGGGTTAATTGGGTGATGGGCATGAAGGAGGCTCTTGATGTAATGAGCACTGGGTGTCATATGCAACTGATGAATCACTAAACGCTACCTCTGAAACTCACAGTACACTATATCATAATTAATTGAATTTAAATAAAAATTTAAGTAATTCTAGCATTTTATAGATAATGTGAGTAAACCTGGATATGGAAGGTAAATCAACTGGAGGGTCTGGGTGGTCAAATAAAGAATAAGATTTTTCATAAGTTTCCATTGTAGTATAGAAACATATCCAACCTCTGAATTTCTCTAAATAGAGATCAATTAAGTTTAAAAGTAGGAGGAAAAGGAGAAAAGGAAGAAGTAGGAGAAGGAGAAGAAGGAAGAAAGAAATCAAACCAGTTAGCTTGGTGATTCTAGTGCACCCACCGGAGAAAGAACAGTCAGTGGTGCTGAATGTGTGGCCCAGAAAGAGGACCATCAGCATTATCTGAGAACTTGCTCCAAATGCAGATTCTTGGCCCTATTATTGACCAACTGAATGAGAAAGTCTGGGGCTGGGGACACACTACTCAGTCTTCACAAGCTCCCAGGTGATTCTTCTAAGGTTAAGAATCACTGGTCTAACAAATGGGGTTGTCTAAAACTCCCGGAGTTTGTGTATTTGGAAAAGACTCTTGTCCTATTAGATTGCAGCCGGAAAATCCCATACCCTGCAAATCTCTAAAGTTTTCAGTGTCCTTGGTACTTTGGCCCCTAAGGAAGACTTCTGAGGGAGTGTTTTTGAGATATTTAGAAACTTTTTAACAATTCCCATTGTTCCCTTGCCTCCAGTGGGAATCGGGAATTGGAGGGGAATCGGGCCAGCTGTGTTTCTAGAGCCAAACCCAGTCCAATAGTGTGTCCCTGAGGACATGCCCTTTTTCCCTAGGGTCAGCCCCACTGTCGTAGGTGACATGTGGGCAGTGGCCAGGGAACTGATGCTGCAGGAAGGGGCTACCCAAGATGATGTGAGACCTGAAGCCATTCTCCCATTCTGGGCTGGAGGAAGGTGAGACACCAAGGTTTTCTCCCCTGTAGAAAAATCAGCCGCAAGAAGGACCCAGAAACACTTACTAGAATGTGGGGAGAATAAACAAGTGACATAGACTGGATGGTAGTAAGTCTGAAGTGTGAGGAGAGTCTTGGGAAGGAGTTCAGGGCAAATATGATGTTGAAAACAGATGCCTCAGGTCATGTGAAAACCTAGGCTTTTAACAGCCAAGCGGTATGGAGGCTGCTGAGAGCAGAGCATGAGGAAACACACCACAAACTCCCCACCTAGATGTGAAAACAAGGACACAGAATTACCTTCTAATACATTAAGTTAGCAAACACGTGTGGAGCAACTGCTCAGTCAGTGTTGCTGTTCGAGGTGCTGGAGCTGTTACGTTACTGAATTCACAGTCTAGTTAAGAGGGACAAGAGAAGAAGCTGGAAAATGCTCTAATGGAGCTAGTTATAAAACCTTATTGGAACCCAGAGAAAGAAGGGATTAATTCTGCCTGGGAGAGATAGGGGGAGGAGCCACAGAGCAGGTGATATCCCAGTCCTTGTAGGGTGAGAAGGTGGTAGGGGGCATTTCAGAACAGAACTCATTACCAAGGCTACCAAGGAAATAACCGAGCATATGGCACATGTGAGAAGCTATGAATTTCTTGAATGGCAATCGGTTCCCGGGTGACAGGGATACTGATTACAAAGGTAGGTGAAGGCTACGTTTTATAGCCTTGTGTGACATGCTGAGAGGGAGATGCATGCACATAGGTAAGCATGTGCTTCACCCTGTATAAATCCACAAAGCAAGGTAGGCAGATTCAAAGAGTTTGAGTTATAAGCCAGGGGCACTAGACAGTCACTGGACGATTCTAATGAGAGAGAAACCTGATCAGCTATGAGCTTAGAAAGGTCTCATTGACGGTCTTACAGAACCGGCCTGCAGTGGAAGTAAATGGAAGGCAAAGGATGAGATGAACCTGACCCTTAACCCATGATGGACCACAGTAGGCACGTGAGAGAGGATGGGACTGAGACAGGGCAGGAGGAGTGGGGAGGCCCCCCACCCCTAACCCGTCCCCTTCTATCTCTCCCCCTCCACCTCCTTCTCCAGCTTTGCCCCATTCCCTCCTCCCCCACCACCTTCCCATTTCCCCTTCATTCACCTGCTCTCTTCCTCCCTCCCCCTTTCTCTTCCTCTCCCACCTTGCTTCCTTTGTCTGTTTCTAGGCTCTGGTTTCAACATCTTCCTTTGTCTTCTTCCCTTGTATCAGAAACATCTTCTAAACTTCTTGTTCCTTTCAGTAGAGCTCTCAGAGTCCCCATCAGGCAATATTCATCATCTATTTCTTAAACCAGAGTCTCTCTCTTGTGTGGCCTTTCTCTTGTCTCATAACACACTTCATATCTTTCCAGGCCTCTCCAGGTAAGTGGCTGCACCCCACAGCTCTTTGCCAGCTCAGCATCAACGCCACCTGATTTTGGAGCATGGACCGTCCACCAAGATGGGCACTGTGGGGCACAAATAAAGATCCATGTCTCTGCCTCTGGCAGCTTTCAGTTAAATTGTGGAGGAAAAACATAGTCACAGGAAAAGCCCATTAACACGAGGATGTGTTACATGTCACATGAAAAATGATTGCTAGAAAAGTTTATTTGAGACTGGAAGAAGGGAAGATGTCTTAGAGGAGGAGAATACCCAGAAGTGATTACCAGAGTGATTTATTTCCAAGTACTGTTCTAGGAACTTGATGCGTTATTTTATTTCATGCCCTAGACAATTCTATAAAGATGTGTTTATTCCTATCTTACAGGACTGGAAACAGACTCAAAGAGATTAAGTAGCTTAATCAAGGTCTAATCTCAAGTAACCAGAAGCCCTGAATTTGACTGCTGGTGTGTTGGACTCCAACAGAGTGTTTGAAAGGCAGGATGCATATGTCTCTGTATGGCTTTAAGATATCTTATGAATGTATATTACAGCGCAGCTTGTCAACTGTCCATAGACAAACCCATTAATAATCAGCTCCTGGTGATATGATCTGCACATGAGTATCCACCATCTAGACCTGGACAACTCAGTTTGAGCCCCGAGCACTAAAAGTGGCTTCTTGCTTCTGTACCTATGATTCCCTTGCTTTAGGAGTATGGAGAAGATGCCATGGAGCCAAAAAACCTCACGTGGGTATCAGAGTTTGTCTTTTTGGGGTTCTCAGAGACTCGAGAGCTCCAGTTTTTCCTGTTTCCGGTGTTTCTGTTTGTCTACACAACCACTGTCGTGGGAAACCTCCTCATCATGGTCACGGTGACCTCAGACTCTCGGCTTCACACACCCATGTACTTTCTGCTCCGCAATCTGGCTGTCTTAGACCTCTGCTTCTCCTCTGTCACTGCCCCAAAGATGCTGGTAGACTTCCTCTCTGAGAAGAAGACCATCTCTTACCAGGGCTGCATGGCCCAGCTCTTCTTCTTCCACTTTTTGGGAGGCGCCATGGTCTTCTTCCTCTCGGTGATGGCCTATGACCGCCTTGTTGCCATCTCCCGGCCCCTCCACTATGTCACCATCATGAACACTCAGCATTGCGTGGGGCTGGTGGTGACAGCCTGGGTGGTAGGTTTCGTGCATTCCATTTACCAACTAGCTCTGATGCTCACATTGCCTTTCTGTGGCCCCAATGTCCTGGACAACTTCTACTGTGATGTCCCACAAGTGCTGAGACTCGCCTGCACTGACACCTCCCTCCTGGAGAGCCTCATGATCTTCAACAGTGGAATGCTGGATGTCATCTGGTTCTTTCTCCTCCTGGCCTCCTACTCAGTCATCCTGGTGATGCTGAGGTCCCACTCTGGGCAGGCAAGGAGGAAGGCAGCTTCCACCTGCACCACCCACATCATCGTCGTGTCTATGGTTTTCATTCCAAGCATTTACCTCTATGCCCGGCCCTTCACCCCCTTCTCCATGGACAAGGCTGTGTCCATCGGCCACACGGTCATGACCCCCATGCTCAACCCCATGATCTACACCCTGAGGAACCAGGAGGTGCAGGCAGCAGTGAAGAGACTAGGGAGGCGCCGGCTGGTTTGTAAAAGGGAGCGAGAATGAGTAGGTCACTTCTCCTTGGCTTCGTTTTCCATTTGTAAACTGGAGGGAAAGCTACTGTATCTGCTGACTTCATAGCGTGTGGATATGTTGTGGAGGTCATCATAGAAGTGACTGAGTTTTGGGCACCTGGGTGACTCAGTCAGTTAAGCATCTGACTCGATCTCAGCTGAGGTCTTGATCTTAGGGTCATGAGTTCAAGCTCTGTGTTGGTCTCCACTCTGGGCATGGAGCCTATCAGAAAAATAAAATGAGTGATTTTGAAACTAAGCGACTGATTCAGATTTTTAGGCAAAGGGAAAAAGTCGTCTTTGGTGGTCTAGGTTTATGCTGAAGTTCTGAAACTCCTGCTACAATGAGAAGTGTTCTCACGGCTCTGGAAAGCCACACCCTTCTTTTCTTCTTCTCGGTGGATGGTTTCCTCTTGTGAGCAGGCTGTTTCCCCGGTGAGAGCAGTTCTAGTTTATGTGTTTTCCCAGCCACTTTTGGTCGGTGTCCAGAGTGTTAGAGAAAGCACAGGCCTTGACGCCTTAGCCCTCAGCTGGGAGCCCCTGACCTATTTGTTCCCAGAACGGTGACCTTGGAGCAGCTACCTGGCCTCTCTGGAACTCATGGATTCTTCCTCACCACACTGGCATAGAGCAATATCTGTCCCAATCATCTCACAGGTTTGTTGTGAGATTCCAAAACACGTAGAATATTTTATAAACCTTACATAGAACCCAGGCAAGGATTACTGTCATTGTTATCATTCTCCCTGACATCTCTTCTCTCATCAGATGGGTAGTGTTTTGGAAGTGTTTGGTGGCAATTCCTCAGTGCCGTGAGGGAGGCCTGGAGAGGGTGGGGACTGAGCTCCAGAGGGCCATGCAACATGCCCAATAGTGAAACAGAGAACAGAGAGTGAACATAAATTCAGGGACGTGTCTTCAAAAAAATATTCTTATTTTCATTCGTGATGGATGATTTGAACTGTTGTGACAGTAAGATATAGTCTCATGGAAGCATTCTGGAAAGCCACACTCTATTTTTGCCTTCTTGGTGGATAGTTTTCTGTTATGATGATACCATTTCTCCATAAGAGCTATCTACTAGCTGTATTTTTTATAATAATTTTTTATTATATTAAGTTAGTCACCATACAGTGCATCCCTAGTTTTTGATGTAAAGTTCCATGATTCATTACTTGTGTATAACACCCAGTGCACCATGCAATACGTGCCCTCCTTAATACCCATCACCAGCCTATCCCATTCCCCCACCCCCTCCCCTCTGAAGCCCTCAGTTTGTTTCCCAGAGTCCATAGTCTCTCATGGTTCATTCCCCCTTCTGTTTACCCTCCCTTCATTCTTCCCATCCTTCTCCTACCCATCTTCCTACTTCTTATGTTCCATAAATGAGTGAAACCATATGATAATTGTCTTTCTCTGCTTGACTTATTTCACTTAGCATTATCTCCTCCAGTCCCGTCTATGTTGCTGTAAATGTTGAGAAATCGTTCTTTTTGATGGCTGAGTAATATTCCTTTGTATATATGGACCACATCTTCTTAATCCAGTCATCTGTTGAAGGGCATCTCAGCTCCTTCCACGATTTATCTATTGTGGACAATGCTGCTATGAACATTGGGGTGCGTATGGCCCTTCTCTTCACTACGTCTGTATCTTTGGGATAAATACCCAGTAGTGCAATTGCTGGATCATAAGGTAGCTCAATTTTTAACTTTTTAAGGGACCTCCACACTGTTTTCCGAAGTGGCTGTACCAACTTGCATTCCCACCAACAATGTAAGGGGGATCCCCTTTCTCCACATCCTCTCCAACATTTTTTGTTTCTTGCCTTGTCAATTTTTGCCATTCTAACTGGTGTCTACTGGCTGTATTTTGACCTCTTTTTCCAATGCTCTGTTTTGATGTGAGTCTGGATTGTTGGAAACAGCACAAGAGTTCAAGCTTAGTCTTTAAATGAGAAGCCCTAACCCACCACTTATCAAACTGATGATGACCTGGGATGATTCACTTGGCCTCTCTTGGCCTCATGGCTTCTTCTTCAATAAACTTGCTTAAATTAATATCTGACCTCCAAGCCTCCACATTTATTACAAGAACCAAATAAAAAAAAGTGTGACATAACATTGGGCAAACCATGTAACTATTTTTTCTTCTAGTCTTTTTTCGATGCTTTTATTTTATTTTCAAATTTGAAAATGTCATGAATGTTCAGAATGTTTCCTCTTTACATTTTCAGTGTAGTGTAATAATTGTTACAAACAAGAGATTATGTGTAAAATACATGTAAGTTATAAAGCATTATAACATTATGAACGCTCCCATAAAGACTACTTGATTCAAGAAATAGAAGTTACCAGTAACTGATACCTACCCAGAGGGTCCTTTTCCTCACATTCACTCGCTCTTCTCCTATGAAACCATTTTCCTGAATTTTACATTTACCATCCACTTGCTTATAAAAACACTTTTATCACATTTTTACATAATCAGTATATTGTTTTGTTTTGCTTATTTTGAACATTATGAAAATATCCTAATATACATAATAGTCTGGGATTTGCTTTTTTTTCACTCAACAGTATATTTTTAAGCTTATTTGGGTTATTTCCAGGTTTGTTGGTTTTTTTCGGTTTTTGTTTTTTGGGTTTTTTTTGTTTGTTTGTTTGTTTGGGTTTTTTTGCTTTTGACAGCAGTGCTCTTTGTCTCCAATTGCCTGGTTGAGGAGCTATGGGTTATGTATCTTATAATGGGATTGCAAGTTTTGAGATCTCCAAAGAGATAACTTTATAAAATAGTGCCAAATTGTTTCCCAAAATTGTTGTGCCCAGTCACATGTTCATAAGCAGTGTCAAGTGATCCCATCAATTCACATTTTTCTAACAGTTGATATTGTCAGAACTCTTAATTTTTGCCAGTTTAGTGGGTAAAAAATATTTCTCTGTAGTCTGTAGAAATTTGCATTTCTCTCCTCCCTAATGTTTCTTTCCATGTTTTTATTGCATTCATTTTTCCCGTGAATGCCTTTTGTTAATTTTTCTCTTGACTTTTTCTAGTGAATTTAAGAATTCTCCTATCATTTGGTTACTGATCTATTGTCAGTTATGTCATTGCACTGTCTTCTCACAGCTTGTGGTCTGTCTTCTCTATATGTGGTGTTAATTTTAATGTAGTCAGGTGTATCAGTCTTTCATTTTAATATTAACTCTTACTGATATTTAATTTTTAAAAATTGTTTCTTACCCAGAGGACAGAAAGATAGTCTACATATTTCTTTTACTTCAATTTGATCATGTTTTCAACTTAAAATTGGTGAGGGGGGGGCGCCTGGGTGGCTCAGTGGATTAAGCAACCGACTCTTGATTTAGGCTCAGGTCATGATTTTGGAGTCACGTGATCGAGTCACCCGTTGGGCTCCCTGCTCAGCAGGGAGTCTGCTTCTCTCCCTCTCCTTCTGTCCCTTCCCCTACTCATGAGCGCATTACTCTGTCTCTAAAATAAATAAATATTAAAAAAATTTTTAACTTCTTGAAAATTCTCAAACTTACAGAGAAGTTGCCAGTGTGGTATAAAGGGCTTTATTTCCCGAAGGCTTGAGCATAAATAGCCAACATGATGCCCACCATTCCTTAATACTTAAATATGCATTTTCTACAAAGACATTTCCTATGATACCGCCATACAGTCATTAACATTAATGCCGTAACAATACATTGCCAGAATCCAATCTTCAGCCTCTATTCAAGTTTTGCTAAATGTCCCAGTAAAGTTGAATGGAAAGAGAATCTGGTTCAAAATCGCATGTTGCGTTTAGTTGTCATTTCTTTTTAGGCTCCTTGAATCTGGAAGAGCTTCTCCTTGAGTTTAGTTATCTTAGAACTTTCGAAAAGATTACAGGCCAGTGATTTTGTAGAACGTCCCTTAATTTGGATTTTTCTGATGTTTCATGGTGATTAGACTCAAGTGATGCATTTCAGTGACTTTTTCAGGGACATCCCAGAAGTCATGCTGTGTTCTTATTGCAACTTATGAGGTGCGAGTGATTTCGCTCTGTCCCATTACTGTCGTCCCATCACTTTTCACTTGTTAGGCTTCTCATCTCCCTTATCATTTTCTCTTAAAAAATAGTTAATATTTTGTGGGTAGGTACTTTGAGACTTCCAGTTTATTCTTTTGTTTATTTATATCTGTGTGGGCTTGTATTTTCCTTTTTTAAATCAGTTGT